>NC_068313.1:14218142-14818142 GCF_025860055.1 Xyrauchen texanus | reverse complement strand
TATACACTGCCAAGGGACTCTGACCCCACACAGACCGGTATATTGATCCAATTATTCTGACATTTAATCTTGATTTTAGTGGTTTAAGTTCAAGGAATGATAGGGTTTGATGCACATTTACACACTACGTCAGCATAAAAGTTTGAGGCAAACACTAGAGAGTGCATATTGGGCTGCAGTATATGGGGGCCTATTGCTCTCAGAGAACAAGAACATGTGTTTTGAGAACATATCTCAGGCATATGGATTTGATGAGTAGCATGTTCTGCATGTCTCAACAGGATGTGGCAGAAAAAAAGTCCATATGATAAGGAAAAACATAGTGGCATGGCATACTCTAGCAATACTAAGGAGCTGTATACCCAGGGCCGTAGTATTCTGGGGCCCCTGGCTGTATATTGCACTAGGCCTCTTGACTATTAAATAATACAGTTTAGAATTTGTTGTGGGGCCCCCCTGGACCTGGGGGACACTATATTCATTACACCTTTCACCCCTCTAGCCATGGCCCTGGCTGTACCTACATTGTTTATTTTACTCTGGGGAGGATCACTGATACAATCACTTGCCATAGTGCATACTCCAATAGATGAAGAAAGCTCTTGATAGGCTTTTTCAATTGACCTCTAACAAAATCATAGGTCTACTATTTACTGACCAATAAATTATATTTTGGCTTTGAAGAGACAGAATGAATTGTTCTGAGAAGTTTCTCAACGGTTCAGTATCAACATGCTGAGAGATAATTATTTGGGTTTGGGACTACTTTTTCTGTCCTTGTTATCATAAAAAAGAAAGAATCAATAAACTAAAACATTAGACCACCACTATTTAAAAATGCATGTTGCGGCATTCAGAGACTGGAAGTATGCAGTTATTTTCATTTAATCCACAAAAAAGTAAAGACCTTTAAAAAGTGATGAAATCTCTCAGGAGTGTTCACGTGCTTATCTCAAGCAATGGTAATAAGAATGTACATATAAACAAAGGGTTTTTTACAGATCAGGGTTCAAATCACAATTGCATCATGTCACAGAAACATCATGGTTACTGTTGTAACCTCCGTTCCCCGAGGGAAGGAACGAGACGTTGTGTCGAATGAAGTAACACAAGTGGTCTTCCTGGGATGTCAAACGTACCTCTGACCTGAGGAAATGCTAATGTCAAGTTTTTCCAGACAGAATTTGCATACCCCACCCCGGACATATGGTATAAAGGGAAGTGTGGCAGCGAGTGCTAGTCAGGATTTTGCACTGAGGATCCGAAAATAAGGTATGGCTGTTTATAGTGGTAGGTCTAGTGCTGTGGCAGGAGGGACACAACGTCTCGTTACTGCCCTCTGGGAATGGAGGTTACAACAGTAACCATGACGTTCCCCATCTGTCACTCACCCGACGTTGTGTCGAATGAAGTGGCACATGGTGTTCCATCTAAAAACGGCACACACTGACTGTGTTACGTGAACTGTCAAGAAAGGTGCAAGCAGGCTACTGCGTGCTTGAGGCAAAAGTGTCAGGCTGCACGTAGCCCTCCCCAACGCCCCCAAAGAGATGTCACATACAGATCTTAGGTTCCCCGCACCCCTGAGGGGGGGAACAGGTGCTACATGACTAGCATGGGAGCAAGCCCAGCAGCCGTGGCCTTTTCTCTCATTATGTCTCTCACATAGGGCGTGAAGCGGCTGGGGCTATCTTAGCGCTATGAAACGAGTCGGGGAAGGCGGTCTTTCCTGGTCCTATTCTTTCAGGGGAGGTCAACCTGTGCACCCTGCGGAGGCCACATTCTGCCCAGTCTAGGGGGAGGTAACATGTGGCAAATACAACACGAGGGTTGTGAAGCGTACGTGGGAAATGGTGCGGTGGTAGGTCCAATGAGGGGGGACTCTACAGCACGGCGACCGGGGCAATGGGGTTGCCCTAGGGAAACGTGGGTCTGCGGACAGGGGGACCGTATAGCAGGAAATACATCACAGGGAGTTTGCCTGAGAAGGGAACTAAGCCCGTGGAGCCTGACCCAAGTACAGAGCACCTATGACTCGTAGTGGGTCTGGCCGTGAATTGCTCTGCTGAATTAGCCGGCCAGAAGACTAGTGAGGAGAACATCCAGGGAGCGACGCTTAGTGGCTAACCTGGGATAGAAGGTGCACTGGATCAACTTGGTGTAGGGCGCTGTGTGCAAGCGGAACACCCGGTCGGTTGTGCCACATTACCGAGTTCTACCGGCTCAGACCTGACAAAACACAGGACGAGACCGACTCAACCCTGAGATTGTAAAATCTGGCAAAGTTATTGGGTGTTGCCCAGCCCACTGCTCTGCAGATGTCTGCTAAGGAGGTGCCATGGGCCAGTGCCCACGAGGATACCACACTTCTCGTAGAGTGTGCTCGAACCCGTAAGGGGGCAGGCACGGCCTGGATGTTATAAGCTGCGTGTGGTCCAAATAGATATGCAAAGCACATACCGGACACAGCAATGAGAAGGCTGGGTCTGCCTCCTCCCGGAGCAGCTTGCTTGCAGGTTCACAACCTGGTCCCTGAAGGGGGTTGTAGGAACCTTGGGCACGTAGCCCGGTCGTGGCCTCAACATAACGTGAGAATGTGCCGGACCAAACTCCAGGCAGGTGTCGCTGACAGAGAATGCATGCAAGTCCCCATCCCTCTTGATGGAGGCTACCGCAATCAGGAGGGCCGTCTTCAGGGTCAAGTCAAGTGGTTTTTATTCTCGTTCAACCACAGTTAGTACAGTACACAGTGAAACGAGACAACTTTCCTCCATGATCATGGTGCTACATAAAACAACATAGGACAAACACAGAACCACATGAGACAACACAGACTAAATAACATACCTATATAAAGTGCACATGCAAACGTGTGCAAAAAGTACGGGACAGTACAATAAATTACTAAACATTTACAGGACAATAGGCACAGTGAGAGACAGTGCAGCACCGACCAGTACACAGTAGTGCAAAAAGATGTCAGTTTCTAAAAATGCCAAATGTAAACATAACATACTATGAGATAGTGTTCTATGCACATAGCAGTTATTGAGGTAGCAGCCAGGTATAAAGTGACAATAATTAATTAAAGTGCAGCTCAGGACACGTGTGTGTCAGTCCAGTCTCTGAGTATTGAGGAGTCTAAAGGCTTGGGGGAAGAAGCTGTTACACAGTCTGGCCGTGAGGGCCCAAATGCTCTGGTACCTCTTTCCAGACGGCAGGAGGGTGAAGAGTTGGTGTGAGGGGTGTGTGGGGTCATCCACAATGTTGGTTGCTTTGCAGATGAAGTGTTTTTTGTTAATGTCTTTGATGGAGGGAAGAGAAACCCAGATGATCTTCTCAGCTGTCCTCACCATCCTCTGCAGGGCTTTGCGGTCCAAAACGGTGCAAGTCCCAAACCAGGCAGTGATGCAGCTGCTCAGGATGCTCTCAATAGTCCCTCTATAGAATGTAGTGAAGATGGGTGGTGGGAGATGTGCTTTCCTCAGCCTTCAAAGAAAGTTGAGATTCTGCTGGTCTTTCTTGGTAATAGAGCTGGTGTTGAGGGACCAGGTGAGGTTCTCTGCCAGATGAGCACCAAGGAATTTGGTGCTTTTGATGATCTGCACAGAGGAGCCATGTTCAGCGGAGAGCGGTCACTCTGTGCTTTCCTAAAGTCAACAACCATCTCTTTTGTTTTGTCCACATTCAGAGACAGGTTGTTGGCTCTACACCAGTCTGTTAGCTGCTGCACCTCCTCTCTTATATGCTGACTCGTCGTTCTTGCTGATGAGACCCACCACGTTCCTGTCGTCGGCGAACTTAATGATGTGGTTCGAGCTGTGCATTGCTGCACAGTCGTGAGTCAGCAGAATGAACAGCAGTGGACTGAGCACACAGCTCTGGGGGGCCCCAGTGCTCAGTGTGGTGGTGGTGGTGGTGGAGATGCTGTTACCGATCCGGACTGACTGAGGTCTCCCAGTCAGGAAGTCCAGGATCCAGATGAAGAGGGAGGTGTCCAGGCCCAGCAGGTTTAGCTTTCAAATCAGGTGCTGAGGAATTATTTTGTTGAATGCTGAGCTGAAGTCTATGAACAGCATTCGAACATATGAGTCCTTTTTATCTAGGTGGGTGAGGGCCAGATGGAGGGTGGTGGCGATGAGTCGTCTGTTGAACGGTTTGGGCGATACGCAAACTGCAGTGGGTCTAGTGAGGGGGGAAGCTGGAAGCCTCATGACGAGCCTCTCGAAGTATCAGTCCACCCTGGGTATCAGTCCAGGAAACATCGGGACTGGTTTGATTAAAATGACAAAACGAAAAGCCTTCCGAGAGTGGCGAAATGACATAACATGTGAGGCCAAAAGGACAGCACACTCTAGAGGCCAGGCTGACGTTCAGAGATTGATGAGGGAGCTCAAGAACAAATGGTGGACAGAAAACGCTCTAGAACTCCAGAGACTGGCAGATTCAGGTGATATCAGAGGCTTTTTCAGTGCCACTAATGCTGTCTATGGCCTTAACCATCGTGGCTTAAATCCCCTGCGCTTAAAAGAAAGACAGACCCTTCTAAAAGATAATGACTCCATCAACGCACTTTGGAAGGAGCACTTTCAGGAACTTCTGAACCATGACAGTTTAGCCGAGCCAGACATCGCCAATCATATCCCGCAGAGCCCCATCAGAGAAGACATGGGGGAACCTCCTACCCTAACTGAGGTTCACAATGCCATCAGGAATCTCAGGAAGAACAAGGCCACTGGTCCTGATGGAATCCCCGCAGAGATCTTAAAGGAAGGGGGACCAAGGTTCTGGCACTACATCAACCATCTACTCGTCAAGATCTGGGAAAGGGAAGAGCTCCCTTCAGAGCTCCTGGATGCCCAAATTGTTACCATATTCAAGAAAGGGGACCAGGCTGGATGTGGAAACTATAGGGGCATCTTGCTCTTGTCAACAACAGGCAAAATCCTTGCTCGTGTCCTCGCCAACCACCTGCTACCATTATCTGAGGAGGCACACCCCTGAATCACAGTGCGGCTTCCGTCCATCCAAGGGAACAACTGACATGATCTTTTCTGCTCGCCTCTAACTACAAGAAAAGTATCGGGAACAAGGACTGCCTCTGTACATGGCCTTTATAGACTTGACAAAGGCCTTTGACTCGTGGATCGTCAGGCACTGTGGAGCATACTATCAAGGTATGGATGTCATGACAAATACATCTGTGTACTGAGGCTACTGCATGACGGCATGTCAGCCACAGTGCTCAGCAACATTGGCTCTGAATCTGAGCCATTCACTGTAGAAACTGGGGTTAAACAAGGATGTATCATTGCACTCACCCTATTTGCCATCTTCATTGCAGCCATACTCCACCTCACTGGCAAAGAGTTGCCACAGGGGATCCCAATCCTTTATAGGACTGACGGCAGGCTCTTCAACCTTAACAGGTTCAAAGCTAAGAGCGAAGTTAGGAATAACATCAGGGAGCTACAATACGCAGATGATAATGCCATTGTAGCATACTCACCTGAAGACCTCCAGGGCATTCTAAATGCCTTTGCCAAGGCATATAGAGCCCTGGGGTTGGCCTTGAACATCAAGAAAACTCAGGTTCTGTATCAGCCACCACCCAACCAGCCATCACTCCAGCCCATCATCAAAGTGCATAACACCACTCTGGAAAGTGTGGATCACTTCTCCTACATTGGAAGCCTTCTCTCTTCCAAAGCCGACTTAGACTCTGAGGTTAAGCATCGCCTGAGCTGTGCCAGTGGAGCCTATGCCAAACTCAAGACAAGAGTCTTTGATGACCAAGACCTGAGGGCTCAAACCAAGCTCCTGGTTTACAGTGCTGTGATTCTCTCAACTCTGCTGTATGGAACGGAATCCTGGACCACCTACAGCAGACACCTGAGAGCCCTGGAAATATTCCATCAAAGAGCCTTAAGAAAAATCTTAAGGATCAAGTGGGAAGACAGATGCACAAACTCCAGCATTCTGGAGGAAACTAATATGCCCAGTATCACTACCATCATAATGCAGCACCAACTCCGATGGACAGGCCATGTCATCCGCATGCCCAACAACCGTCTCCCTAAGCATATCAGGTACTCCCAGCTAAAAGAAGGACAACGAGCTTTCGGTGGGCCAAAGAAACGCTCAAGGACAATATTAAGACCAGCCTGAAGAAGTTTAACATCACATCCGGCGACTGGGAGGACCTCGCGTTGAACAGGGACTACTGGAGAAAAGCAGTGCAGGAAGGTGCAGCAAACCACGAAACTGAACTCCATCGTGCCGCAGAGGAAAAGCGGCAACATCGCAAGAACAAACAGAGAAAGGCTCCACCACCACACACCACCTCAATCTTCCAATGCCCACATTGCAGTAGAATCTGTGGATCACGGATTAGCCTTTACAGCCACCTGAGGACCCACAAATAAGATGACCCACCTGAGAGGACAATCATACTCGTCTCGAGTGACCGCCGAAGAAGAAGATGGCCTGGATGCCCTGCCACATGCGCCGCGTGTTGCTGCTGTCCTGGAAGTGACTGTGGATTCTCTGGGTGTGTGTGCACTTTGCCTCTCTGATGGCCTGGGACAGTTTGGCCCTCGCTGTTCTTAGGGCAGCCTTGTCGACTGCTCTGAAGGCAGAGTCTTGGGTTCTCAGCAGCGCACGCACTTCCAGTCATCCACGGCTTCTGGTCGGAGCATGTGGTGATGGTCTTGGAGAAGGTGACATCATCAATGCACTTGCTGATGTAGCTGGTCACTGATGCTGTGTATTCCTCCAAATTGGTAGAGTCGCCATATGTTGCAGCCTCCCTGAACTTGTGCCAGTCAGTACACTCAAAACAGTCCTGAAGAGCAGAGATGGCTCCTGCTGGCCAGGTTTTCACCTGCTTCTGGAGCAGTTTTGTGCATCTGACGAGCAGTCTGGAATTATCATAATGGGGGCGGGGCTCCGCCCGGTACGTGCCTGGGATGTTTGTGTAAACAAGATCAAGCGTGTTCGCCCCTCTCCTTCCAAAGTCCACATACTGATAGAATTTAGGGAGCACTGTCTTGAGATTTGCATGGTTGAAATCTCCGGCGACAATAAACAGTTCATCAGGGTGAGCGCTCTGCAGTTCGATCATAGCCCCATACAGTTCACAGAGCACTTCCTTAGCATTAGCGCTTAGGGGAATGTAAAAAGTTATAATAACAGTGGTGAATTTCTGTGGTAAATAAAAAGGTCTGTATCTAACAGTCAAAAGCTTCACCAGCGATGAGCAGTAACTAGAGACTAGCATAGAGTTATTGCACCATTCTGTGTTGATGTAAACACACCAGCCACCACTGCGAGTCTTACCACACAGAGCTGCATTTCTGTCAGCACGAAACGAGGCGAGCCTGTCTAGCTGAATAGCATCCAGAACTCTGTCGCTGAGCCACATGTCCGTGAAAACAAAGACGCAGCAGTCTCTAAGCTCACGCTGCATAGTCTGCTGGAGTAAGATGTAGTCCAGTTTATTGTCCAGGGAGCAAACATTTGAGAGCAGGATAGACGAGAGAGCTGGCCGGCTAGGGTTTGTTTTTAGCCTAGCATGGACCCCCGCCCTCTTGCTGCGCTTTCGCTTCCTCGCACACCGCTTACGACGTTCCCTCCCCCGTGCACCGGCATCAGGCGATGCCAAAGACTGGAGGCCTGGTCTCCACAGCAAGCCGAGTACATGCAGCAACTCCTGCAGATCATCAAGCAACTTGGTTGTTGCATGAATCTTATATTTTAACAGTGTCTGGCAATGATAGACATGAAAACCAATTGCTCCGACGTCCATGTGCCGTAAAAGTCGGGCTAAGGGACAAAATTAGCACCATTTTGGATCCGGAGTTGCTGCTGCGTGCTACCGCACCGCCATCTTGGATGAGGGTCTTGCGCTCAACTGAATAAAGCGGCTCAAAGGGGGGTCTCTGAAGGCTTGAGAGGACCACAGAGTGATCCCAGGAGGGGAACAGGCTAGGCCAGGGAGGGTTCAGTCTCTAGGCGCCTTTCAGGAACCTGATAATGAATTTGTGCTTACCTAGGGACTTGCCATCTACTGTGTCGTGGTGGGCTGCGATAGCAGCTACATACACCTTCAAGATGGAGGGGGACAGCCTCCCTTCCAGCCTCTCCTGCAGGAATGAAAGCACTGACCAAACTGCGCACCTCTGCGGGTCTTCGGCTTGAGAAGAACTCCAATTCGCGAACAAGCGTCAAAGGAGGAGATGGTTGTGACATATGAAGAGAGCGCACGCCGCCATGGCGATTTATGTACGTTACCGTCGTGGTGCTGTCTGAACGGATCAAGACGTGCTTGCCCCGGATTAGTGGGAAAACCTCCGTAGGGCAAGAGATACAGCCAACAACTCTAGACAGTTGATGTGCCAATGCTGCCGGGGTGCTGCCTGAGTGTGATCGCAGCCCAGGCAGGTGAGGCAGCTTTTATGACCGTCAGAAGTGGAGAGAAATCAACTGTATCCAGGAACTACACAGTGGCGAAAAAACAACTTTAAAAAGACGCGTCCTGAAAAGGATGTTAAACGCCTGCTGTGTATTGCCCTTTTATGAGTGGGAACTCAAACTCTTCTAGAGGAAATAAACTGTTTTTAGGAGGAGAAACACTCTTTCAGGCAATGAAAGTGCTGTCGAAGCGCCCAGGGGCGTGGACTGCACAGTGTGCAGAGAGAGAAAATGCCAGCTGGAATTGCGCCGTAGATCCAACAGCAGTGCTTCTTGACAACAGATGTGAGTGAAACAGTGGTGAACTCAGCTTTGCAGTTGCACAACCATTCGGCTCCGAGCAAAATTCTGACTGGCACTCGCTGCCCTGTTTCCGTTTATACCCATATGTCCAGGGCGGGGCATGCAAATTCTGTCTGCCAACTTGACACTGGCCTTTTCTCAGGTTCAGAGGTACGTTTGTCGTCCCAGGAGGACCCCTTGTGTCACTTCATTTGACACAACGTCGAGTGAGTGACAGAAGGGGAACGGTGGCATGCAAAGGCCACATAACATACAGTGCATCCGGAAGGTATTCACAGCGCTTCATTTTTTCCACATTTTGTTATGTTACAGTCTTATTCCAAAATGGATTAAATTCTCCACCACCACCACACTGAGCACTGGGGCCCCCCAGGGCTGTGTGCTCAGTCCACTGCTGTTCACGCTGCTGACTCACGACTGTGCAGCAATGCACAGCTCGAATCATGTCATCATCAAGTTCGCCGATGACACGACCGTGGTGGGTCTCATCAGCAAGAATGACGAGTCAGCATACAGAGAGGTGCAGCGGCTAATGGTCTCTGAATGTCGACAAAACAAAAGAGATGGTTGTTGACTTTAGGAGAGCACAGAGTGGCAGCTCTCCGCTGAACATCGACGGCTCCTCTGTGGAAATTCCTTGGTGTTCACCAGGTGGAGAACCTCACCTGGTCCCTCAACACCAGCTCTATTACCAAGAAAGCCCAGCAGTGTCTCTACTTTCTTCGAAGGCTGAGGAAAGCACATCTCCCACCCCCCATCCTCACTACATTCTATAGAGGGACTATTGAGAGCATCCTGAGCAGCTGCATCACTGCCTGGTTTGGGACTTGCACCGTTTCGGAGCGCAAAGCCCGGCAGAGGATAGTGAGGACAGCTGAGAAGATCATTGGGGTCTCTCTTCCCTCCATCAAAGACATTTACAAAAAACACTGCATCCGCAAAAAAAACACCATTGTGGATGACCCCACACACCCCTCACACATACTCTTCACCCTCCTGCCGTCTGGAAAGAGGGACCGAAGCATTCGGACCCTCACGGCCAGACTGTGTAACAGCTTCTTCCCAAAAGCCGTCAGACTCCTCAATACTCAGAGACTGGACTGACACACACACACATGTCCTGAGTTGCACTTTAATTTTGTCACTTTATAACTGGTTGCTACCTCAATAACTGCTATGTGCATAGAACACTATCTCATAGTATGTTATGTTTACATTTGGCATTTTTAGAAACTGTCATCTTTTTGCACTACTGTGTACTGGTCGGTGCTGCACTGTCACTTACTGTGTCTATTGTCCTGTTCATTGTTAGTAATTTATTGTACTGTCTCGTACTTTTTGCACACGTTTGCACGTGCACTTTATAGAGGTATGTTATTTAGTCTGTGTAGTCTCATGTGGTTCTGGGTTTGTATGGCGTTTAATGTTGGACAAAACAGCGCAAGTGCAAAAACACAGCACGCAAGTGAATTTCAACAGTGTGAGCACCATGACACAGCTCGCACGTAAAATTTAAACCTGCAGAACTTGCAAATCACAAACTCGAGCACAAAAAATATGATTGTGCACTATGGCGTTTAATGTTGGACAAAACAGCGCAAGCGCAAAAACACAGCGCTCAAGTCAGTTTCAACAGTGTGAGCACCATGACACAGCTCGCATGTAAAATTTAAACCTGCAGAACTTGCAAATCACCAACTCGAGCACAAAAAATATGATTGTGCACACAAATTAACAAGTCCCACTGCACGCGCTCAGAACTGTACACACACACAAGTTATTTTCTGCACACGCACAAGTTATTTTCTGGACACGCGCGCGAGTTATTTTCTGCACACAAGTCGGTTTTGACACTCAGGGGCGGGGCCCAATCCTTTCTGTTAACAAATGCTATTGGCTGCTGACCAAATAATGTATTGACTGGCTGCATCTCTTCGAATCTCTCGTGATTGGCTGTTGTTGGACGAGAACAGACAGAAATTAGGAAGGATGATGCAGACAGTAAAGAGGTTATGGTTTCTTTGTAAATTCCTCAATTTCTTGTAGCTGTAAGATGTTTTGTGCATACACACACACACACACACACACACACATATATATATATGAGAGGCAAGATGACACTAGCTGCGTTTGAATAAAACAAGAGCGCGTCCATCTGAAGTGTGATAAGAAACATGGGCCGGATGCGCGGTCATTATAAAGCCTTGCTACTGATGATGATCATTATCGGTCATATAATGTTGCAACTGACAAATCAGAATAAAAAATTTCAGAGAGACATTCCTGTATTTATATTATATTTTATGTACACTTGATTTCCTAACCTGGCCTTATTCTGCTGCACCTGCTCTGCTTTCCCAGACCCAAGACTGACTGGCTTCCTCTCTGAGCCTGCATTTCATCTATATAATGAATTAATGTAGAGGCTGATGAGTAGTGGGTGGCCCTTGCAGTACCACACAAACAAGCTGGGAACTATCTGGCATCTAGCTATCTACACTTACCATTTTGTGAAACACTAACGTTCCCTTCAACATTAATTTTAGATGGATAGATATGGATAGATAGGGTACCTCTAAACAGGTTCACTAAACGCCTTGCTGCGTTCTACATTTCCACCTATTTTCAGTTATTATCAAAGACAGAAAACACACACACACACACACACACACACACACACACATATATATATATATATATATAAATGCACAAAACATCTTACAGCTAAAAGAAATTAAGGAGGAATTTAGAAAGAAACCATAACCTCTTTACTGACTGCCATCATCCGATTCCCAATCTTCCCAGTTCCCTCCTTTGTAAAAATAAAACCCATTATATTAGGAAATCACAGTTAGTGAAAGAGAATGATAAGGGTGGTATTAATGCCTTGGACTTTGAATACATTTTTGGGGCATTTACGTGTAAATGGTTGAAATCATACTTACTCTATGTGATAGATCTCTAGATTTCTATTTAATAAAATAGGTGGGCCTGAATTTCTTTTAAAATGTGATTGAGATTCCTATTAAATTATCAAACTTCCATAAACAACTTCTCCAATACCTTAAAATTATATTTACCCACAACGTTTTTCCCCATGGATCCACCCTATGGAATAACAGGTTCATTACAATATGAAATCATTGTTTAAAAGTGATTGGTATGAGAAGGGTATTGTGTTTGTGAATGATACATTAGATGATTATGGTAACTTTTTGGGACATTTTGCATTTTTGCTCAAGTATAATCTTAACCGCACTTATAGAGAATATAATAAAATGTGTAAATCAATACCGTTATTATTGTTATTCCAAAACACATTGATGTATGTGAGAATAAGACTCACCAACCTTACCAAATCTAGTAATTAATGAATGTAATTTACATTATAGAAAATGTTATAACAAATGTATTTCTATAACAAAATGTTTTTGGATTATAATAGAGGATTGTGTGTACAAATTCTAAATATGAATACCTTGTCCATAGATAAACCACATTTCAAATTCATCAAATGGCCCATTTCCCCTAAAGTCAAAGAGACTCACTTTAAAATTATTTATAAAATATATCCGGTTGCTGACTTTCTTAGAAAGAGGTTTAAATTGGAAGTAGATCCCTGTGTATTTTGTAAGGCAGCTGATGAGACTCTGGAACACTTGTTCTTGTGATGTCCTATGGCCGAAAGCTTCTGGTCTGATTTACATAATATGCTGTCATTTAAGATTGATGACATCCTGATGTTTGACTTATCACAAATTCTCTTTTATATGGATCCATAATGTAGATTCATCCCTTTCTGATTTGGTTAATATGATTGTCCTCATGGGTAAATATCATTCATTATAGTAATTGGAGATATTCGAAGCCTTCTTTTTCATGGTTTATGAACTATTATAAATGTTATTTTCCTCACTGAAATAAGTAAAGTCTAGTAAAGACAATTGTTTCGATAAATATACACTTGTATGCTATGTCTAAAGGATGCTTTTATTTAAATTTTTTCTTTAATATTTACATTATTTCTCAAGCATTTTGATCTCGAGACTTTTTTTTTTTTTTTTAAACCAATACCCCCTCGTTGTTTGCTTTTTGTTGTTCAGTATTGTGCAGGGGACGCTTTTTTTTTTTTTTTTTTCATTTACACTGACAATAATTGTATTGTTCCAATTGATGTATATTTCTTATTTCTCCACTAAGAGAGTTTTGTATGTTTTTTCTTGTCAAAAATAAATAGTTCCCGCTTTCTGTCTGTTCTCGTCCAACAACAGCCAATCACGAGAGATTCAAAGAGATGCAGCCAATCAATACAGTATTTGGTCTGCAGCCAATAGCATTTGTTAACAGAAAGGAATGGGCCCCGCCTCTGAGTTTAAACTGACTTGTGTGCAGAAAATAACTTGCGCTTGTGTACAGATCTGCGCGCGCGTGTGCAGAAAACAACTTGCGCGTGTATACAGTTCTGCGCGCGTGCAGAAAATAACTTGATCGTGTGTGGGACTTGTTAATTTGTGTGCACAATCATATTTTTTGTGCTCGAGTTTGTGATTTGCAAGTTCTGCAGGTTTAAATTTTACGTGCGAGCTGTGTCATGGTGCTTACGCTGTTGAAATTTACTTGTGCTCTGTGTTTTTGCGATTGCGCCGTTTTGTCCAACATTAAACGCCATAGGTTTGTCCTATGTTGTTTTATGTAGCACCATGGTCCTGGAGGAACGTTGTCTTGTTTTACTGTGTACTGTACTAACTGTATATGGTTTAAACAACAATAAAAACCACTTGACTTGACCCTGAAGACTTGACTTCATTATTTTCCACAATTCTAAAAACAATACCCTATAATGACAACATGAAAGAAGTTTGTTTGAAATCTTTGCAAATTTATAAATAAAAAAAAACACACATGTATATAAGTATTCACAGCCTTTGCTCAATACTTTGTTGAAGCACCTTTGGCACCAATTACAGCATCAAGTCTTTTTGTGTATGATGCTACAAGCTTGGCACACCTATTTTTGGGCAGCTACTCACATTCTTCTTTCCAGGACCACTCAAGCTCCATAAGGTTGGATGGGGAGCGTCAGTGCACAGCTGTTTTTGGATATCTACAGAGATGTTCAAACAGGTTTAAGTCTGGGCTCTGGTTGGGCCACTCAAGGACATTCACATAGTTGTCCCCTAGCTACTCCTTTGTTATCTTGGCTGTGTGCTTAGGGTCGTTGTCCTGTTGGAAGATGAACCTTCACCCCAGTCTGAGGTCCAGAAAGCTCTGGAGCAGGTTTTCATCAATGATGTCTCTGTACATTGCTGCATTCATCTTTCCCTCGATCCAGATTAGTCTCCCAGTTCCTGCTGCTGAAAAAAATCCCCACAGCATGATGATGTCACCACAATGCTTCACTGTAGGGATTGTATTGACCAGGTGATGAGGTTTCCTCCAGACATAATGCTTGCCATTCAGGCCAAAGAGTTCAATCTTTGTTTCATCAGACCACAGAATTTTGTTTCTCATGGTCTGAGAGTCCTTCAGGTGCCTTATGGCAAATGGTCTGAGAGTCCTTCAGTGTGCCTTATGGCAAATGGTCTGAGAGTCCTTCAGGTGCCTTTTGGCAAACTGTTGTGGCTTCTGTCTGGCCACTCTACCATACAGGCCTGATTGGTGGAGTGCAGCAGAGATGGTTGTTCTTCTGGAAGATTCTCCTCTCTCTACAGAGAAACGCTGGAGCTCTGTCAGAGTAACCATCGGGTTCTTGGTCACCTCTCTGAATAAGGCATTTTCCCCTGATCGCTCAGTTTGTCCGGGTGGCTAGCTCTAGGAAGAGTCGTAGTGGTTCCAAAGTTGTTCCATTTACGGATGATGGAGGCCACTGTGCTCATTGGGGCCTTCAATACTGCAGACATTTTTCTGTACCCTTCCCAAGATCTGTGCCTCGATACAATCCTTTCTCGGAGGTCTACAGACAATTCCTTGGACTTCAGGGCTCGGTTTGTTCTCTGACAAGCACTGTTAACTGTGGGACCTTATATAGACAGGTGTGTGCCTTTCCAAATCATGTCCAATCAACTGAATTTACCACAGGTGGACTCCAATCAAGTTGTAGAAACATCTCAAGGATGATCAGTGGAAACAGGATGCACCAGAGCTCAATTTTGAGTGTCATGTCAAAGGCTGTGAATGCTAATGTACATGTGATTTTTTTCGTTTTTTATTTTTAATACATTTGCAAATATTTCAAACAAACCTCTTTCTGTGAATGCTTTCCGGATGCACTGTACACACACACACACACAAACACACACACACACACACACACATACATATACACACACATAATGTATACTGTTGACACATTTTTTTTTTGCATTGTTACATGTATTTTAATGATGTTGCTAATTTTAATATGCTTATAGTTAAAACGTAAAGTCACGTATTTCTTTATACACACAGCAATATGTTTTTGAGGAACGAAAATGATACAAATGATATTTCTCTCTAATGTCATAATTCGAATTGCTGACTTGAAATAGTGTAAATCATTTTGTAAAAGAGGGGAAATATGCACTTATAAATAATTTTAGCCTATTTAAGATTTTTGCATTTCACTTTTTGAGAGTGTGTTTGCCTTAAAGGAGTGGCAATATTTTAGTTGATTTATCCAATCTTATTCCACAATAATATTTTACTTGGCTCAAAAGATGAGAATCCACTTGTTGCCTTCCATCCTAAACCATTTTTGTCATTTTTGAAATTACATTTGTGTTATTGTATCATTTTCACAATATTAATAAAAAAATTAAAAATGCTTTTCATGTTCAAATAAATGATTAAAATTTTTTATTTGAATGAAAATATAGCAAATAATGTAAAAGGGTTTACTCCATCAGTCAAGGGTCTATTCAACCCATCATGCTTAATCGAGCCAACAGAGGTCGCCCTTAAGTAATATACCAAATGTGAGGCACTTTCCCAAGACAACACTTGTTGTTGATAAGGAAAATGCTATGGATCATGTTTATTATTTGTGTAGAATACATCCATTACACCATTATGGAATATTTATTAACCACCCTAAAGCATGTATTTGGTTCACCAAAACTGGAAAAAAAAATCAATTCTAAAGAATATGTGATATACAAATCTTATTTGACATAGCGTTATAAAATGACTCAGGCCTGCTACAAATATCATGAGCACTATAAATAAAATTCTGTCACATATCAGTTTGATTGAACAGTCCACATTAAAGGCTTTACCAGAAGATCATGTACGTTTATCTGTGTCAGAGATAACATTCACTTTACATCTGATATAGTAAACCAGAGCGGCATAGAATTTATCATCTCTAAAACCATAGACAAGAGGGCTTACTGCTCTGGAAGTGATACTAAATGCCAGGAAATTCAAAAGGCGCACAGTCAGGTATAATTGAAAGCCATACTGCATCACTACAGCTTCAATGTAGGGACACATAACTTCCATACTACACAAAAAAAGCTGAATGATATGCAGGGAAATGGTGCGCTGTCCTTTTGATGCTGATTTTTTGTCACTACAGGCTGCCCGTGCAGCAAGGAATATCATGACATAACAAAAGACCTCAATTATGAGGATAAACACCATTCCCATAATATACAACAGACCCCTGGCAAAGTAACGAATCCTTTCCGGAAGCATAATCTCATAGTGGCAGTGTGTGAGTTGAGTCAAATATTCATGAGAGGCTGTGGTAACAAGGATAAACATATCAACAAAGGGGCTTATGGAGCTCAGGATCCAAATCAGTAAAATCACAATTAGGGCTCTTCTAGATGTGGAGATTGCATTGTGTCGCAACGGCATACAAATGGCCACATAACGCTCTAGACACATGGCACCGATAGTCAGTGGGGCACATGATGTGACTGTTTCCATTAGCATGCAGATAGGGATACAGAAGCGCAGAGGTATTAAAACAACATTGTATGACAGTATTACAACAAAATCAGTCAGAAGGAGAAACATTAGGTCCACCAGCAGAGAGTGTCCAAACAATATATAGCGTGTCTCTGTTCTGAAAGTCAATTTTCTAGAGAATATTAAGAGCATGATGAAGATGATGTAGATGAAGGGCCACATAAAGATCTGGGTCAGTGCCAGTGATATTTTCCTCCAGATGGGGTCAGTTTGGATCAGTTGCATTTGCTCATCAGCACTAGCATTCTGGCTGACCATTGTGGTCACATCTTAGACAGAATTGGACAAAACACATTTCAGCATTATGCAAAATACTTGAGAATAAATAACTATGAATATTATATTACTGTATAATTACCAATATCCATATTTACCTGGGTTGGTGTAAAAAAATAAAAAAGTTCAAAAATCAGATAATAAATATAACGACTTAGAGAAGGTAACTCTGGATAGTTTGAGCCCTGGTCATATATCATTTATAATATTAGCAGTATGAGCCAAATGATGAGGTGCGTTGTTAACAAACATTTATATAGAGTATGAAAGCTGTAATACATGACACCAGCTACGTTGATGACGTCTAGAGATAAATTTAGATTTGTCTGTGTGATGGGAATAGAGACTTGGAGCACTGTAAGGCACAGATATGCATGCTTTTAAAACATTACAATTGTACAGTAATAAAACATTAACCCTAAACAATTAAAATTAGCCACACAACTGTTTACAGTCTTTGGATTTGCCTTCTCATATACAAATTCTTTAATTGCAAAAAAATGCAAGGAAATCAATTTGACATATATATATATATATAGCATTACTTTGGTCATTTGTTATGAATGTTTATTTGATAGTTTGATTATAATTTGTTGTATTTGCAAATCCTTAGTAAACACTTTCTTCTTATTCTTTTAAAAATAGTTAGTTATTGCTTTATTGGCATAATAAGAATTGCATGGTAACTAAATGGTTTCCGTTCACAAGAGCAGCATTTAATTGACCCTAAATGCATTTTAAAACACTATTAATGATGCAAATTTTACTACTATTAGAAATAACTGTTTTATTATTCAATCTATGGGGAAAGCCTTGTTTTCCTAATTTTAAGAAGCCATTACTCCATACACCTCAAACTTAAATTGATAGTTCACCCAAAATACAAATTCTCTCATCATTTACTCACCCTCATGCCATCCCAGATGTGTATGACTTTCTTATGCAGAACACAAATTTAGATTTTTAGAAGAATATTTCAGCTCTGTAGGTCCATACAGTGCAAAGTGAATGGGTGCCAAAATGTTGATGCTCTAAAAAGCACATAAAGGCATCATAAAAGTAATCCATATGACTCCAGTGTTTTAATCCATATCTTCAGAAGTGATATGGTAGGTGTGGGTTAGAAACAGATCTATATTTAAGTCCTTCTTTGCCAGAAATTGTTCTCCTTGCCCAGTAAATGTCACCATGCACCAAAAAATGTGATTTACCAAAAATACAAGAAACATGTGAGAGTGAAATTGGAGATTGAATAAACAGGGAGGATCATTGATACTGGAGTCTTATGAATTATTTGGATTATGCTGACAGACTTTGAGCTTCAAAATGTTGGCACCCATACACTTGATATGGACCAAAATAGCTGAGAATGTCTTCTAAAAGTCTTCGTTTGAGTTCAGCAGATGAAAGAATCTGGGATGGCATTATGAATGAAGGCAGCGAAGGCAGACGAGGAGAGCGGATCTAAATGCAGACTTACTTTATTAAACAGTCAAACCAATAAACACTAAGGAAAACCCTCAATGGGGAAATAAACATAAAACTGAGAACACGGGAAACATACCAGGCTAAACAACATTCAACGATAGACAAGGACTGAACAAAGAACCAGGGTATAAATACATGAACATGGGACAAAGGGGCCAATGAACAAATGCTAACAGGGAGACTGTGGAGCTACAAAAGGGACAAAAGTGAAAACTAAGGAATTACAAAAGTGACAAACAAATGGCAACGGTGAAACAAGACAAGGTATACGTAACAAAGGGTGAGTAAATGATGAGAGTATTTTCATTTTTGGGTGAAGTATTTGAAAGAATTCAAGTGTTTTAATTAGCTTTTAAAGTTTTCTTATTTGCTTACTAATAAGAATTAGTTACTATTTTGAACTTAATAACTTATTTCAAATCAATTGTGAGTGGAAATCAAAATACAAAGCCTTTGTTTCAGTTGCTTAAGTATTGACTACATGTGCATTGCTTATGTTCAGTTTGGTTCCAGAAATGGCCAGAAATAAACAGTTTTCTCTAGAAATTCACCAGTCTGTTGTTTGATTTAGATATAGAGGCTATTCCATATGTGAGTTTGCTTTAGAGAAGAAAGTAAACCGGATAAGACAGAATGCCCTGCAGCGCAACAACAAGAGGACAAGCACAGTCTCTAGTTTGATAAACTAACTAACTTTCACGTCCTAAACTGGCAACTTCAATTGACAGAACACACTAAACACATTTTTTTCTGCAACACTTAAGACTCTGAGATGCAAAGAGTCTCAGAAAGTTTCAAAGAAAAAATGCACATCTGAAAATAAGAAGAAAAGGGCAAAAAAAGTCTAATGATACAATAAATGACTTGAAACCTTTATTAAGGACAGATTAATCTAAGTTTGATGTGGTAAAATTAAATCTTTATAAACTGACTGATAAAATGCCTAAATCTGCACACCTTGGTGAATAAAATTATAAATTTCTTTGAAAAACATAAAAAAGTCATAGTTATTACAAACCTTTCAATATGAATTACAAATTCATAATAAAATGCAAACATAAGGGGTACATTTGTGAGACATATAGTAGGAAGGCATTTTGAATGTTCCAATTGGCACGGCCCATGACTCTCTATACTAAAGTCCACCATAAAACATCTTGAGGTGGTGAAAGTTAGCATGCTGTTAGTCAACACAAATAAGAGTAAGGCATTTTGTGAAGAATGTGTTTGCTTGAATGTAGACGTAGTCAGTGTCACAGCACAGGCTAAACTGGATTAAATGGACCACAGTTTTGCTAATTTATTTACAATTTGGCCACTGTTTATTAGATCGTATTTCTTTTTTAAAAAATATTTTTTCAATTGGCAGTCAAATGTGACATGTCCAGAAACAATTGACATTTTGTAACAAAATAAATGCAAATGTTGACCACAGTGTGACATCACAATGTGAAGGAATTAGACAATAAGTTATTTTGACAACTTGATTTCAACAAATGCTCTATTTGTAGTGATGAGGACGTTTTGAGTTCTGAAACTAACAGTATGTTTTTATAGTACAATGACCTCTTACATGTCAAAAGATTAAATAATTTAATTCCTTATGTCATGACCTCTTTAATTGTACAGAATAGTGGTTACATTACACTCTCTGTAATATGAGCTGGGCTGACTGCTGACTGACTGACATAAAATTGATAGTATTTAATAAAATCTTGAATTCCTTATCATGAAATGTATTTACAGCTGAGGGGGCGTGGATTTGTTTTTATTTATTTATTTAACCTGCAACTGTCTTGCAAATGGTTAGATGTTTACCTGAAGCTATTGGTAGACTAACTGAATTGACCTTAAAGCAATAATACTGACTGACTGATAATGCATCATTCGGCTTTGAATAGTCAGTGTGTATAATAATCAGACTGGTCTGAACATGTTCTTAGTCCTATCAGCTTGTTGGGAGAAAATTAATTTGGACAATACAGCATAGTTTTACCAAATGATTGGACAAGTTTAATTGATTGGGCATGTATGCAATGTTTAGTTATATGCTGCTCTATGCTTTAGTTATGCCCCTCGGAATTATTATATCTAAATTAATTAGATGGAGATTGCTTAACGACATACAGTATACTCATAAGGAAATAATAAAATTGTGCTTTTGAAAAAATAAGTAAATAAATAAATAGTGGTTAGTATTAATATTGGATGTTTGGTTTGTCCATATGGGAAAATTATAATGGTACAAGGTGTTCTTTCTTTCTTTCTTTCTTTCTTTCTTTCTTTCTTTCTTTCTTTCTTTCTTTCTTTCTTTCTTTCTTTCTAACTATCTATCTAATATGTCTGTCTGTCTGTCTGTCAATACTGTAATTAGAACAATGTGAATGAATACAGAATGTAATTTAAAGATCTAATTTAACTACAGTATGTTATACTTAACTGTAAATAAAACATTTATATGTAGTGTGAGTCACTCACCTGTTCCTGGAAATCAGTGATTTTAAATATATTCTGACGGAAAGTAATGAGGTTTTGGAATGACATAAGTGTGGGTGAACTATTCTGAACTGTATGCTGTAACATACTATCAGGTCTTTTGTTCTGAAACCAAAACCTCAGCCAACAGAAGCTGTTCAATATCTACATTCAGTTTCTACTACAAAACATCAAACTATTACAGTAAAATGCAATGACTGTAGACTGTGGATGTTCCTTGTAGTTTGTAATGTTGTTTTTCAAATTCTGTTATTATTCTATCTATTATCTATAATTCTATACTATGTTCAAATGAACACAAGGTAATGCAAACCTGGAATGATGAATACATATTAAAGGTGTGATGTTATTTCTTTTCAAGAAAAGGCCTCCGTCTTTCCAATGATGTAGTCCAAAGGATTATCACAAAAAAAGATAGATAGAAAGAAAGAAAAATCAAACAATTTGTGAATTGATCCTATGTGTTTTTGTCTGAGTCTCTTCCTTTTGTTGAGAGTATCGCAATGTCACATAAACCATAACCTCATAATTTGCTGTACATTGTTTTTTATTATTATTTTAAATACTGATATAGAATGTTTTGCAGAATTTTGGTAATGTCTTGGGTGCTGCACTCTCTGTGGGCCAGTGTTTTTACTTAACATATTTACATAATTACATCATGAGGTGCTATGTGTATAAGAGTTGTCCCTTAGGAGCCCAATCAGTGTACAAAGTCATTAAATAAACATTTGCTTTGCATCTTGCTTCGATGTAATTAGCAAAGGGATGAAGTAACTTGGCCTCATGTTACCAGGCAGTTTGCATCATTTTCTAAATCAGCTGGTCTGCCAAACAATTAGGAAACACATCGAATTACACTAAAGTACCACTGATGGCCATTTTCACAAACTTTCAAGCACATAATTAGTCACATAGGAATTTAAGTAACTCTGTCAACTGGTTTCTGTGATGCATGTCTGAACCTCAGGGATCTTATCCTAAGGTACAGCATGCACAGTGTATGCTGCAGGTGGAAATGTGAATGTGCAAATAACTCAGATAAAACAAATGCAACAACTTAAACAAGTTGTAGTGGGTATTCAGCTTCATGTAAATATTTATAAAAATAATCTTGGGAGGGTCACGTGACACCAGGCGAGGATCGGACGTGTGAACGATGAGCTCTGTGCACTTTGCTAGTTTTAACACTTTTAATGACATAAACTGGTGAGATTTGATACATTCTGTTCCACAACTGACCTAGATGGACAATATGTCAAAGAATTCAAAATCATTGGGTCCTGGAGACATTAAAAGACACTTTCCTGCTCAAGCTGATGCCCTCGAAGAGGACGTGAGTATGGGAGTCGATTTAGTTGGAGAAGTGCAGGAAATGCGGCGAGAGATTCTGAACATGTCGGCAATGCTATGACTTGGAAGATCTTGCTGTGATACGTCGGTCAATCACTGCTATGGAGGCAAAATTCACTGAGGTGGTTACAATATGTCAAAAAATTCAAAATCCTCGGGCTCTGTAGACATTAAAAGACACTTACGTGCTCAAGCTGATGCCCCTGAGGAGAACGCGAGCCTGGGACTCGATTTAGTCAGAGAAGTGCGGAAAATGCGGAGAGAGATTTTTAACATGTCTGCAATACTGATGAAGGTCATTGATGACTTGAAAGATGTTGCTATGATACGTCGATCAATCACTGCTTTGGAAGCAAAATTCACTGAGGTGGTTACAAGAGTGGGGGATGTCAAACGGACTGATTATCTAGAGTCATTGGAGAGGGAATTATCTGCTAATCCACTAGCAACCAAGGTGGATTTGGAGCATGTCTGGGAGAAGATGGAGGACATGGAGAACCGTAGCCAGCAGAATTACGTTAAGGTGAAATTCCTGGATGGGCTCTTTCTGAATCTGCTCGACATAGCAGGCCATAAGCTGGAAATCAAGCAAGCTCACAGGGTTCCTGCTTGTTGATCCACAGAGGGAGAAAGGGCCCCCATCAATTCTGGCCAAATTTATGAGATCATCTGATAAAGATCTTATGTTACACGAGGCAAGGAGCACAGGAAGGCTTTATTGGAAGAACTAAAGCATTTTCTTGTTCCCAGACTTTGCGAATTTGACGAGAGAAGTGTGATCGATTCAAGGAATGCAAGGAACTTTTACACCAATGGAAGGTCGCTTTTGCACTGATATTCCTGTCCAAATTGAGAATGGATTCTAAGGATGGCCGTTAAACATTCATTGCCCACAGCAAGTGATATCCTTCATAAAGTCAATGGAGTTAGCAAGTCATCTTGTTGTACTCATGTTGCAGCCGAGTGGACCAGCTCAAAGTTTTGTGGATGAATCTACATGCTCTTTGTGATTATTTCTCCTGTTGACGCAGGTTTGTTTTGTGGAGAATTTCTTGCAAAGACATTGGAGTGATTAAGTCATTTGTTTGCACTCATGTTGCAGCCGAGTGGACCGGCTCACTGAACATTCGTTTGACTGTTTAAAGAATCTGTGCGTTCTTTTTGTGCTGGTTCTGCCTATCGTCTGGTGTTTATTTTGTAGAGTAACACACCTTCAGTACAGTTTTATGGCTGAACCTACATGCTCTTTGTGCTTGTTCCTCCTGTTGGCTGGAGATTGTTTTGTGGAGTATTTTTTTCAAAGTCAATGGAGTGAGTGGGTCATCTTGCTGTAATCATGTTGCAATCATGAGTTTGTTTTATAGATTATCATTTGCTATGTAATTCTGTCTCACAAAAGTTTTATAGAAACACCGTAGTTGAGAAATCTGATGGCAAGGTTGTCACGGGGCTCTTATAGGTGTACATGGACTGTTTGAGTTTGGAGGGATGGACGCCAGTTGGTGCTGCTGTGTGCAGAGTTAATGCGCACCTTTTGTTTTTCTGTTTGTTTTGTTCTGAGGGAAGTTTGGGTTTTGATTGTCGCACTAATGTTGGAATATGTTCTTTATAATCTATATAAATTTCAAATGTTACAGTTTTTCTCCATTGGTTTGGCTAATTTCTTGAAACAGAAATTACATTCTCAAAACAACATGGACAAACCTCCAAACCACTTGGCAATTGTTCACAACAGAACTGAATTTCTCATTAATTTCATCAAATTGCAAATGTGATGAAAATGCAAAAGTACATGTCTCAATGTCTCAGTACATCTTTGCAAATTATTAAGTACAGGTAGCCTACATTTAGCACAATTTCCAAGTGAATAGATCTTGTTGATCTAAATTGATTGTTGATTCTCAGTCTAATGGTTGTTCGTTCCAAAACGTGTCAGCATCATTTCATTGTATAAGTCATCACATGCACAATAGTCTGTTCAATTGTCAAAATTAGTCAAGAACATAATACCATGAATACCATATATGAATCCATTGGAACATTTGATAAATTTATTACAACAATTGACAGTCAGGTGAAACTAGAACTTGACTAACGAAGGAGGAGTTTCACACATCTCAGATGACCAATCAAACAGTATGTTTAGTTACCTGACAGGTGCTGTGCATGACTGTAATGTAAAGAGCTTGACCATGCAGGACCAGTACAATTTCTGAACATGGAGGCACCTGGCCAAGTAAATGAACAAGGGCAACTGCCTGCTCGAGGAAGAGGAAGAAGAAGAGGAAGATGAGGAGGAGGATGAGTAAGGGTGCGTAGTGGTGGTGGAATAGGGGGAAGAGGCCGAGGAGCATGAAGACATCCGGATGAAATTCGGGCCACAATTATAGACCATGTCATCAACCATGGCCTCACAATGGCGGAGGCAGGTCGCCGAGTGCAGCCTAATGTGCCTCGCTCTACAGTCTCCTCCATCATCCAAACCTTTCGGAGGGAAAACAGGTATGTAGTCAGTCAATGATGGAATTATATGTTGTATAGGACAGGACACTGTGCATACAGCAAGAAATATATTTATTTACACATTTACATATTCATTTAGTGTGTGTGTGTGATAGGCCTACATTAATATCTTACCTCAATGGGATGTTATGATACTAAAAATGACAAGAAAATCATTGGAGAAAATAAACTATGGAATAGTTTATTTTCTACAGTATTGATGATACAGTTTACAGTAGTATTCCAGTCACTGTGCAGTGATGCATTAGAATTGTGGTAAAGTTACTGTAAGTAAAACAACAATATAATTACATAGATAACTCATTCTGTAAGGAATACATAAGGTATACATTACAAATGGAGTGTTGTCCTTTGAATTCTATGTCTAGGATTGGACGACAACCTTGCACAGAGGAAAACTTCTCAATGAACAACAAGAACAAGAAATCTGTAACATGGTGATGGCAAATAATGCCATCACATTGAGACAGATCCGCGCTGCAATCCTACAAGAAAATGCCATATTCCAAAAAAAATTTCAACTCTATAAGCATCTCCACAATAGACCGGATATTGAAGAAGCATCAGATGACAATGAAGCAAATTTACAGGGTACCATGTGAGAGGAACTCTGATAGAGTGAAAGAGCTGCGGTACCAGTATGTACATGTAAGTTACTGGTTGTCCATCATTATAACCTTTTTACAATTAAGCAGTGGTTCCCAAACTTTTTTGGCTTCAGTACCCACTTTACCTGATTTGTGTATCCAGGTAAACCAGGTATGAAAGTATTTGATTTATCTGACTTCAACATTTCGCCTAAAAACTGCAGCTTACTGTATGATGCAATTATCATTATAATCCTTATTTTGAAGAATATAACATACAATAAGAAAAGGGGTCAAAGAGCTGCAATTAGTGCCTCCCATGTAAATCTATCTAATACTATGGGTTTTACTGTAACATTTCAGTAAGTCTAGTCATTGATGATTTTCCCCATCCCCTTTCTGTCAAATACCCCCTGTAGTACCTCTGCATAGGGGTACATGTACCCCAGGTTTGGAACCACTGGAGTAGTGTCCAGTAGTATATTGAACTTGTGGAGGTCATAGAAAATTCCTATGTAATTGTCTGTAACTGTAGTGTATGACTCGTCAGTATGACTGATTTTATGTTTTCTTTTTTTACACTATTGTAGAGAATAATGGTATTGGAAGGAAACGAGACCCATCACATCCTCGTGTTTGTGGATGAAGCTGACTTCAACCTGGCCAAGGGCCGAAGACGTGGCCGTAATATTATTGGCCACCGGGCCACGGTGGATGTCCCAGGCCACCGAGGGGGTAATATAACTATGTGTGCTGCCATATCTGAGAATGGTGAGGCCACTCACATCCCCAGTCTTGGCCCATACAATACACAGAAGCTCCTCATCTTCTTGGACCGCCTTCATTTGGATTTGATTCCTGAAAATGAGAGAGGTCTCATAGGGCCTCACCTACCACAATATGTCATTGTATGGGACAATGTGAATTTCCACCATGGCCCACTCATCAGGGCCTGGTTCACTACTCATCCAAGGATGGTCATGGTGTTCCTACCACCTTACTCTCCTTTCCTCAATCCTATTGAGGAGTATTTCTCCGCTTGGAGGTGGAGAGTTTATGAGCATCGGGCTCGAGATCAGAGATCCCTGCTCCATGCAATGGACGCCGTTTCTTCCCTTGTTGCATCGCAAGGGAGAATATATGCTGTGATGTGGACGAGAATCTGTGGCCAGACAGACAGCAACGTGTGGATGGCCAGGAGGGTGAGGACGGTGGCCACGAGAGGGAGGCTGAGGACAGCGACCAGTGAAGAACTGTTAGTTGTGAAACTCCAGCTTTATTTATAGCACTGTAGGCTGCATATAATTTTCATTGTTTTTTGTTTGTGTGTTTATATTACAGTATATTATGCTGTATACATTTTCTTTTTACTCTGATGTATGGGAGTTACTTTATTTGTGTGAATGATAATGGTTACAATTTCCTTGGTAGTATGAGTGCAATGTGTGATGTCAAACCTTGGAGGCTAAAATCCTATTTCTTTTTTTCAGTTTTATACACAATTGTATTCTGTTAGCTAGACAAAAAAACAGTACAGTAACCATTGTCAATGAAGGACTGGGCTAAGACTGAAAGGTGGACATGAGGGATATTTCAATGGTCCTCTGCCATAGTGACAAACATCTAAACATTTTGACTTGCAGTGCTTACACAATGCCAAAGGGACGAAGCATTTTGGGGGCACTGACTGTTTAAATGAGAAGAAAATTTAGTTTTGAAGCATGAGTGAACAGTTTTGGGAGAGATATGAGCTTTTGCAAGTGAGCTATAGTGTTGTGCTGAACTGTAAGACTGTTTTGCCAAATGATCTTAGAGGTTTGAGAATATAATTTCTGTTTCAAGAAATGAGCCAAACCAATGTAGAAAAACTGTAATATGAGTGGATTGTCTCTCTCCACGTGGAATGTGAATAGGTTGGGGAACCCCATAAAAAAATTTTATTTTCTTAAGCGTAAGAAATATGATATAGTGTTTCTTCAAGAAACACATCTTTCTCCGTAAGAAGCTGAAAGATTTGGAAAGATATGTGGTGGGCATGTTTTTTATAATGCTGGCTCGAAGTAAGTGCAGGGGAGTCATTACACATATAAGTAAACATCTACAATTCAAATGTCTCAAATTGAGTAAAATTATTTTTTTCATAGATCTTGAAGGGAAGTTGCCAGCCGCGGGCACCCCTCATGATATAATATAGGGAGGAGACTTTAATCTTTTGATTGACTCAGTCCTTGATCTTAGTGAAGCAAAAGTGTGCAAGCCCCCTAGAACAACAGTGATGCTTCACAGGATGTGTAAAAATCTTGCATACAGGCAAGGCTCTGGGTCCAGATGGCTTTGTCTCTTAAGTTTTTAGATCTTATGCTACAGAACTGGCTCCCATTTTGCTAGAAGTTTATACGGAATCATTAAAGAATAGAAAGCTTCTGCCAAACATGACACAAGCACGGATCAGTCAGATTCTTAAAAAGCACAAAGATCCAAGCGTTTGAAAGAGTTACCATACAATTAATAAATTGATTAATTTCATATTAATTACTCTGGATAGGGGCATCTGGCAGAATTGCCCTCTTTCTCCATTATTGTTCTGTCTTGCCCAGAAAAATTAGCAGCCATGACAAGAAAGAAGGATGATTTTCCAGGGGTGATGGCAGGAGGTGTGGCACACAAGATATTTTATTATTCATCTCCGACCCCACTAGATCTTGCCTGCAGAGAATTATTAATTCCTTTTCTAAGTTCTCAGGATACAGAGTTAATTGGTCTAAATCCGAAGCTTTGGCTCTGACAGCATACTGCCCAGTAACTGCTTTTCAGCAGGACGCCTTCCAATGGCCCAAACAGGGCATTAAGTATTTGGGTATTTTATTCCCAGCAAATTTGTGTGATTTAGATTTAATTTTGACCCTTTAATAAAAAGGGTTTTTGAGCGATGTGGGCAGGTGGACTTCATTACTTTTATCCATGATTGAGAAGGTTAATGTTATTAAAATTAATTGTATTCCAAAATACAACTACCTGCTACAATCTCTCCCTATAGATGTCCCCCTCTCTTATTTCAAGCAATTTGATAGGATAGTTAAGTCCATTTGGAATGGTAAACGTCCTCAAGTAAGTGTAAAAGAGTAGCTCATTTAAAAGTACTCATGAGTACTGTATGCCAACTTTTAAAATACATCACATGTGGCAGAAAAAAAGTCCATATGATAAGGAAAAACATAGTGGCATGGCATACTCTAGCAATACTAAGGAGCTGTATACCCAGGGCCGTAGTATTCTGGGGCCCCTGGCTGTATATTGCACTAGGCCTCTTTCCTATTAAATAGGAATACAGTTTAGAATTTGTTGTGGGGCCCCCCTGGACCTGGGGGACACTATATTCATTACACCTTACACCCCTCTAGCCATGGCCCTGGCTGTACCTACATTGTTTATTTTACTCTGGGGAGGATCAATGACACAATCACTTGCCATAGTGCATACTCCAATAGATGAAGAAAGCTCTTGATAGGCTTTTTCAATTGACCTCTAACAAAATCATAGATCTACTATTTACTGACCAATAACTTATCTTTTGGCTTTGAAGAGACAGAATGAATTGTTCTGAAAAGTTTCTCAACGGTTCAGTATCAACATGCTGAGAGACAATTATTTGGGTTTGGGACTACTTTTTCTGTCCTTGTTATCATAAAAAAAGAAAGAATCAATAAACTAAAACACCAGTATTTAAAAATGCATGTTGCGGCATTCAGAGACTGGAAGTGTGCAGTTATTTTCATTCATTCATTGCTCTATTTAATCTACAAAAAAGTAAAGACCTTTAAAAAGTGATGAAATCTCTCAGGAGTGTTCACGTGCTTATCTCAAGCAATGGTAATAAGAATGTACATATAAACAAAGGGTTTTTTACAGATCAGGGTTCAAATCACAATTGCATCATGTCACAGAAACGTCATGGTTACTGTTGTAACCTCCGTTCCCCGAGGGAAGGAACGAGACGTTGTGTCGAATGAAGTAACACAAGGGATCTTCCTGGGATGTCAAACATACCTCTGACCTGAGAAAATGCCAATGTCAAGTTGGCAGACAGAATTTGCATGCCCCACCCCGGACATATGGTATAAAGGGAAGTGTGGCAGCGAGTGCTAGTCAGGATTTTGCACTGAGGAGCCGAAAATAAGGTACGGCTGTTTACAGTGGTAGGTCTAGTGCTGTGGCAGGAGGGACACGATGTCTCGTTACTGCCCTCTGGGAATGGAGGTTACAACAGTAACCATGACGTTCCCCTTCTATCACTCATTCGACATTGTGTGGCCTGGGTGTGATAAGCTGCGTGTGGTCCAGATAGATACGAAAAGCACATACCGGACACAGCAATGAGAAGGCTGGGTCTGCCTCCTCCCAGGGCAGCTTGCTTGCAGGTTCACAACCTGGTCCCTGAAGGGGGTCGTAGGAACCTTGGGCACGTAGCCCGGTCGTGGCCTCAACATAACGTGAGAATGTGCCGGACCGAACTCCAGGCAGATGTCGCTGACAGAGAATGCATGTAGGTCCCCAACCCTCTTGATGGAGGCTACCGCAATCAGGAGGGCCGTCTTCAGGGTCAAGTCAAGTGGTTTTTATTGTCGTTCAACCATATACAGTTAGTACAGTACACAGTGAAACGAGACAACTTTCCTCCATGACCATGGTGCTACATAAAAACAACATAGGACCAACACAGAACTACATGAGACAACACAGACTAAATAACATACCTATATAAAGTGCACGTGCAAACGTGTGCAAAATGTACGAGACAGTACAATAAATTACTAAACATTTACAGGACAATAGGCACAGTTGTGTCAAACGCAGCTAGTGTCATCTTGCCTCTCATATATATATATATATATATGTGTGTGTGTGTGTGTATGCACAAAACATCTTACAGCTACAAGAAATTGAGGAATTTAGAAAGAAACCATAACCTCTTTACTGTCTGCATCATCCTTCCTAATTTCTGTCTGTTCTCGTCCAACAACAGCCAATCACGAGAGATTCAAAGAGATGCAGCCAATCAATACAGTATTTGGTCAGCAGCCAATAGCATTTGTTAACAGAAAGGATTGGGCCCCGCCTCTGAGTGTCAAAACCGACTTGTGTGCAGAAAATAACTCGCGCGTGTGTACAGATCTGCTACCGCGTGTGCAGAAAAGAACTTGTGCGTGTGCAGAAAAGAACTCTCGCGTGTATAAAGTTCTGCGCGGGTGCAGAAAATAACTTGCGCGTGTGTGAGACTTGTTAATTTGTGTGCACAATCATATTTTTTGTGCTCGAGTTTGTGATTTGCAAGTTCTGCAGGTTTAAATTTTACATGCGAGCTGTGTCATGGTGCTCACACTGTTGAAATTCACTTGCGCGCTGTGTTTTTGCAATTGCGCCATTTTGTCCAACATTAAACGCCATAGGTTTGTCCTATGTTGTTTTATGTAGCACCATGGTCCTGGAGGAACGTTGTCTCGTTTTACTGTGTACTGTACTAACTGTATATGGTTTAAACGACAATAAAAACCACTTGACTTGACCCTGAAGACTTGACTTCATTATTTTCCTCAATTCTAAATCCAATCAGGTTGGATGGGGACAGCTGTGCACAGCTGTTTTTGGATCTCTACAGAACGGGTTTAAGTCTGGGCTCTGGCTGGGCCACTCAAGGACATTCACATAGTTGTCCCCTAGCTACTCCTTTGTTATCTTGGCTGTGTGCTTAGGGTCGTTGTCCTGTTGGAAGATGAACCTTCGCCCCAGTCTGAGGTCCAGAAAGCTCTGGAGCAAGTTTTCATCAAGGATGTCTCTGTACATTGCTGCATTCATCTTTCCCTCGATCCAGATTAGTCTCCCAGTTCCTGCCGCTGAAAAAAATCCCCACAGCATGATGCTGGCACCACAATGCTTCACTGTAGGGATTGTATTGACCAGGTGATGAGGTTTCCTCCAGACATAACGCTTGCCATTCAGGCCAAAGAGTTCAATCTTTGTTTCATCAGACCAGAGAATTTTGTTTCTCATGGTCTGAGAGTCCTTCAGGTGCCTTATGGCAAACTGGTGTGGCTTCTGTCTGGCCACTCTACCATACAGGCCTGATTGGTGGAGTGCAGCAGAGATGGTTGTTCTTCTGGAAGATTCTCCTCTCTCTACAGAGAAACGCTGGAGCTCTGTCAGAGTAACAATCGGGTTCTTGGTCACCTCCCTGAATAAGGCATTTTCCCCCGATCGCTCAGTTTGTCCGGGTGGCTAGCTCTAGGAAGAGTCGTGGTGGTTCCAAAGTTCTTCTATTTACGGATGATGGAGGCCACTTTGCTCATTGGGACCTTCAATACTGCAGAAATTTTTCTGTACCCTTCCCCAGATCTGTGCCTCGATACAATCCTTTCTCGGAGGTCTACAGACAATTCCTTGGACTTCAGGGCTTGGTTTGTTCTCTGACAGTTAACTGTGGGACCTTATAGGTGTGTGCCTTTCCAAATCATGTCCAATCAACTGAATTTACCACAGGTGGACTCCAATCAAGTTTTAGAAACATCTCAAGGATGATCAGTTGAAACAGGATGCACCTGAGCTCAATTTTGAGTGTCATGTCAAAGGCTGTGAATGCTAATGTTCATGTATTTTTTTTGTTTTTTATTTTTAATACATTTGCAAATATTTCAAACAAACCTCTTTCTGTGAATGCTTTCCGGATGCACTGTACACACACACACACACACACACACACACACACACACACACACACACACATATACACACACATAATGTATACTGTTGACACATTTTTTTTTTTGCATTGTTACATGTATTTTAATGATGTTGCTAATTTTAATATGCTTATAGTTAAAATGTAAAGTCATGTATTTCTTTATACACACAGCAATATGTTTTTGAGGTACGAAAATGATACAAATGATGTTTCTCTCTAATGTCATAATTCGACTTGCTGACTTGAAATAGTGTAAATCATTTTGTAAAAGAGTGGAAATATGCACTTATAAATCATTTTAGCCTATTTAAGATTTTTGCATTTCACTTTTTGAGAGTGTGTTTGCCTTAAAGGAGATGCAATTAGTACAGCAACTCTTAAAGTGTACTGGATTGAAAATATTGCAGAATCACAATACTGCTCATGTACATAAAGCCTCGATGGAAAATTTAACAAAGGTCTTGAACTTTATTGGATAATGACCCACTATTCAGCATTTTATATAATATGCTATATGTTATTATATTTGTAATAACAGGTGTCCTGCTGGGTGGATTTCATCTACAGTTTTACAGATGACAGAATGTGTTTATTTTGATTTGTATTATTTTCTAGTAACTGAAGTAATTTTCTTTTTTTCTTTTACTAAGTGTAATGTTCTCATTTTCTCATTTGAACTTTTCTTTTTCTAAGTGTAATGTATGCTAATAGATATCCTTATATGTGGATTTCTGTTTACAAAAATGCTTGACATTCAGTAAACACATTGGCAATATTTTAGTTGATTTATCCAATCTTATTCCACAATAATATTTTACTTGGATCAAAAGATGAGAATCCACTTGTTGCCTTCCATCCTAAACCATTTTTGTCATTTTTGAAATTACATTTGTGTTATTGTATCATTTTCACAATATTAATTAAAAAAATGAAAAATGCTTTTCATGTTCAAATAAATTATTAAAATTTTTTATTTGAATGAAAATATAGCAAATAATGTAAAAGGGTTTACTCCATCAGTCAAGGGTCTATTCAACCCATCATGCTTAATCGAGCCAACAGAGGTCGCCCTTAAGTAATATACCAAATGTGAGGCACTTTCCCAAGACAACACTTGTTGTTGATAAGGAAAATGCTATGGATCATGTTTATTATTTGTGTAGAATACATCCATTACACCATTATGGAATATTTATTAACCACCCTAAAGCATGTATTTGGTTCACCAAAACTGAAAATATGTGATATACAAATCTTATTTGACATAGCGTTATAAAATGACCCAGGCCTGCTACAAATATCATGAGCACTATAAATACAATTCTGTCACATATCAGTTTGATTGAACAGTCCACATTAAAGGCTTTACCAGAAGATCATGTATGTTTATCTGTGTCAGAGATAACATTCACTTTACATCTGATATAGTAAACCAGAGCGGCATAGAATTTATCATCTCTAAAACCATAGACAAGAGGGCTTACTGCTCTGGAAGTGATACTAAATGCCAGGAAATTCAAAAGGCGCACAGTCAGGTATAATTGAAAGCCATACTGCATCACTACAGCTTCAATGTAGGGACACATAACTTCCATACTACACAAAAAAAGCTGAATGATATGCAGGGAAATGGTGCGCTGTCCTTTTGATGCTGATTTTTTGTCACTACAGGCTGCCCGTGCAGCAAGGAATATCATGACATAACAAAAGACCTCAATTATGAGGATAAACACCATTCCCATAATATACAACAGACCCCTGGCAAAGTAACGAATCCTTTCCGGAAGCATAATCTCATAGTGGCAGTATGTGAGTTGAGTCAAATATTCATGAGAGGCTGTGCTAACAAGGATAAACATATCAACAAAGGGGCTTATGGAGCTCAGGATCCAAATCAGTAAAATCACAATTAGGGCTCTTCTAGATGTGGAGATTGCATTGTGTCGCAATGGCATACAAATGGCCATATAACGCTCTAGACACATGGCACCGATAGTCAGTGGGGCACATGATGTGACTGTTCCTGTTAGCATGCAGATAGGGATACAGAAGCGCAGAGGTATTAAAACAACATTGTATGACAGTAGCACAACAAAATTAGTGAGAAGGAGAAATATCAGGTCCACCAGCAGAGAGTGTCCAAACAATATATAGCGTGTCTCTGTTCTGAAATACTCTTTTCTAGAGAATATTAAGAGCATGATGAAGATGATGTAGATGAAGGGCCACATAAAGATCTGGGTCAGTGCCAGTGATATTTTCCTCCGAATGGGGTCAGTTTGGATCAGTTGCATTTGCTCATCAGCACTAGCATTCTGGCTGACCATTGTGGTCACATCTTAGACAGAATTGGACAAAACACATTTCAGCAATATGCAAAATACTTGAGAATAAATAACTATGAATATTATATTACTGTATATTTACCAATTTCCATATTTACCTGGGTTGGTGTAAAAAAATAAAAAGGTTCAAAATCAGATAATAAATATAACAACTTACAGAAGGTAACTCTGGACAGTTTGAGCCCTGGTCATATATTATTTATAATATTAGCAGTATGAGCCAAATGATGAGGTGCGTTGTTAACAAACATTTATATAGAGTATGAAAGCTGTAATACATGACACCAGCTACGTTGATGACATCTAGAGATAAATTTAGATTTGTCTGTGTGGTGGGAATAGAGATTTGGAGCACTGTAAGTCACAGATATTCATGCTTGTAAAACTTAAAAAATTGTACAGTAATAAAACATTAACCCTAAACAATTAAAATTAGCCACACAACATTTTACAGTCTTTGGATTTGCCTTTTCATATACAAATTATTTGATTGCAAAAAAAATGCAAGGAAATCAATCTGACAGTTAGTAATTCCCTTTTGCTTTAAACTTCTCTTTTAAAGTTATATATATATATATATATATATATATATATATATATATATATATACACACTCACCTAAAGGATTATTAGGAACACCATACTAATACTGTGTTTGACCCCCTTTCGCCTTCAGAACTGCCTTAATTCTACGTGGCATTGATTCAACAAGGTGCTGAAAGCATTTTTTAGAAATGTTGGCCCATATTGATAGGATAGCGTCTTTTTAGATTTATGGGATGCACATCCAGGGCACGAAGCTCCCGTTCCACCACATCCCAAAGATGCTCTATTGGGTTGAGATCTGGTGACTGTGGGGGCCATTTTAGTACAGTGAACTCATTGTCATGTTCAAGAAACCAATTTGAAATGATTCGAGCTTTGTGACATGGTGCATTATCCTGCTGGAAGTAGCCATCAGAGGATGGGTACATGGCGGCCATAAAGGGATGGACATGGTCAGAAACAATGCTCAGGTAGGCTGTGGCATTTAAACGATGCCCAATTGGCACTAAGGGGCCTAAAGTGTGCCAAGAAAACATCCCCCACACCATTACACCACCACCACCAGCCTGCACAGTGGTAACAAGGCATGATGGATCCATGTTCTCATTCTGTTTACGCCAAATTCTGACTCTACCATCTGAATGTCTCAACAGAAATCGAGACTCATCAGACCAGGCAACATTTTTCCAGTCTTCAACTGTCCAATTTTGGTGAGCTCTTGCAAATTGTAGCCTCTTTTTCCTATTTGTAGTGGAGATGAGTGGTAGCCCATCCGCTTCAATGTTGTGCGTGTTGTGGCTTCACAAATGCTTTGCTGCATACCTCGGTTGTAACGAGTGGTTATTTCAGGCAAAGTTGCTCTTCTATCAGCTTGAATCAGTCGGCCCATTCTCCTCTGACCTCTAGCATCAACAAGGCATTTTCGCCCACAGGACTTCCGCATACTGGATGTTTTTCCCTTTTCACACCATTCTTTGTAAACCCTAGAAATGGTTGTGCGTGAAAATACCAGTAACTGAGCAGATTGTGAAATACTCAGACAGGCCCGTCTGGCACCAACAACCATGCCACGCTCAAAATTGCTTAAATCACCTTTCTTTCCCATTCTGACATTCAGTTTGGAGTTCAGGAGATTGTCTTGACCAGGACCACACCCCTAAATGCATTGAAGCAACTGCCATGTGATTGGTTGATTAGATAATTGCATTAATGAGAAATTGAACAAGTGTTCCTAATAATACTTTAGGTGAGTGTATATATATATATATATATATATATATATATATATATATATATATATATATATACAGTATCTCACAAAAGTGAGTACAACCCTCACATTTTTGTAAATATTTGATTATATCTTTTCATGTGCCAACACTGAAGAAATGACACTTTGCTACAATGTAAAGTAGTGAGTGCACAGCTTGTATAACAGTGTACATTTGCTGTCCCCTCAAAATATCTCAACACACAGCCATTAATGTCTAAACCGCTGGCAACAAAAGTGAGTACACACCTAAGTGAAAATGTCCAAATTGGCCCCAAATGTCAATATTTTGTGTGGCCACCATTATTTTCCAGCACTGCTTTAACCCTCTTGGGCATGGAGTTCACCAGAGCTTCACAGGTTGCCACTGGAGTCCTCTTCCACACCTCCATGATGACATCATCCTGGTGGATATTAGAGACCTTGTGCCCCTCCACCTTCTGTTTGAGGATGCCCAACAGATGCTCAATAGGATTTAGGTCTGGAGACATGCTTGGCCAGTCCATCACCTTCACCCTCAGCTTCTTTAGCAAGGCAGTTGTCATCTTGGAGGTGTGTTGGGGTCTTTATCATGCTGGAATACTGCCCTGTGGCCCAGTATTCGAAGGGAGGGGATCGTGCTCTGCTTCAGTATGTCATTGTACATGTTGGCATTCATGGTTCCCTCAATAAACTGTAGCTCCCCAGTGCCGGCAGCACTCATGCAGCCCCAGACCATGACACTCCCACCACCATGCTTGACTGTAGGCAAGACAATATTATCTTTGTACTCCTCACCTGGTTTCCGCCACACGCTTGACACCATCTGAACCAAATCAGACCACAGGACATGGTTCCAGTAATCCATGTCCTTAGTCTGCTTGTCTTCAGCAAACTGTTTGCGGGCTTTCTTGTGCATCATCTTTAGAAGAGGCTTCCTTCTGGGACGGCAGCCATGCAGACCAATTTGATGCAGTGTGCGGCATATGGTCTGAGCACTGACAGGCTGTCCCCCACCCCTTCAACCTCTGCAGCAATGCTGGCAGCACTCATACGTCTATTTCCCAAAGACAACCTCTGGATATGACGCTGAGCACATGCACTCAACTTCTTTGGTCGACCATGGCGAGGCCTGTTCTGAGTGGAACCTGTCCTGTTAAACTGCTGTATGGTCTTGGCCACCGTGCTGCAGCTCAGTGTCAGGGACTTGGCAATCTTCTTATAGCCTAGACCATCTTTATGTCGAGCAACACTTCTTTTTTTCAGATCTTCAGAGAGTTCTTTGCCATGAGGTGCCATGTTGATCTTCCAGTGACCAGTAAGTTTCGACATGCACCAAAAAATGTGAATCACCAAAAATACAAGAAACATGTGAAAGTGAAAGTGGAGATTGAATAAACAGGGTGGATCATTTATACTGGAGTCTTATGAATTATTTGGATTATGCTGACAGACTTTGGGCTTCAAAATGTTGGAACCCATACACTTGGTATGGACCAAAATAGCTGAGATAGTCTTCTAAAAGTCTTCGTTTGAGTTCAGCAGATGAAAGAATCTGGGATGGCATAAGGGTGAGTAAATTGGACAGAAGGCCCTGCTGCGCAACAACAAGAGGACAAGCACAGTGTGGCAGGGCGGAGGGCAGAGGGCGGAGGGTGGGGCTGGGTCGTGATCCTACACACCCAGTCCCGTATTGGGCTAATCAAGCCTCCCGAGAGAGATAAAGGTCGACTGCAGAGGATCGTGCAGGAGAGAGAGATAGTTTACGGACATGTCCGTCGTGTGTGTTTGTGTCCTTGTGTTTAAGTTTGTCATTAAAACTATTATCAAGCCGGTTCTTGCCTCCTCCTTTCCATTGATCACTTTACACTGGTGCCAGAAATCCGGGAAGGAGGAGGTATACGCCGTAGTAGAGTTCTCGCCACTACCGTCCACCCAAACGGAGACCAGCCGCCTGAAAGAGAACGATGGCTGCCGACCGCGAGGGGAGAAGGGGCTCCTAACTGACCGCCTGGAGCGGTCAGGGCCGCTGCCAGGGGCGGTGGAGTTCCCTACCAGATGCTGAAATGCGGTGGGGTTTAAGACCGCCGACCGTGAGTGGGGAGGGGCTCACTGCAAACCGCCTGGAGCGGGAGAACCGCTGCCCCTTCTGTTCCCCGAGAATGCAGCGGGGCATTCCGTCCGCCAGGGTCTGGAGGTCTGCCTCGGATCCACCCGGAGAGGCGCGGCTGTCGTCCGATAGAGGGTGGAGGAGTGGCCGAGGAACAAGCTACGGCGAATTGGAGAACTGGCAAGTACGTTATTTTTACTTCCATTGCGAGAACACACTAAACACATTTTTTTTTTGCAACACTTAAGACTCTGAGATGCAAAGAGAAAAAAATTTAATTGGCAAAAGCACATAAAAGTCTAATGATACAATAAATTATTTGAAACCTTTATTATGGACAGATTAATCTAAGTTTGATGTGGTAAAATTAAATTTCAAATTATAATCTTAATAAACTGACTGATAAAATGCCTAAATCTGAATAAAATTATAAATTTCTTTGAAAAACATTAAAAATGTCATAGTTATTACAAACCTTTCAATATGAATTACAAATTAATAATAAAATGCAAACCGATGCATACATAAGGGGTACATAAAATTCAGTTGAATGGACACGATTTGGAAAGGCACACACCTGTCTTTATAAGGTCCCACAGTTAACAGTTAACGGAATTGTCTGTAGACTTCCGAGACAGAATTGTATCGAAGCACAGATCTTGGGAAGGGTACAGAAAAATGTCTGCAGCATTGAAGGTCCCAATGAGCACAGTGGCCTCCATCATCTGTAAATAGAAGAAGTTTGGAACCACCAGCACTCTTCCTAGAGCTGGTCGCCCAGCCAAACTGAGCGATCGGGCGAGAAGGGCCTTAGTCAGGGAGGTGACCAAGAACCCGATGGTCACTGTGACAGAGCTCCAGCGTTTCTCTGTGGAGAGAGTAGAACCTTCCAGAAGAACAACCATCTCTGCAAAACTCCACCAATCAGGCCTTCAGTGGCAGGAACTTGGAGACTAGTCAGGATCAAGGGAAAGATGAATGCAGCAATGTACACAGACATCCTTGATGAAAACCTGCTCCAGAGCACTCTGGACCTCAGAATGGTTCGAAGGTTCATCTTCCAACAGGACAACGACCCTAAGCACACAGCCAAGATAACAAAGGAGTAGCTACGGGACAACTCTGTGAATGTCCTTGAGTGGCCCAGCCAGAGCCCAGACTTGAACCCAATTGAACATCTCTGGAGAGATCTGAAAATGGCTGTGCACCGACGCTCCCCATCCAACCTGATGGAGCTTGAGAGTTCCTGCAAAGAAAAATGGGAGAAACTGCCCAAAAATAGGTGTGCCAAGCTTGTAGCATCATACACAAAAAGACTTGAGGCTGTAACTGGTGCCACAGGTGCTTCAACAAAGTATTGAGCAAAGGTTGTGAGCACGTATGTACATGTGATTTTTGTTTTGTTTTTTATTTTTTTAATAAATTTGCAAAGATTTCAAACAAACTTCTTTCGTGTTGTCATTATGGGGTATTGTTTGCAGAATTGAGGAAAATAATGAATTTAATCAATTTTGGAATAAGGCTGTTACATAACAAAATGTGAAAAAAGTGAAGCACTGCGAATACTTTCCAGATGCACTGTATTTATTTATTTAACCTGCAACTGTCTTGCAGATGGTTACATGTTTACCTGAAGCTATTGGTAGGCTAACTGAATTGACCTTAAACAAAGCAATACTACTGACTGACTGATAATGTATCTTTTGGCTTTGAATAGTCAGTGTGTATAATATTCAGACTGGTCTGAACATGTTTTAGTCCTATCAATTTGTATAATTTATTGGGACTATACCAGCATAGTTTTACAAAATGATTTGACATGTTTCATTGATTGGGCATGTATGCAATGTTCAGTTATACTGGTATGCCTATGCTTTAGTTATGCCCCTCAGAATTATTATATCTAAATTAGTTAGATGGAGATTGCTTAACGACATACAGTATACTCATAAGGAAATGATAAAATTGTGCTTTTGAAAAAATAAGTAAATAAATAAATAGTGGTTAGTACTAATATTGGATATTTGGTTTGTCCATATGGGGAAATTTTAATGGTACAAGGTACTGTTCTTTCTTTCTTTCTTTCTTTCTTTCTTTCTTTCTTTCTTTCTTTCTTTCTTTCTTTCTTTCTTTCTTTCTATCTATCTATCTATCTATCTATGTCTGTCTGTCAATACTGTAATTAGAACAATTTGAATGAATACAGAATGTAATTTAAAGATCTAATTTAACTACAGTATGTTATACTTAACTGTAAATAAAACATTTATATGTAGTGTGAGTCACTCACCTGTTCCTGGAAATCAGTGATTTAAAATATATTCTGACGGAAAGTAATGAGGTTTTTGAATGACATAAGGGTGGGTGAACTATTCTGAACTGTATGCTGTAACATACTATCAGGTTTTTTGTTCTGAAACCAAAACCTCAGCCAACAGAAGCTGTTCAATATCTACATTCAGTTTCTACTACAAAACATCAAACTATTACAGTAAAATGCAATGACTGTAGACTGTGGATGTTCCTTGTAGTTTGTAATGTTGTTTTTCAAATTCTGTTATTATTCTATCTATTATCTATAATTCTATTCTATGTTCAAATGAACACAAGGTAATGCAAACCTGGAATGATGAATACATATTAAAGGTGTGATGTTATTTCTTTTCAAGAAAAGGCCTGCATCTTTTCAATGATATAGTCACAAAAAAAAGATAGATAGAAAGAAAGAAAAATCTAACAATTTGTGAATTGATCCTATGTGTTTTTGTCTGAGTCTCTTCCTTTTGTTGAGAGTATCGCAATGTCACATAAACCATAACCACATAATTTGCTGTACATTGTTTTTTATTATTATGTTAAATACTGATATAGAATGTTTTGCAGAATTTTGGTAATGTCTTGGGTGCTGCACTCTCTGTGGGCCAGTGTTTTTACTCAACATATTTACATAATTACATCATGAGGTGCTATGTGTATAAGAGTTGTCCCTTAGGAGCCCAATCAGTGTACAAAGTCATTAAATAAACATTTGCTTTGCATCTTGCTTCGATGTAATTAGCAAAGGGATGAAGTAACTTGGCCTCATGTTATCAGGCAGGTTGCATCATTTTCCAAATCAGCTGGTCTGCCAAACAATTAGGAAACACATCGAATTACACTAAAGTACCACTGATGGCCATTTTCACAACCTTTCAAGCACATAATTAGTCACATAGGAATTTAAGTAACTCTGTCAACTGGTTTCTGTGATGCATGTCTAAACCTCAGGGATCTGATCCTAAGGTACAGTATGCACAGTGTATTCTGCAGGTAGAAACGTGAATGTGCAACTAAATCAGATAAAACAATTGCAACAACTTAAACAAGTTGTAGTGGGTATTCAGCTTCATGTAAATATTTATTATAAATATAATCTTGGGAGGGTCACATGACACCATGCGAGTATCGGACATGTGAACGATGAGCTCTGTGCACTTTGCTTGTTTTAACACTTTAAATGACATAAACTGGTGAGATTCGATACACTCTGTTCCATAACTGTTCTAGGAGGACAATATGTCAAATAATTCAAAATCCTTGGGTTCTGGAGACATTAAAAGACACTAACCTGCTCAAGCTGATGCCCTCGAAGAGGCATCAAGCCCGGGAGTTGATTTAGTTGGAGAAGTGCAGAAAATGCGGCGAGAGATTCTGAACATGTCGGCAATGCTATGACTTGGAGGATCTTGCTGTGATATGTCAGTCAATCACTGCTATGGAGGCGAAATTCACTGAGGTGGTTACAATATGTCAAAGAATTCGAAATCCTAGGGCCCTGTAGACATTAAAAGACACTTACGTGCTCAAGCTGATGCCCCTGAGGAAGCCGCGAGCCTGGGATTCGATTTAATCGGAGAAGTGCGGGAAATGCGGCGAGAGATTTTGATCATGTCTGCAATACTGATGAAGGTCATTGCTGACTTGAAAGATATTGCTATGATACATCGATCGATCACTGCTATGGAAGCAAAATTCACTGAGGTGTTACAAGAGTGGGGGATGTCGAGAAACGGAGTGATTATCTGGAGTCATCGGAGAGGGAATTATCTGCTAACCTTCTAGCAACCAAGGTGGATTTGGAGCATGTCTGGGAGAAGATGAAGGACATGGAGAACTGTAGCAGGCAGAATAATGTCCGTATCGTTGGAATCCCTGAGGGAGCAGAGGGACAGGTTAAGGTGAAATTCCTGGATGGGCTCTTTCTGAATCTGCTCGACATAGCAGGCCATAAGTTGGAAATCGAGCAAGCTCACAGGGTTCCTGATTGTTGGTCCGCAGTGGGAGACAGGCCCCCATCAATTCTGGCCAAATTTATGCGATCATCTGATAAAGATCTTGTGTTACACAAGGCGAGGAGCACAGTAAGGCTTTCTTGGAAGAAATACAGCATTTTCTTGATCCCAGATATTGCGAATTTGACAAGAGAGAATTATGATCGATTCAAGGAATGCAAGGAACTTTTACACCAATGGAAGGTCGCTTTTGCACTGATATTCCCGTCCAAATTGAGAATGGATTCTAAGGATGGCCATTAAACATTCACATGCCCACAGCAAATTATGTCCTTCATAAAGTCAATGGAGTGAGCAAGTCATCTTGTTGTACTCATGTTGCAGCCGAGTGGACCAGCTCACAGTTTTGTGGATGAATCTACATGCTCTTTGTGATTACTTCTCCTGTTGACTCGGGTTTGTTTTGTGGAGAATTTCTTGCAAAGACATTGGAGTGATTAAGTCATTTGTTTGCACTCATGTTGCAGCCGAGTGGACCGGCTCACTGAACATTCGTTTGACTGTTTAAAGAATCTGTGCTTTCTTTTTGTACTGGTTCCGCCTGTTGGTTTGTGTTTCTTTTGTAGAGTAACACACCTTCAGAACAGTTTTATGAATGAACCTACATGCTCATTGTGCTTGTTCCTCCTATTGGCTGGAGTTTGTTTTGTGGACTATTTTTTTCAAAGTCAATGGAGTGAGTGGGTCTTCTTGCTGTAATCCAATTTTGCTAGAAGTTTATACGGAATCATTAAAGAATAGAAAGCTTCCGCCAACCATGACACAAGCCCCGATAAGTCGGATTCTTAAAAAGCACAAAGATCCAAGCGTTTGAAAGAGTTACCATACAATTTCCCTGATTCAGATTCATTTACTTTGGATAGGGGAATCTGGCAGGGTTGCCCTCTTTCACCATTATTGTTCTGTCTTGCCCGGAACCATTAGCAGCCATGACAAGAAAGAAGGATGATTTTCCAGGGGTGATGGCAGGAGGTGTGGCACATAAGCTTTTGCTTTACGCAGATGATATTTTATTATTCATCTCCGACCCCACTAGATCTTGCCTGCAGAGAATTATTCATTCCTTATCTAAGTTCGCAGGATACTGAGTTAATTGGTCTAAATCCGAAGCTTTGGCTCTGACAGCATACTGCCCAGTAACTGCTTTTCAGCAGGATGCCTTCCAATGGCCCAAACAGGGCATTAAGTATTTGGGTATTTTATTCCCAGCAAATTTGTTTAGATAATCAGTTAATTTTGACCCTTTTGGTTTTTGCGATATGGGCAGATGGGCTTCATTACATTTATCCATGATTGGGAAGGTTAATGCTATTAAAATGAATTGTATTCCAAAATTCAACTACCTGCTACAATCTCTCCTTATAGATGTCCCCCTCTCTTATTTCAAGCAATTTGATAGCATAGTGAAGTCCTTCATTTTTTTGTATTATTATTCATTCAGTCTCAGACATTTGGCTCATTGGTTGCTTCCACCTGAGAGAGCTCCTCCCTGGTTTTGTATTGAACAGGAAGTTCTTGCCCCTATTTCGCCGTTGCAAAGCCTTTCTATCAAACTAACCGGAGAAGTTAACTTACACTCTCTTATCTTGCATTTGCAGTTTTATTGCTGAACCCAAAATTATTTATTAATAAGTCCCCTTTCTGCTGGACAGAGTGGATTGAAAGAGAGGTTAAAACGCTTGGTGACCTATATGAGATTGGAGTGTTGAGATCCTTTGAAAATATGGTTCAACATTTTGGGATTCCTAGATCTTAGTTCTTTAGGTAGCTACACCATCTAATCTGTAACATTTTTGGGAGTAGCATTCACCCCCCTAAATTGGCAGATACTCTGGGAGTGGTGATTACTGCTTTTCAAAAAAGTAATGAGGCATCAGTGTATTACTCCCTGAAAGGGGTAGAAAGAATACTGATAAATCATACTTAAGTAGAAGTAGTTTTACTTCCCAAAAATTTTTGTGTGAGTAGAGTAAAAGTAGCCTTCCTAAAAACTACTCTTTTAAAGTGTAAAAGAGTAGCTCATTTAAAAGTACTCATGAGTAATGTATGCCAACTTTTAAAATACATAACTTATCTATGATAAACACTACATGAATCTGATTAAAAAAAAAATGGGAGACATGATAACTGAAATTAAAAGATGAAAAAGCTATTTTCAATACACTGATCATCAATTTAAATCTTAATTTATGAAACAATTACATTAAAATCAGTTTATGTGCAGGGTCTAAATTTCCCTTAATGCCGACAGAGCATTATTGTTGTGTATAAAACATGTTCAAACAATGCAAGGAATACAAAACAATGCTAAGTAAGCAGGATCACTTGGCACGTCATGTCCTGCACAATAGAGGAGTTCGAGCATGTATGGGAAAGGTTGTTTGGTACAGGGGCTACATCACGCTTAAAAAGGAATAATTCTCCCAAAAATACAAATTATCTCATCATTTACTCACCCTCATGCCATCCTGGATGTGCATGACTTTCTTTCTTCTGCAGAACACAAAATAAGACTTTTAGAAGAATATCTCAGCTCTTTTGGTCCATACAATGAAAGTGAATTGGTGCTAAAATATTGAAGCTCCACAAATCACATAAATTAGCATAAAATAAATCTAATCCATGTGCCTCCAGTGGTTTAATCAATGTCTTCAGAAGTGATATGATAGATATGGTGAGAAACAGATCAATATTTAATTCCTTTTTACTATTAATTCTCCTCCCTGCTCAGTCAATCTTCACTTTAAATTTCTTAATGTTCTTCATGTGTTTTTGGTTGATTCTCAATCTTCATGCATATTGCCACCTACTGGGCAGAGAGAAGAATTTCTAGCAATAAATGACTTAAATATTGATCTGTTTCTCACCCACACCTGTCATATCAATTCTGAAGTCATGGATTAAACCTGGAGTTGTATATATTAATTTTGTGCTGCTTTTATGTGCTTTTTGGAGCGTCAACATTTTGGCTACCAGTTCAGTTACATTGAATGGACCTACAGATCTAAAATATTCATCTAAAAATCTTAATTTGTGTTCTTTTGAAGAAAGTCATAGACAGATGGCAAGAGTAAATGATAAGATAAATTTATTTTTTGTGTGAATTATTTATTTAAGTAGCACATACGGGGCCACATTGTCCTCCTTTTGAGATACAATGTTCAACATTGATTTAGTTCTTGTATCTTTTACACTAAGAATTAGTTCTGTTCTCATTCTAATGCATGATACACAATTTTCTGAAGTTTGTGACTGGTGGAATATTCTGCCTGAAGTACTGCTCAGCAAATGTTGATACTTTTCTATCTTTATAAAGTCTAAGCATAATAATAAATAATTTTATCATCTCTACTTTCCTGGTAATTTATTATAGCAATTAACACACTCTCTACATCAGGGGTCAGTATTATTAAAAAAATGAACAATATTTAAAAAAAATATTATTATTAAAAATGCCACTGTTTTATTCTATTACATTAATACTTCTAAAGCCACAGAAGTTATTCGGCCAAAAATAGTGCGTGATTTTCTAATTTCCTTGTTATTGTTGTTTGATTAGTAGCCTTAATATGACATAGCCTACTAGACAGTGCTCAATTCGGTTACATGCACTCTTCAAGTCAAACGTTTTGATGCAAATACGCTTGTTGTCGCAATGTTTAAGTTCACTTTAGACATAAACGACTGTGTTTACATTAAATCCTCATCAAGACGGGCTTTGGCGGAAGTATAAAGTGTATTTGATAATTTAGGAGCAAACCTGCATTAGCGCACAAACATTAGCCGCCTGTCAATCAAACGACATGCAGCAACAGAAGTAAGGAAATAAAAAGTCAGTCTTTTATATTTCATCTAGATCAACCAACCAGTGGTGCTCTTCCTATCACGATTGATGTAATGAACACCCGCGTTCTAGATGTAGAACTTAGGCTAAATATAGAAAACTACTGAAATGTTTGATTAAGGACATCTCTCTTTTTTCAGATAAACATCAAGATTGTTTTATTGCCCAGCCCTATTGATAACATTGGATTAATCTCTCAAAGCAGCCCAATAATCTCAGTGATAGATAGTTAATTAACAGGCTACGTTATATACACACAAATTCTAGTAAGCAGAAATATGAAATTTACCTCAATATGTTTCTTCAAATTAGAGGCAGGATTAATGCTGATATCTGGCTTAAGCAAGTTAAACTCACATGACATGATCAAGCAGTTGGCCTTTTTCACTGCGAAAAGCCCTTTCAGGTGCGTCCGGTTATGTTCAGCTGTAAACTATGCTTGAGGCCAGATCTGCAGCTGCCGTTCAAGTTTTTTAAGTGTGATTTGATTTGATGGGAGTCACAGGACTCTCCCTTGCCAATCATGTTGATAGATAAAAAGAAAATCAGGACAGGGAAGTAGCGAACACAGACAGTGAGAAAATAGCGCAGTAAAAGTACAGTTAAAGCACTAAAAATGTGCTCAAGTAAAAGTATACCATTATTTATGTTTTAAACTACATAAAAAAGTTCAATTCTTGGTAAAAGTAGCTAATTACTGTAACAGAAGTAGTTGTAATTCATTACTTTACACCCTTGCTCCCTGCTAATTCAGAGTCTGGGGGACAGAGCTTCTGATTATCTCAAGAGATTATGGGAGAAATATCTAAACTTGGTATTGGAGGATGGAGTTTTGGCTAGGATACAAAAAAATGTCAAGTCTACATCTGGTGATGCAAGGGTGCCACTTATGCAATTTAAGATTTTACATCGATTCTATTGGACACCCTCTAGATTGTATAGGCTTGGTCTTAAAGACACTCCCACCTGCTGGTGATACCAATCAGACAAGGGGGTTGCAACCCATGTTTTTTGGTGGCGTGTTAAGATCCACGAATTTTGGTTGAGGGTTCAGAGTTTTATGTGTGACGTATTGGGTACTTAAATTTCATTTTGCCCCAGACTATGTATTTTAGGTGATGGAGCGGTCATTAATATAGGGGATAAAGATATAAAACTTTGGGTCCTGGTCAGTGTTATGATCAGCAGACATATTGTTCTTAGGAGATGGATGTCAGCTGGAGTGCCCTGTTTTCAAGAGTGGTTCCCAGAGATGGGGAGTGTGGGAAAATGTCATATAGAAGGCTAGGCAACTTAAACTAATTTAATAAAAAATGGGGCAGCTATATGGCCTTCTTTGAGGGCTCTCAGGGAGGGGCAGGGGAGAGAGAAGTGTAGTTTTAAATGTGTGTGATTATTTTGTGTGTGTGTATATATATCTATCTATATATATATATATATATATATATATATATATATATATATATATATATATATATATATTCTTATTTTTTTGTGTGTATAAGTGTTACCAAAGAGATATTTGTTGAGGGTCAGGGTGGGGGTGGGGGTGGAGTTGGGGATTGGGAGTGGGAAATGGAATAATGGGGGTTAAATGTTGATTCTGTGACTATATGTTTTGCTTTTCATGTCAAAATGTTTTTTTAGACCTAATTTTAGACATTGTATTTTTTGTGATTTTTTTTGTGCGTGCAAGGTTGACATAAGGCCTTGCTTTTACTTTTAATATCAGTTTTGACAGCTACGCTTTTTATGATGAAAAAAACAATGTGCTTCATGTGGTAAAATCGAAATTTACTTGTTTTATTCAAGAGAAAAATACAATTTAATAGGACAATATCTACCTGACTACATTAGGTTACACCAGCTAAATTAATCTTAAAGTCACTTTTAAATTAAACATAAATGTCTGAACAAAAATGGAACAGGAAATGATCCTGCAAATAAATATGACATGATCTTGAATATTCTGTTCATATTTGATCTAGTCACATTTAATCTGCTTTGTATATTATTCCAGCCAAATAAAGTGTGCCAGAGAGCTGCAGGACAACTTGTTAGTTGTTGACCAAAATCATACAGACAGCTGGTCTTTCGAATCCTCTAACTGCTGAAAATGTTCTTATTGATAAAGCATGCTTGCTGTTATCTTCGCTATTCACTGTTCAATGTTTTCCTCTTCCCTAAACATTTACAGGTCAATGCACTTCAGAAAACACACAGTTGTGGACTACGTGTTTTGCTATGCTTATGAGTGACGCATATAACACTGTACTGACAACGCTGACAATGTACTTTCGCCTCTACGTACAACTATGCCTGCCACAATGCAGAGCAAACAATATGGTAGAATAAGGCAGAGCACCAGAGTACACTGTCAATAATTGATAGCTCTGTTCCTGACTAGCCATGAGAAACGTAAACATTTCGAGTGCACTTCTTTTCAGTTTTTAATATTTGCCAAATTACAGTATATAATCTAAATACAAATAGTTGAAATTATTAGGCCTACTCAGAGAAATTAATTAGTTTAAATTTGGAATTATTTCATTATTAGTTAGACTAGTAGTTTTTTCTAAAGGGTTTTGTTAAAAAGTAGGCCTACATGTAACATCTTGTACTATATATTCTAAAATGCAGTAGCTATTTGCACCGGGTGTACTGTAAATAGCACCTGTCACACAGTGCAGCTACAGTATTTGCATTCCAATAGTCTAGAAATGAAAGAAATTCTTCCCTAGTGTTGCTACAGTGGTGTGGGGTGTAATATTGGTGCGGATGTGCTTTTTTGAGCAGATGACCCAGGTTTGATCCCGTTTTGTTCCACTTTTTCCCATCCTGTTTCCTGTCTCCACTCTTAATATTTCTGTTAATACTTCTTATAATAATTAGGGCTGTCGATTTAATGCGTTAAAAACGTGCGATTAATTTTACCAAAAATAACGTGTAAAAAAATTAACGCATTTAATCGCAAATGCTTTCCTGAGATAGTCAAGCTTGTAGTACCACCTGTTTACTCCAGAGGGCAGTAAGTTAAATTTCAGCTGTGTGAGCAACACACAGTTTATACAGTGAACAAAACATTAACAACTCTTCAGCGGACACACAACATAAATGTGCGTTACGTTAAAAACACTTGAAGGAGCTCAAATGCGAACTAAGGGATCTCAAGATCTGTTTAAAGATTGAGTATTAAACTATATTTAACTTGACACACTGACCTAAACAATTTACTTTTATGACGCAACACACCCGAGATGCGACACAAGCATGTCTGACACAGGTCGTATGGTCTTTACCTCTAAATACAAATATTTAATTACCAACAAGGTTAAGGACGTGTCCTTTAAACTGTTACACCATTTTTACCCAGTCAATCTATTATTTAAGAAACATGCTCCCTGAAATAGATCCACTTTGCTCCTTCTGTAATGCTGTAGATGAATCTGCCCCTCACCTTTTTTGGGAATGTGTCCACGCTGTAGTATTTTGGAGAAAATTTTGTTTGTTTGTTAGTTTTTCTTTGCTTTATAAAGACGTTTTATTTGGTTTTCACAGTTTTGATAACTTAAGTTAATATTTTCTGATTAATCTGTATATTTTTCTTGCCAAGGTTTTTTTACATAAGGGTACATTTATGTCTATAAAGCCTCTATTTGCACTTTTTTGTAAAGACTTAAATTATTATTTAAATACTCTTTGTACGTCCAACAATTCCAAAGCATTGAAAACCATTGCACTATGTCTTGACATTATTGTAAAATATATCTGTAGTATTGTGTACTATGTATACCCTTGGCTTGTTTCCCAAAAAAAAAAAAAGTCTGACGCAGGTGTACTTTGATGGGTCCTTAAACAAGTCCTCATAATAAATCTCCAACTGATTGACAAATTCACTTGTGAAAAGGATTGCTGTGAACTGTATGCCAATTATTGTCTTATGATCAATAATGTGGTAGTAAATAATACATTGTATTCTAAAACCTCTAAAGGTCTTATCAATGATGAACTCTTCTGCCACAAGAATGTAATGCATTTGAATTATCTGAATATTTTTTTTTATATATATATATTTATAATTTTTAAATATTTAAAGATAACTATGTATAATTATTTCATCATTATATATTGAATTATTGTTATATGAGGGGCTTTCTCAGCAAATATTTGTATATGCGATGAATCGGACCATGTAATTAATTTTAATCGATTGACAGCCCTAATAATAATAGATACAAATTTATATAAAAATGTATTGTCTTGCAGTGATTTGGTCACAGTGATTTTCCGGGAGTTGAGAGAAAGGTTTGATCCGGTTAAAATAAACCATTGTTTTACTACAGTAATATTGTAATAACTACTGTTTTTTGCGGAAGCCACAGTTTTAATGTAATAACCAGTTTTACTACAGTACTATGGTGTTAATATAATAACCAGCATCTATCACTTTTTGCATTAGTGCAAACAGCCTCTGCAATTTTAAAAACCCTTTTAAATTTGGTAAAACCCTTAGCATTTATCTATTCAAATACTATATTCTAGATCAGTTACAACCTTCTTGATTTTTTTTGTTTTGTTGTGAAAAGAACGTAAATGGTGTGGGACGAGGCTGTTAATTACTGTAATGATGTATTGTGACTACAGCATGAAATTAATCTGTCCTATGGGAATTAAGTCCCGTAAAATTGTTCTTTCCTCTTCTGCCATGAAATACAGATTTGGCACAACAATATGTATAAAAGTGGGCTACCCATATCAAGTCTTCTTTTAATTTCCCTTCCAACAGAGGCAGATTGGTGAGTGAACAAGATATAAAGGGGTAGTGATTGTACAGTAGAACGTTTCTAGGTTTGTTGAATTGAAATCAAACAAGATGCAGATTATTTCACACTATATTTTACATTTACGCATTTGGCAGAAGACAATTTTAACATAGTGTAATCCAGCTATACATTTGTATTAGTACTGTTTACTGGACATCAAACCCATGTCCTGCTCATTATCTGCTCTACCAGCTGAGATAAAGAAATGCACAGAGATTGATTTGAATGGATAGCTTGCCTTGTTGTTGTTACAATTTCTCCATATGGTTTACGTTAGCTTTATCTCATCTTCCACATGCCAAACTGCACTGAAAAATGTGGTAAACTGCCAATTGTTACCTTAAAGAATACTCTTATCTAACCTGATCTAACTCTTAAAATGTGTTTTGTTGGTACAAACTAATGTATTCTGGTTGAAACAATGATGTTAAATGGTATGTTTGACTTTAATAAAATCTGTTAATTTAGATATTACAACATGAAGCACATTTTTAGGATGTGAATTTCTCATTTCTGTGAATGACTTCAGTGTTCCAAAATTAATTTCAGCCTTTGAACATCGGCAATCCTGCAGAGCGCTTGAAACCATGCAGAATCTGACAGAGCTCCCAGTCAACACAACATCCAGCACTAACCTCTCCATCATTGTGAAGGTGTGTGTGGTCATCCCATTCTTCATTGCCTTCCTTTTCTTCATCCTCCTGATGCTGTACACCTTTGCATCTCACAGGCAGTTCTTTGATAGCTCCCGATATATCCTCTACACCTACATGCTGATCAACGACACCCTGCAGCTGCTCTCCTCTGTGACACTCTTCTTGTTAGCGATGGGCAGTGTGCAATTTGCAATTGTCTACTGTGCTCCTCTGCTCTTTGTGTCTACTGCTACCTTCTTGAACACCCCACTCATCCTGTCCACCATGTCTCTGGAGCGCTATGTGGCTATATTCTATCCACTTCAACGCCCTGCCATCTGGAGACCTGAATGGATTTGGGTCATCATTCTAAGTCTGTGGGCCATCAGTTGCATCCTACCCACTGTTGACTTTATCTTGATGCGACTCAAGCCAGGTGTTGACGTCCAATCCACACCTGTGCTGTGCAAGACCACATTGCTCAATGCCTCACCCATTCAGGCTCTGTTCAAGATAAGCCTCAATGGGATCTTCTTTGCTTTGGTTGCTGTGACGATTCTTTTCACATACATGCGGATTCTTCTGGAGACCCGTCGGATGAGGCAGGACCGGGTGTCTGTGAGGAGGGCCTTGCACACGGTGCTGCTTCATGGATTGCAGTTACTCCTAAGCATGATGGCCTTCACCCAGCCCGTAGCAGAGCTCTTCCTTGTCCAGCGTGTCATTTTGTCTCAAGCAGATATGTCTTTCATCTACTATTTCTGCTTCATCCTGCTTCCTCGTTTTCTGAGCCCACTCATTTATGGCCTTAGAGATGAAAACCTCAGAAGCTATATGAAGAAAGCCTTGCCTTGTTATGGCCCACGTGTAGACCCATATAAAGATGCTAGAACATCAAAATGAGAATGCAGCAACAAAGAGTTTTCTGTTAGATTTGTTAACATTTTGGTAAAATTTAGTGAGTTTCAGATCAAACATTAATTATCTTTGTACATTCTGTTGTATTTTTGACACTTACACCAAGTTACTACAAAGACAATGTGAAGAGTGAAATTAGCCAAATGTGCCTGAATCACACATTTCTGGTGGGTTTTGGAAGTTTTTCATTTATGCATACTTTATTGCTAATACTGCCCGTAACCACTTCAGTGATGGAGGAGTATGTGAAAGCTCTTATTTTACTTTTACAGTGGTAGAAAATGGTGAAGAATACAGGATAAAGCTGCCACAACAGTTTTCAAATGGATAAAACTTAAACTTAACAATTATGAAAATAATCCTCTTTACAGTGATAAGGTCATAAAGCTTACATGCAAACACCAACAGTGTATGTAGTGTGCTGTTTTCTCTCTGTATTATGTTGTCTTTGCTTCATAGTGTAATAGTATCATATTTTAAGTGTATATATATACAGGTATATATATATATATATATATATATATATATATATATATATATATATATATATATATATATATGATGTGTATTTACATGGTCCACACGGTATTTCGTATGAACTGAAATAAAATAAAACAACACCTGTTCGCACTCTATTTCTCCTATTGCCTGTTTGAAAAAACTAAAGCTTAAATTACATTTTAGGAAAAATATAAGTTTAGGAAATATATCTTTAGTCCACTCGAATGAGGATTTATCTAATAAATCTTGTGTATACAAACTTTTTAATGAATAGTACACTTTCTACCAGATAAGGGGAGGTAGTGGGTGTATATTTAAATTAAGAGTGATACAATTATTGTAGTACCTTCTTGTCTGTTTGTGACTCTTTTCCTAACACGTGTTATTTAACATATATTAAAACCCATATTTTTATGACAGAAAACTGTTTCAGGCTGTAGTTGAACTAGTAGAGCATGGTGTTTACAATACCAAGGTCATGTATGTGCTATGTTAAAAAATGGTACACTCTCAATGCAATGCAAAGTGCTTTGGATAAAAGATCTAGAAATGACAGACAGGATACAAATGAAATATACAGCCACCGAACTTGTTATGATATAGGTGTGTGCAGATTTATGTGACATATATATTGTTTATATATTTGAACAAGTGTTTAATTTGAAGATTTACATTACAGCAAATATTTAAGGAGTAATAAGGAAAAACTTGACATGAGATCAGGGCAGTCTCAACAGCTATACTATCCTTCTCACTCTCTTTTGTTTTCTGTAGCATCACCTGCAGGTTGAAACATGAAACTTACAAGGCTATTATTCTGCTGTCAAAGCAGGGGTCAATTTCAAGGCTGTGACATCATAAAACTAATTGCCTAATTGGTAATTACCAGCATCTTTTGGGGAAAAGTTTTAACTATTAAGGCTAACAATGAGTTATGTGCAATAGTAAGGTCAGAACATTGTAATTCTGCAGATTAAAATAAAATCACATGAATTTGCCAAGTGTAAATAATATGCAAATGCATATAAAAGTGTCAAATGACATAAAATGCAGAATTACATAACATTATTTGATTCATTTTCTGAATGGACAAAATTAAGAACAAATATTTAATGAGCACACGCACAATGCAATAATAGGTTCAATGTGTATGTTTGAAAAATATATTGTGTAATTGTGTTTGTGATAATTAGAGGTGTTATGGCAGGGTTAAATTGCTTCTCTTAGGCCTAATTAGAGTGTAGAGTCATTAAATAAACATGTGTTTTTATCATGCTTCAGACTAATTAGTACAGATAATAAGCAATAATGTGTTGTCTCATGCACCCTAACAGTCCTTGGTGACAATTAATGTACCAAAGGCTCTTTAAAATAAACTAAAATGACCTATTATGCAATGTTTAAGAGGATGCCAGGCACCTCTGTAGGACTTCATTAAATTTGTTTATTAACTGATATAAAAAAATTATTTAGGATTTCCTTCTGTAAAATGTTTACTGTATGACCATCTGACCATCATGACCATTCTTTGCTGTCTTTCGTAATAGTTAGGAGAATAGGTGAATTACAGACTGGGGGGTGGGGGAGTGGTCACGCACCCATCAACTTTGAAAACAAATGTTTATTTTTGCTTAAATATGCAGCCTGTTCTCATGAAAATTATGTGAACACAACATGTTTGCAATTCAAAATGTACATGCTGTACATCACATTTGGCTGCCGGTTTTCAGTGAAATGCCCAGCTGGGGTCGCCAAAAGCAAATAAAATGGTGACACATTCAGATGCGTTTTTTATTTTATTAGTATTTTTTTTCAAATTTGTATAGATTAAAAAAGATAGCAGATACAATATGCAAAACAACAAACAGAATCACATCTTTTCAGTTTTTTTTCTGTTAGGCACATAAAGAAAAGAAAAAGAAAGAGAGAGAATAATAAATAAATAAACATTTAATAAATGTGCATATTTGCATACATACACAAACAGATACATCAAAAAACATGTGAACATAGATAATAGTGATAATGTTGAAATGAATAATATTACCAAATTCAAGAAAAAAATTAATAAAATAAAATGAGAATCAGTCAGAAGGCAAAGTTTGCAAACTTTGTAAAGAACTGAATTTATAAACGGTTGCCATTTACCGCAGAAAGATCCAAAACTGCCATTGCGAGAACAATTCTAGTTTCAGAAAGGACATAATATCAACTAACCATTGCAAAGTGGTTAGTGATTTAGCAGACTTCCAGAAAAATAAAATCTGTCGTCTAGCTAATAAAGATGTGAAGGATAAGATATCTAATTGTTTGGAAGAAAACCAAGTCCCAGGGGCATTGCTAGACATAAAGATCTACTGAGGCACAGACCCCCCTTATCACTTTTTTTTCTTTCTTGAAAGCCTACAAGACGTGTGCAACACAATGCACTATACAAACTTCCCTTGCTTAAGCCACTATTCCTACACTGCAACAGGGTACTGGGAAAGGTTAACAGGTAGAGATATTAATCTTTATGAAAATATTTATTTAAGTATCTTCAACATACTGTACATGAACATTCTCAACATGTTTTATGGCATAAAAGGCATACACTGTATATGCAAATAACAAAACCGGAGAAATCCTTCTTGCACATTTGCATTCTTCTATATTACACATTACACATCAGGAATCCACTGTCAAGTAAGTTTATGGAATTGCACTATCCAACATCAGACAAAACGTCCTCAGATGAAACAGCTTTAGACAAAAAGCTCTCAGAATAAGCAGAGGGTTAATCGCTAGCCAGAGTTGGTAGCTAAACTGGCTGAGTTTGGTTGCTAGCTTGTAAAACTAGCTGAGCTATCTCTAACTTTATAAATGTAAAAGTGTAATTTCTATAAATGAATAACTAGCTAGCTAACATAATTGGTGTAAGTTTAAACTGATGTTTGAAACTCATTAAATTTACTTGCAACAACAACTAATAACAAGTCAAACTTTTGTCCTTTTTAGTTACCAAGGAATTAGCACATAGCAGCCATAGTTACTGTCAACTGTTTATGTAGTGTCCTAAACTAGAACTAGCGAATTAAATGATTAATTTCATATCCAAAAGTTTGATTTATTGTTATCATACACAATCAAAGACAGTACTACAGAACACAAAAATGTGTTTATTTTCTCTGCAATTCCATAGACTTGACAGAGGTTTTCCTGAGACTAGATGCTTTTTCATCTGATGTCTGAAACCTGACTGACGGCTGAGGGTGTAGTTTGTTTATCAAGTCTTACTTCCTCAAACTCATCTCTCCTTTCTGCTTTCCTGTCCCTGCTATGTCCAAATAATTTTACGATGTCCATCTACTGGAGCAAATAATGTTTGAGTCAAAATAAGATCATCTGTATAATTTAGAAACTTTCTTGAGTTTCATCATGTTTTCATAGCCTACCTCAATTCTGACTTGCGTGCTGACACCTGGGTAGGGTTGCACCAGCTGTGTGTAATTTCTCACGTAAGTTAGGACGTAATATTCACACTAAGGGCTTACTAGTTAGTTTGTAACTAAGTCAGTGCTTAATTTGGTTGCACTACCTGTTCTTAAGGCAAGACTTAACTAGGTCGTAAACTCTCCATGAAGTTATGCTTAGTCGCCTAATATGACATTTATCTGTATTGATCCAATCAGCCTTCAAATTTGCACACAGAAGTGTTAAAAAGCTGTATACGTAAAGCTCCACGTTGTGTCAGAGAAGCGACACTAGGGGTGTCTCTTGAGCACCGATATACACCTCTGATCTATGAAAAAAGGCCAATGAGAAGTTGGTAGCCGGTATTTGCATATCCCGCCCCCGGACATACGGGTATTTAAGCGGGGCAAATACGGGAGTTCATTCAGAAAATTTCTTCAGAGCAGATGGTCGTGCATGCAGTCTGCTGCGAGTTACACACCAAGTTCCTGTTTAAATCCTCTGACGCTCTGCATGCTTTTGGAATTTATGGCGCACAACAGCGGCTTTCTCCTTCGTGCACGGCTGTGCATTCTTGCCCCTGGGGGGGCAAGAATGACAGCGCAGACAACTCGAAAGAGTTATTCTAAAAGAGTAATTTCGCTCTAAAAGAGCAAAACACAGCGCCGTTGAACGTCCTTTTCAGGACGCGTCTTTTTAAAGACGATTTTTCCGCCCCTGTGTAGTTTCTGGATGCGGTGATTCTCCCCACCTCTGACGGTCATAAAAACTGCCTTGCATTCCTGGGTTGCGATCACACGCAGGCAGCATTTTTATGAATGGTCTATGTTTTCAGTACGAGAACATAGCCATGACAGCATTGATGAAAGACGATCTGGGGAGAATAACGGGACGCTTTCGCCGGGTAAATCCCCTCGAAACCTCCCGCCTCCCCGGCATGCTTGCCTGCTTCCCCCGAGCTCGGGATTAGTGCGGTCCGCTTAACGGCCTACCGTCTGGTCCCTCGAGCTCCCCGGCATTGGATGATGACATCACCGCTGCATCGGAGAGCGTAAAAGCGGCATCGGATGCGGATAACTCGCCTGGGCCGCTACCTTCGGGTCTCCACCCAGTCTGAGCCTGACGCACGGAGGTCCGCTATGCTTCCCCGGGCTTAATTGGTTCCGCGGGCATGTGCGCTCACAGCCGCGCCCACCCCCCCGGTTCCTTCCCGGACGTGCATGATGAGCTGAGCAAGCCCAGCTTCCTCGCTCCTCTGCTCTCGCTACCCTCGGTGGCAGAACGGTCCCAGACAGCTCCCCCCTGCACGCCATGGCCCCCTCCTGCAAGTCCACTGGGCCAAGGCACTCCAAAATCTGCACTTGGGTAGTCCTGTTCTTGACGTGCTGCAGGAACTGCACTCAAACAGAAAAATGGCCACCCCCGTGGTCCAGAAACGCAACGAATGGACAGGACCTGGTCGCAATACAGGAGGCAGACAAAGCACGCTTTCTCAAAACGCCTCCGTCTCCCAGCTCCGTCCATTCGGCGACACCACTTGATGACTCCGCCCAGCAGTCCTCAGTGGTGAAGAAACAGACGGAGGCTATTTCACACATCTTGCCCTGCCGCAAACCTGCCACCAGGGGCCATGCCCTGTCTGCTCGCCGAGGGCATCCTCTTGCGGCTTTCAAGAAAGAAAGAAAGTGGTGCTCCGCCTCAACTAACGAAGAGAGTGGGCCCAGCTCTCAGCCCCAGCGTCGAGCTCCCCGCAGAAGTTGGACGCCCCTCGTCTCACGGACCCCCTCGAGGACCCGGAAGGCTCCCAGGCGCTCCTGAGATGACCGACCCAGAGACCAAGATGGTAGCTCCGGAGCTCGGTGGAGGGCCGGGAGGAGAATTTTTTGTTAAATTCATTACATTCTATAGAGCTATTTCCTTTTTGTCTCTGGGTCACCTGGCCCGCAAATGCCGTTCTCACAGCACTCTGCTTTCAGGCCTCAACAGTCCCGGTTTCCTGGACGCGGTGTCCCCGCCTTCAGCCCCACGACTGTTCCCCGGTTGGCCGGTTCAGACGAGCTCAGAGGACGCCAACACCAGACCTCCTCCTCAGTCACGAACCCACCCCCTGCCGGGTGCGCGGAGCAAGGTAAGTGCTTTGAGTCTATTCTCAGCACCAGAGCCTCGGGCCGCTTCACTGCCTCCCGACGCCGCATTACCTATTCCGCACCACTGCGAAGCCCCACCGGGTACGTCCAAAATACTCGTCCCCTTTAGAGTTTAGAGGCGTGGCTTTCACTACCCAGCCCGTCACGCTGGCCGCACCAGACCATTCGACTCGGTTACACAATTCAGTTTGCCAGGCTTCCACCCCCCTTCGTGGGCGTTCATTTTTCCGCAGTACACGGCGAACATGCCCAGTCCCTGCGTGAAGAAATCGCCTCCCTTCTAATCAAGGACGCGATAGAGCCTGTCCCTCCAACCGAAACGAAAAAGTGTTTCTACAGCCCTTACTTCGTTGTACCCAAGAAAGGCGGTGGCTTACGACCGATCTTGGACCTGCGAGTTTTCAATCGGACCCTGTCCAAACTCCCGTTCAAAATGCTCACCCAGAAACAAATTCTATCTGGCGTCCGGAATCTAGATTGGTTCGTAGTGGTAGACCTGAAGGACGTGTACTTCCAAGTCTCGACTCGCCCTCGACATCGACCCTTTCTACGGTTCGTTCGACGGCCAGGCGTATCAGTACAAAGTCCTCCCCTTCGGCCTGTCTCTGTCCCCTCGCGTCTTCATGAAAGTCGCAGAGGCAGCTCTTGCCCCGCTCCGAGAAGCCGGCTCATCCGCATACTCAATTACCTCGACGACTGGCTCATCCTGGCCCCCTCGCAAGAGTTACTATACACACACAGAGACCACGTGCTCAGGCACCTCAGCCGTTTGGGGCTTCAGGTCAACTGGGAAAAGAGCAAGCTCACCCCGGTTCAGAGCATCTCTTTTCTTGGTTTGGAGTTAGACTCAGTCTCAATGACAGCACGTCTCTCCAACGAGCGTGCTCAGTCGGTGCTGAAATGCCTCCTTTCCTTCAAGCCAGGTACCGTGGTCCCTCTAAAACGATTCCAACAGCTCCTGGGGCATATGGCATCCTCCGCGGCGGCCGCGCCGCTGGGGTTGATGCATATGAGACCACTTTAGCACTGTGTAAAAGTTACCACCGCCTGCCGCCAAACCTTCAAACCCTGGACATACCTCTGCTTTCTACGGGCAGGGGTACCCTTGCAGCAGGTGTCCTGACGCGTTCTGGTCACAACCGACGCCTCCAAATTGGGTTGGGGCGCCGTGTGCAATGGGCACGCAGCCGCAGGCCGTTGGAACCGGGCCCCGCTGCATTGGCACATCAACTGCCTAGAGCTGCTGGCTGTTTTCTTTGCCCTGAGGAAGTTTCTCCCGCTAATTCGAGACAAACATGTCCTAGTCAGGACAGACAGCACCGCAGTGGTAGCCTATAGAAATCATCAAGGCGGAGTACGCTCCCTCCACATGTCACAGCTCGCCCGTCGTCTCCTCCTTTGGAGTCAGCAGCGACTCAAGTCACTGAGCGCCACTCACATCCCCGGCAACCTCAATGTGATAGCGGATGCGCTGTCAAGACAAAGCTTGCCCGGCGGAGAGTGGAGGCTCCACCCCCAATCAGTCCAGCTGATCTGGGACCGGTTCGGCAAGGGCCAGGTAGACCTGTTTGCCTCCCAAGAAACCCAGTATGCCCGGAGAGGCTCCCCTCGGGACAGATGCTTTGGCACACAGCTGGCCCGCGGGGCTGCGCAAGTACGCATTTTCCCCAGTGAGCCTTCTTGCACAGGTGCTATGCAAGGTCAGGGAGGACGAAGAGCTAGTCATTCTGGTGGCCCCCTACTGGCCCACCCGGACTTGGTTCTCGGACCTCACACTCTTCACAACAGCCCCTCCCTGGAGAATTCCCCTGAGGAAGGGCCTTCTTTCTCAGGGACGGGACATGCTCTGGCACCCGCACCCAGACCTCTGGAACCTCCACGTCTGGCCCCTGGACAGGATGTGGAAGATCTAGCCGGCCTACCACCGACCGTCATAGATACTATCAACCAAGCCAGAGCCTCCTCTACCAGGCATCTTTACGCCCTAAATTGGCGTCTGTTCGCAAACTGGTGTTCTTCCCAGGCTGAAGACCCACAGAAGTGTGCGGTTAAGTCGGTGCTCGTGTTTCCACAGGAGAGGCTGGAGAGGAGGCTGTCCCCCTCCACCCTCAAGGTGTATGTCGCCGCCATCGCGGCTCACCACGACACGATAGACGACAAGTCTCTTGGTAAGAACGACTTAATTGTCAGGTTCCTAAAGGTGCCTGGAGGCTAACTCCCTCCCGGCCTAATCTGTTCCCCTCCTGGGATCTCTCGATTGTCCTCACGGGCCTCCAGAGACCCCACTTCGAGCCACTAGATTCAGCTGGACTCAGGGCCCTCTCTCTCAAGACTGCCCTGCTGATCGCGCTCGCCTCCATCAAGAGCGTCGGGGACCTGCAATCGTCCTCTGTTAGCGACACTTGCCTGGAGTTCGGTCCGGCAGACACATGCGTGATCCTAAGACCGTGACCGGGCTATGTGCCCAAGGTTCCTACCACGCCCTTCAGAGATCAGGTAGTGAACCTTCCGGTGTGTCCGGTACGTGCTTTGCGTATCTATCGGAGTGGTGGTGGTGTAGTGGTCTAAGCACCATAACTGGTAATCTGATAATCAGAAGGATGCTGGTTCGAGCCCCACGGCCACCACCATTGTGTCCTTGAGCAGGTTGCCTGTTAACTCCAGGTTGCTCTGGGGGGGGATTGTCCCTGTAATAAGTGCTCTTTAAGTTGCTTTGGATAAAAGCGTCTGCCAAATGCGTCAATGTAAATGTAAATCTATCTGAACCGCACGCAGATAGATATGCACTGAGCAGCTCTTTGTCTCCTCACAACAGCCCAGCTTCGGGGGACAGCGGAAAGGGAACACTGTCTCCAAACAGAGGCTTGCCCACTGGGTTATCGATGCCATTTCATTGGCATATCACACCCAGACCCCCTTCCCTCAATGCGTGTAAGGGCCGTAGTTGGGCCGTAGTTGGTCTATGCGAGAAACATAGAGACATTTATGAAAAGAGGCCCAGCCAGGCTGGCCCGTTCCGGTTGGCGGCCATCACCTTGTTCCCCCCTCCAGGGTAACCAGAAGGACTCTGATGGCTTTAATGGGGCATTGGGGAAGGGAAGGGTACGTGCAGTCTGATACAGCTGGTCGCCTTTGCACGTAAGAATACCTGCTCGCTCCTGTATCAGCAGTTCACGTACACAGCTCAGCGCATGGCACGTTTATAAATGGACCCCTAGTGTTGCTTCTCTGACACAACGTCTCGTTCCCTCCATCAGGGAACGGAGGTTACATACGTAACCTAGACGTTTTATCTCGCTACAGTTGATGTTCAAACCTTGTCTGCTCGTGTAACTGTCAGCTGTAATAAATTATATCCCCATTAAAATACGATACATAATAAAAGTAGATTTAATATATAGTATTTAATATATAGTATATTTGCCCTGTTTAAATATCAATATGTAGGAACTGTATCTAAAATAAATAAGGGGTGATAAATAAATGCTAATACAACAGGCTGGAAAAATAGACATTTATTAATTTTAATATCTTATATATCTAGTATATGTTGACACTTGACACCGGACGACGCACCCTGAAAACTGCACCGTTTGAACGGTTTCATGCTGAAGAGCCGATTAAAAGTAAGTTTTATTTTTTTCTCTTGTAAATGTAAATGAGTGTAAATACCAACATCATCATATATGTCAAAATGATTAATGACTATCACGCAAAACATGAGTACATTGATGTCATGAAATGAGTCAGCTTTTTTATTCCAGCCATTACTACTGTTTGGAGGCTTCTGTAAATATTTTGTTTATATGTAGGGTTACATTCTAGGCTAAGTTGTAACATAGGTATAGCTGGTGCCACTGTACCTTGGTCTTGTGTGTGTGGCTGTGCATGCTGCAGTGGCTTTGGTTATAGCAAGCGCACAGGCGCGTGCTGCACGGACATGGATTTCTGTGCACATGCATCAGATTTGTGTTTTCGGTTAAACTGCATTGCTTTTACAAGCATTGATTTGGTGGGTTACTGCATTACATTTAGATAGACCCATTTATTTTTTTGTAAATTGTTAAAAATCAAACTTGAGATTTTACTGGGGCACAGCGTAAAAGGGGTCTAGCGACGCCCCTGCACAATCCAAACCTTGGACACCCCAAAAATTGCAATAGCAGGGCACACATCTACCTAGGTTTTAAGCAATTTGGACATAGTTGCAAAGTAGTTATTCCAAAACATTTTAAGCACTGGTCAGAGAAAAAACATGTGACTCAAATTACACAGGGAAGCATGACATCTAACGCAACTATCATATAGAGCTGAGAGCCAAGCCTTAGAATAGTGGACCTTGTGAAATATTTTAAACTATATGAGCCCTAGATGAGCACATATTGTGCTTGTATGTATTCTGTCAAGGGCACCCTCCTACCATCAGGGTTGGGAGGGTTACTTTTGAAATGTATTCCACTACAGATTACAGAATGCATGCTGTAAAATGTAATTTGTAACATATACCATTATATTATTCAAGGTCAGTAACGTATTCTAAATACTTTGGATTACTTGTTCAGCACTGGTAGTTCCCTGTCTGTCGCTCACTTCGAAGAAGCGACACTATTGGTCTCTCTTGAGGGCCTCGCGCATCTCTGAACTTGAGAAAAGGCCAATGAGAAATTGGCAGACAGAATTTGCATGTCCCTCCCCCGGACATATGGGTATAAAGGGATATGCATCTGATTTTTTCTTCGGAGCCGAGTGATCAGCACCAGAGCCTCGGGACGTGCTTTTGCCTCCCGATGCCACACTACCTGCTCTGCCCCCGCTGTGAAGCCTCATCAGGTTCGTCGAAAATGATCGTCGCCTTAGTGCCCCTCGCACGGAGCTTGGACGCGTGACTTTCACTTCCCAACCCGTCGCGCTGGTTGGCCAGGACCATCCGACTCGGCTACGCGATTCAGTTCGCCAGGCCCCTCATCCCCTTTCGCCGGCGTCCGCTTTACCTCGGTGCACGGCGAAGATGCCAACACAATGCGTGTGGTGATAGGGACCCTTTTACTCAAAGACGCGATAGAGCCTGTACCTCCAGCTGAGATGAAGAAAGGTTTCTACAGCACTTCATCGTACCCAAGAAAGGCAGCGGCTAACGACCAATCTTGGACTTGTGAGTTTTCAACCGGGCTTTGCACTAAATTCCCGTTAAAATGCTCACACAAAGACACATTCTAACTTGCGTCCAGCATCAAGATTGGTTTGCAGAGGTAGACCTGAAGGACGTGTACTTCCACATCTCCATCTTGCCTCGACACTGACCATTTCTATGGTTCGATGGCCAGGCATATCAGTGCAAGGTCCTCCCCTTCAGCCGTCTTCACAAAGGTCGCAGAGGCAGCCCTTGCCCTGCTAAGGGAAATGGGCATCCGCATACTCAACTACCTTGACGAATGGCTCATCCTGGCCCACTCTTGAGAGTATCTGTGCACCCACAGGGACCAGGTGCTCATGCACCTCAGCCATCTAGGGCTTCAGGTCAACTGGGAAAAGAGCAAGCTCACCCCAGTTTAGAGCATCTCTTTTCTCGGCATGGAGTTTGACTCAGTCTCAATAACAGCATGCCTCACCAATCACCGCGCGCAGTCAGTGCTGAAATATCTCACCTTGTTCAAGCCAGGTACAGTGGTTCCTATAAAACAATTCCAGAGGCTCCTGGGCATATGACATCCTCTGCGGCAGTCGCGCCACTGGGGTTGATGCATAGGAGACAGCTTCAGTGATGGCTCCAGACACGAGTCCCAAGATGGGCATGGCACTGCGGCATGAACCGTGTATTCATCACCCCCGTCTGCCGCAAGACTTTCAACCCCTGGACAGACCTCTGTTTTCTGTGGACAGGAGTCCCCCTAAAGCAGGTGTCCCAACGCGTTCTGATCACCACAGATGCCCTGGAAAGGGCCCCTGCTGCATTGGCACATCAACTGCCTAGAGTTGCTGGCTGTATTCCTTGCCCTGTAGAGGTTTCTCCCGCTAATTCAGGGAAAGCACGTCTTGATCCACTCAGACAGCACTGCGACGGTAGCATACATAAATCGCCAAGGTGGCATGCGCTCTCGTCATATGTCACAACTCACCCGCCATCTCCTCCTTTGGAGCCAGCAGAGACTCACGTCGCTGTGCGCCATTCACATCCCGGGCAACCTCAACACGGCAGCAGACACGCTGTCATGACAAGGTACACTCAGCAGAGAGTGGAGGCTCCACCCCCAGGCGGTCCAGCTGAATTGTGAATGGTTCTCCAAAGCACAGATAGACCTGTTCGCATCCCAGGAGACTTGCCTGCTCTGGTACTCCCTAACGGAGGCTCCCCTCGGGACAGACCCTTCTTGCAAGGTCAGGGAGGATGAGGAACAAGTCACTCTGGTGGCTCACTACTGGCCCACACAGACTTGGTTCTCAGATCTCGTGCTCCTCGCTCCTCCCTGGTGAATTCCCCTGAGGAAGGATCTTCTTTCTCAGGGACGGGGCACCCTCTGGTGTCCATGCCTAGACCTCTGGAACCTCCACGTCTTGCCCCTGGACGGGATGCGGAAGATCTAAGTATCCTACCACCTCCATCGCAGACACGCTTTGTTCCCCCCTTCGGGGTGCCGGGAACCTAAAAAGTTTATGACGATTTTATGGGGCATTGAGGAAGGGTACGTGCAATCTGATGTAGCCTGTCGCTTTGGCATGCAACTGCCTGCCCGCACCCGCATCAGCGGCGCACGTACACGGACCCCTAGTGTCACTTAGTCGACACAACGTCGAAGTGAGCGACAGATGGGGAACGTCTAGGTTACTGTTGTAACCTCCATTCCCTGATGGAGGGAACGAGACATTGTGTCCTCCCGGCCACGATGCTGAACCGAGCCACTGTTATGGCTGAACCTCATTCTCGGCTCCTCAGTGCAAAACCTGAATGGACAGATGCATATTTCCCTCCCTTTATACCCGTATGTCCGGGGCAGGGACATGCAAATTCTGTCTGCCAATTTATTATTGGCCTTTTCTCAAGTTCAGAGATGCACAAGGTTCTCATGAGAGACACCTAGTGTCACTTCTTCGACACAACATCTTGTTCCCTCCATCAGGGAACGGAGGTTACAACAGTAACCTAGATGGGTTTTTTTTTACTTGTTTTGACTATAAAAACTCTAAAGTAAGTCAAAATAAATGTTAAAAATACATTCTCTGAAAAACCCAAATATCTTTTGCGGTGTTGTTTCTAAAACAAGATAAATGTAAATGTAAATGTAAATGTAGATAAATCAATTTGATCTTGTTTTAAGGATTTTTAGATATTTTTACAGGAAAACAATACTAAAATAATTATCAAGATTCCAATTTTTGCCCTAATATCAAAGGTCTTACTAGAAACAAAAGTAATTATGATCCAATTTGAATTTTCTTGATTAAATTTATATGATCATATCTTGTAACGTGTGAATGTAAAATGGCTAGAAATAACATTTTAGCTTAGCGTATAGCTAACAATTTACCAAAGGTTTATTTCTATTTCTTCTGCACCAAACTTACTTCAACCTACTTCTCTTTCTGCACATCATAAGAAAGTGTTTCACCACTGTTCAAATGCACTTAGGATCGCATCATTTATATGTATAAATGTTTTCTATCTGAAAGGACTAAATATTAAATTAAACAAATTACAATAAAATGCAAAGTAATCTCTTCAGTAATCAAAGTACTTTTTAAATGTAACTGTATTCTAATTACCAATGATTAAAATTGTAACTGTAGTGGAATAAAGTTTTTTGTATTTTAAATACGTAATCCCCTTACATGTATTCCGTTACTCCCCAACCCTGCCTACCATTCATCCGTAAACTCCTCACACAGTTCGTACTCCAAAGCAATTTTAGTGTTGGTAATATAATAAAACTATAAATCCAAAAATTTACAGTAGATCATTTAAATAATTGTCTTTTGAGAAGCGTTGAACTAACGGAACAGGTGAGACTTTGGCAGTTTCAATTCAAAGGACAGCTCAGCATAACTGCAAAAGGTACCATCCTTATACAAATCTCTGAAATATCTTAGGCCTTTTCCCTGCCACTCCTGGAAAACAGGATCTACAATCGATGGAGGAAAATAATGATTAATAAATAATGACATCAAAGAGGAGGCAGAAACAAATTTAAAGTAAAGATTCGATACACCCAGTTACATATTTGTTCTTTGAGGTAAACATGGCAAAGAAGTCAAAATCCTTGGACTCTGGAGATATTAAAAGACACTTACATGCTTAAGATGAAACCTCTGACGTGCCTCCAGAACGGGGACTGGATTTGGATGGTGCGGCCAGGGAAATTCAGCGTCAACTGTCCAACATGTTGGTGATGCTTTCAAAGGTTGTTGCTGACTTGGAGGATCTCGCTGTAATACTTGGATCGATTACTGCAATGGAAACTAAATTCTCTGAGTTGGTTACAAGTGTAGCAGATGTTGAGAAACGGATCGATTATCTGGAGTCTTCAAAAAGGGAATTATCCGCTAATCTGCTCATGACCAAAATAGACAAGGAAAAATAACTGGAAGATTTGGAAAATAGGAGCCGACGAAACAATGTACAGATTGTTGGAATTCTTGAGCATGAAGAAGGCAGAGATATGGTGAAATTCCTAGATGAGCTCTCCAGAGTCTGCTCGACATAACAGGCCAAAAGCTAGAAATCGAGCAAGCTTACAGAGTCCTGGCTCGCAAATCTGCTAAGGGAAACAGGCCCAGATAAATTCTGGCCAAAGTTTTGAGATAATCCGAAAAAGATCTTGTGTTGTGCAAGGAGAGGAGCAAAGGAAAGCTTTCTTGGAAGAATCACAATATTTTCTTTTTCCCGGACTTTGCGAATTTGAAAAGAGAGAAACACGATCGATTCAAGGAATATAAGAAACTCTTACATCAACAGAAGATCACTTTTGCACTGATGTTTCCGGCCAAACTGAGAATAGAAACGAAGGATGGCCACAAAGTATTTATAAAAATATAACTCATTGGTTGAGAACTTAAATATATTCCTCATAAGTTAAGGAACTAAAATATATTCCTCATAGGCTGAGGGAAGATTTCACTCATTGGTTGAGAAAAATATTACTCATTGGTTGAGAACTTAAATATATTCCTCATAGGTTAAGGAACTAATATATATTCCTCAAAGGCTGAGGAAAGATTCTGCTCATTGGTTGAGAAAAATATTACTCATTGGTTGAGAACTTAAATATATTCCTCCTAGGTTAAGGAACTAATATATATTCCTCATAGGCTGAGGAAAGATTCCGCTTATTGGTTGAGAAAAATATTACTTACTGGTTGAGAACTTAAATATATTCCTCATAGGTTAAGGAACTAATATATATTCCTCATTGGCTGGGGAAAAATTCCGCTCATTGGTTGAGCAAAATATTACTCATTGGTTGAGAACTTAAAAATATTCCTCATAGGTTAAGGAACTAAAAATAAATCCTGCAGGTCACCTAAGAGGGGTGAAAAGTTGTCTTTCACTGTGTTGAGGAAGTGTATCAGTGATGGTAAAATAGTTGGGTTTTAGAATTGTAATGTATCTTTTGAGAGCTCTATGTTTATAAAGGCCTTGTATTTGTAAAAAATGTATCTGTGCATAAAAGAGTGTGTAGAGTGAGGGTGTATGAAAAAGTATGACTGAATAAAAATATAAGCCAATAAAGGGATTGAAATGTGTGATTAGTCCTTGACACTAAAAGGAACACTGCGTGGATGTAATATGAGCCCAATAAATTAATAAGGGACAGGATGAATGGAGTAAAGTTGTCCAATAAAGAAAGTTTGTCATTTATATGTTGAATGAATGTTGGAAATGAAAGCTGTCTCATAAAACTGTGGAAGGAAATTTCCTTAGGTAACACATAGAAAACTAAAATCTGAGATATTGTAGGGTGTGTAACCAGTAGAGAGAGCCTTTGCTGCGTGAACAGAAAGTTAACTCTCAGCTTGTGAGGTTTTTTTTAGACTAGCAGCTGACTGTAAAAATATGCCAAGCCTCTGAACTAGTCAGTCACAGAAGAGAAGTGAACTTCATACTTCAAGCATCAGATCTTGATAGAGCTGTGGATTCTTATTATATGGATGGAACAGTTTTTTATGCATACCGTCCTGCAGTGTGGCAGGCAGTGCGTCATGAGTATCCAACCAGAGTGGACCCTAAGGCATTAAAAGTGGAACAGCTTGGGGAAACAGAAAACCCAATCACATATGTTCAGAAACAACTAAACAAATGGAAGCAAGAGACTGAAGGGAATCCAGAAGGAGACTCATTAATGGCTACATTGTTCAGAAATGCTGTGATAGATGCTATGCCAGAAGCTGTAAAGAGCAGGCTGGAAGACGTGGTTGGCTTAACCTCCAAAACACACAAGGAGTTTTGTGATCATGTGACTCATGCAGTAGAGCAATACAGAAAAAATGAACAAAAGTTAAAAACCCAAGAGAAAGAGCTGCAGAAAAAACTAACTCAGTTATAGCTGGAAGAATTAACACAAAAGAATAAGAAAAATATTCAAGCTACAGTAAAGAAAGAAGAATCAGAGCAAATGACAGTAATGACTCCTGTAAATGCTTCAACACCAAACATGCAGCGGAATCCAATTACTGCAATCCCTAAAAATACACACCAGGGCCCTGCGCCTGTCATCAATGTTTATGCTCAACAACCAGATATTATGGGATGGAAAATAAAATCAACACAAAGGGAACAAAGAGAAAGTAGCGGACTTAAAAGATTTCCTCCAAGAAGGTGCTGGGGATGTGGACAGAAAGGGCATAACAGAGATGAATGCCCTAGGTATCCATGGGAACAGTCACCTGGGGTTGGAGGGGGTGAGAGGTGGCAGCCTTATCAGGGTCCATCTCAAGGTCCAGTAAACACTTGGGGAGGACCAAATCAAGGATATTAGGGATGCCCAGAGAATCCTATAGGGGAGAGTCAGCTTCCAATTTTAACAACCAATGCTGATCAGGAACCTATGCTGCAGGTTAAAATAGAGGGAAAAACAATCCCTATGCTAGTAGACACAGGAGCAGTTTACACATGTGTAAATTCAAATTATGCCTCACATCTCCCCTTGTCTGGAAAATTTGCAAAGACAATAGGATTATCGGGACAAATGCAGCTAATTCCAATGACCTCTCCAGTTTGTCTACAAACTAAAAACAAAACTGCAACCATACCTATCCTGGTATCAAATCAGACACCAGTTAATATATTAGGAAGAGATGCATTGTGTAAAATGGAACTTCAAATTTGGTGTTCTCCAGAGGGAGTGTATATAGACTTACAGGGAATAGAAACTCAAATGATGATTTCTGAGCCAAGAGCAAATGTGTACTGGATAGGACAGATAGAAAAGGACGTGAGACAAATAATAAATAAATGGGGAAAATTCATTGAAGCACAGATTCCAGAAGCACAGGTGCCAAGAATTTCACTGTACAATGATATACGATCCTGAGAGAGATGCAGAAATAGAAAAGAAATGGCAGGAAGGAACTAAAGAACAAAAAATCGAAATGACCTCACAATACATCATTATAGGTAAACAGGGAGCAGCTTTGAATAACAGAGAATGAATTTGTAAAAAATTGGTTTAATATAGTAGATTCTGCTCCACATGTATCTTTATATTTCGGTAAAAATTCAAGTGCAAAAGATTTGGGGCCAATGATGATAAAAGCTAAACAGTGCCAATGGGAAACAACAGTAAACCCACTGATTTTCCATTCTACTGACAAAAATTACATAAACATTTTGTGTGGGACGTCATTAATGGGTACTCCACTGGAAGTAATCATCAATGAAAAAATACAAATGCAAATGATGACAACACACAAATTGGAAGAGACTATTGATGCTGAACTATTTAAAGAATTGGAGTGTCAGGTACCAAATGAGGTATGGTCTCAGCATGACAGATGTAGGACTGGTAAAGTCAGCCAGTCCAATAAGAATACGACTTAAGCCAGGTGCACGTCTGCCAAGAAATTTGCAGTACCCTTTGCGGCCTGAGGCTGAAACAGGCATGAAAGACACTATAGATGGTCCAGTAAAAGCAGGAGTATTGGAGGAAACAAACAGTTATTGTAATACTCCAATTTTTCCTGTAATCAAAGCAAACAAATCTAAGTGGCGAGTAGTACATGATTTACGAGCAATAAATGATATAGTAGAGGATTGGCCAACTAATGTTCCAAACCCACACACGCTGCTGACAAACGTCCCACCTAATGCCAAGTACTTTACCGTGATTGATTTATGTTCTGCGTTTTTCAGTGTTCTGGTGGCAAAGAAATGTAGATACTTATTTGCATTCACATATGCTGGAAAACAGTATATTTACAAACGAATGCCACAAGGATTTAAACACTCACCACATATATTTAATCAAGTTCTCAAAGCTGACTTAGAAGACCTAATAATAGACAACGTTATGCTGCAGTATGTAGATGATTTAATGATCTGCTCAACATCATTGGAACAGTGTCATAGAGATTCTATTAAAGTACTTACTAAGTTAGCACAAGGAGGACATAAAGCATCCAAAACAAAACTACAGTATTGCCAGCCACAAGTAGAATACTTAGGACGACTGATCTCATATGGCACAAAAGCTATAGCTCCAAATCATTTAGAAGGCATAAGTAAAACACCATTGCTGCAAACAGTAGGGCAGATGATGACCTTCCTAGGAATGACAGGCTTCAGTTCTGATTGGATAAAGGGATATGCAGTAAAAACATCTCCACTAAGAGAGATCATGAAACAAGCAGGATTGCAAAATTTAAATACTAAATTAAAATGGAATTCAGATGCAATGATATCATTTGAATCTATAAAAAAATAATTACAACAAGCACCTGCCCTCTGTAATCCTGACTACACTATACCATTTCACCTGTATGTGGCAAAGAGAACTGATGATATGCATCAGCTGTATTGATGCAAGAGACATGTAGTGGCAGGAAAAAAAAAAAAACCATAGCGTACTATAGCACTAAGTTGGACAATGTAGCACAAGGTTACCCACCATGTTACCAACAAGGCCTTGCAGCATTATATTTTGCTTATGAGAAGACATCCACGTTGACTATGGGGTATCCAGTAATCATTTACATGCATCACAAAATTGTAGAGTTACTAGAACAAGGAAAATTTGTTTTAACGCAAGCCCGTATTCTAGCATACTCATCACTACTGATGTATCCAGATGTTACCATTAAACGATGTAATACAATCAGTCCAGCTGAATTGATTCCTCTGGCTTATGAAGGTGAGCCACATGATTGTGTGGCTAATTCATTGGCATTCACTAGGTTACTGACCGGATCTTGAGTCAACACCGATCTCTGAAGCAGAAGTAATTTACTTTGTTGATGGTTCCAATTTTAGAGATTATGTAGGAACTCACACAGGCTATTCAGTAATAAAGAAAGACAAGGATGAATTTATACCAGTAATATCCCAACATTGTGTACAGCCATGTTCTGCTCAATTAGCAGAATTAAAAGCTCTCACAATTGCATGCCAATTAGCAAAAGGACAAATAGCAAATATTTTCACTGATTCAGCTTATGCTCATGGTGTATGTCATCTATTTGGGGCTGTATGGAAACAAAGAGGTTTCAAAAGAGTGATGGAACTCCCATCCAACACACTCAACAGATAGGTCAGTTAATTTCTTCTATGATGTTACCAAAGCGATTAGCTGTTATTAAATGTCAGGCTCATAAAAAGGAAACAATTATATCATTAAGGGTAACAACACAAAAAAGCATCAGGATGTAAGGTGGCAGTATTAGCTCCAGCAATTTTAATAGAACCACAACCTCAGATAGAGGATATAATCAGAATTCAACAACAAGCAAGTCCATATGAACAGACCATGTGGCATCAAAGAGGAGCCAAGAAAGACACACAAGATATTTGGCATTCACATGAAGGACAGATAGTAGCACCAACTACACTATTAAACATACTTATTACAGATGCGCATGGATTTGACCATTGGACCACTCTAGATTTGGAATACCATCAGAAATAAGTTCAGATAACGGGTCAGCATTTATTCAAAAACTGTAAAGGAAGTATTACAGCAACTAAGAATAAAACAGAGGTTAGGCTGTGTTTATCACCCACAATCCCAAGGGATGGTGGAAAGGGTAAATGGTACCCTCAAGGCCAAACTTAACAAAATATGTGAAAGTACTAAACTCAACTGGATTGATGTTTTACCTCTTGCGCTAATGAGTTATCGCATGCAAACTAACAGAAGCACGCATTTAACACCGCATGCTTATGCTTACGGGTCGACCCATGCCTGTGCCATATTGCAGAGGTCCGTACAAAGGACCCTCTCTAGAGAAATTGCAAATGGAGCTGAGGTCGTATATGAAAAAACTAACTGCAATACATAAAGCTATCTATTTACAGGAAAAAAAAAAAACATAGCGTACTATAGCACTAAGTTGGACAATGTAGCACAAGGTTACCCACCATGTTACCAACAAGGCCTTGCAGCATTATATTTTGCTTATGAGAAGACATCCACGTTGACTATGGGGTATCCAGTAATCATTTACATGCATCACAAAATTGTAGAGTTACTAGAACAAGGAAAATTTGTTTTAACGGAAGCCCGTATTCTAGCATACTCATCACTACTGATGTATCCAGATGTTACCATTAAACGATGTAATACAATCAGTCCAGCTGAATTGATTCCTCTGGCTTATGAAGGTGAGCCACATGATTGTGTGGCTAATTCATTGGCATTCACTAGGTTACGACCGGATCTTGAGTCAACACCGATCTCTGAAGCAGAAGTAATTTACTTTGTTGATGGTTCCAATTTTAGAGATTATGTAGGAACTCACACAGGCTATTCAGTAATAAAGAAAGACAAGGATGAATTTATACCAGTAATATCCCAACATTGTGTACAGCCATGTTCTGCTCAATTAGCAGAATTAAAAGCTCTCACAATTGCATGCCAATTAGCAAAAGGACAAATAGCAAATATTTTCACTGATTCAGCTTATGCTCATGGTGTATGTCATCTATTTGGGGCTGTATGGAAACAAAGAGGTTTCAAAAGAGTGATGGAACTCCCATCCAACACACTCAACAGATAGGTCAGTTAATTTCTTCTATGATGTTACCAAAGCGATTAGCTGTTATTAAATGTCAGGCTCATAAAAAGGAAACAATTATATCATTAAGGGTAACAACACAAAAAAGCATCAGGATGTAAGGTGGCAGTATTAGCTCCAGCAATTTTAATAGAACCACAACCTCAGATAGAGGATATAATCAGAATTCAACAACAAGCAAGTCCATATGAACAGACCATGTGGCATCAAAGAGGAGCCAAGAAAGACACACAAGATATTTGGCATTCACATGAAGGACAGATAGTAGCACCAACTACACTATTAAACATACTTATTACAGATGCGCATGGATTTGACCATTGGACCACTCTAGATTTGGAATACCATCAGAAATAAGTTCAGATAACGGGTCAGCATTTATTCAAAAACTGTAAAGGAAGTATTACAGCAACTAAGAATAAAACAGAGGTTAGGCTGTGTTTATCACCCACAATCCCAAGGGATGGTGGAAAGGGTAAATGGTACCCTCAAGGCCAAACTTAACAAAATATGTGAAAGTACTAAACTCAACTGGATTGATGTTTTACCTCTTGCGCTAATGAGTTATCGCATGCAAACTAACAGAAGCACGCATTTAACACCGCATGCTTATGCTTACGGGTCGACCCATGCCTGTGCCATATTGTAGAGGTCCGTACAAAGGACCCTCTCTAGAGAAATTGCAAATGGAACTGAGGTCGTATATGAAAAAACTAACTGCAATACATAAAGCTATCTATTTACAGGAAAAGAGAAAAGAGCCTGAAAAATAGACAGAGACATCTTGTCCAGTCGTTCCAGGGGATCAAGTCTATTTGAGAGTATTTAGAAGAAAGTGGAATGAGCCCAGGAGATAGGGACCTTACAAAGTGGTGACAGGTACTCCAACAGCAGTCCAAGTGGAAGGAAGTACCACCTGGTATCATTTGAACCACTGTACAAGGGTACCCAAAGTAAGGAAGGAAAAGGAGAAAAACTTGAACCTGACGGTACAAAAGAAAGCATGGTAAGACCAGAGACACAAGAGGAAAAGGTACAGAATGTCAAAAGTTCAGAAAGATTTACACAGGGAGTGGAGCAAAGCAGAGAAGATCAAGAAAGCAATAGAAATGAATCCAATAACATGCGTGATGATCATCATATACCTATTGCATCTGGCAATGCAAGCTCAAGCCACAGCCAACACTATTACTCAGGAAGTCAACCAGACTTCCCTATCATTGATTTTTCAGCCCTCAGTCAAACCTAGTAGCAATTCAGAAATAATGCAAACAAATCAAGAATTAGGTAAAAAACAAAAGATATCAAAACAACGTAGAAACATTGAAAATAATATAAATAGTAAAGGAAATATTAGGAAATTAGATAGGTTATGGGAAACAGCGCAAAATAATGAATGGTATGAATGGGCAACTTTTACAGCAAAAGAGATAGGTATGGAAAACTGCCTACTATGCTCCAAATCACCCCTAAATAAGGTAACGGTAATTCCAAATCAGCATGACTATCAAAAAAGTGCCAACTTTAATAGAACTTTTGTCATTTAAGAAAGCATGTTAGACCATACTGCCCAGCAGAATGTTTGGCATTTCTGGGAAATTCCATTCTTAAGGATCACTTCAATACACCACATTGGGGAGATTGGTGTATGTAGAATTTTCCACTAAGGAAGAGTCGGGAAACAGCGTCAGCTTCAAAGGTAAGGTTTCTTTCAATGTATATTTTTGAACAGCTTCATCAAATGACGTTACACAATTGTTTCTTGGCCTTGGTGTCAGGCTCTCCCTCTCGATGCTCTGTGGCTGCTGCTTTTTATGCTGCTCTCCTCACGCTACTGCAATTAGACACAGGTGTTAGGCTCAATTTAGCTCAGGTGTAAGCGCCCTTACCTCTTTTCTCTCCCGGACGGGCGCTTGACCACGCCCCCGCTGCCACATACCCCCACCGCCCGACTCAGGCCGGGGCGTCATCCGGCCTGCCTACCACTCCCCCCCATTTCTGGAGAGGAAGTCAGCGGCAGAAATCTGCACCCCCGGTCTGTGGACCACCTTGAACTTAAAAGGCTGGTGGGCCAGATACCAACGGGTGATCCGGGCGTTAGTATCTTTCATGCGGTGGAGCCACTGCAGTGGGGCATGATCCAAGCAGAGGGTGAAGGCCAGCCCCAGCAGGTAGTATCGGAGCGTGAGGACCGTCCACTTGATGGCCAGACACTCCTTCTCTACGGTGCTGTACTTGGTCTCCCTCAAGGAGAGCTTCCGGCTAATGTGCAGCACTGGGCGCTCCTCCCCCTCAACCACCTGCGAGAGTACGTCCCCCAGCCCTCTGTCTGAAGCATCCATCTGCAAAACAAAAGGGAGAGAGAAGTCAGGTGCATGCAAAAGCGGCTCCCCACAAAGTGCAGCTTTAATCTGTGTAAACGCCTGTTGGCACTGCTCCGACCATTGGACCGGATCTGGAGCCCCCTTTATAGTGAGGTCAGTCAGCGGGCTGGTGACATCCGAATAGTTAGGCACAAACCTTCTGTAATAGCCAGCCAGCCCCAGGAACTGCCTCACCCCCTTTTTGGTCTTGGGTCTAGGGCAAGTCGCAATCGCCGCGGTCTTGTCAATTTGGGGACGCACCTGGTCATGACCCAAGTGGAACCCCAGATACCGTACCTCCACACGCCCAACCGCCGTGAGGTCGGTTTGCCGTGAGCCCCGCCCGCCACGGCGATCTCAGGACGGCCCTCAGCTGTTGCATGTGCCGCTGCCAATCGTTGCTATAAATGATGATATCGTCTAGATAGGCAGCAGCGTAAGCAGTGTGCGGTCTGAGGATCCTATCCATGAGACGCTGAAACATGGCTGGTGCCCCAAACAAACCGAAAGGAAGCGTCATGAATTGGTGTAATCCAAACAGCGTGGTGAAGGCCGTTTTTTCATGGGATATTGGTGTCAAGGGGATCTGCCAATAACCCTTCGTTAGATCTAAGGTCGAATAAAACTGAGCAGTACCTAACCGATCGAGCAGTTCATCAACACGGGGCATTGGGTACGCGTCAAATTTAGATACCGCGTTGACTTTTCTATAATCCACACAGAAACGTACAGACCCGTCGCTCTTGGGAACAAGGACGACCGGGCTGGACCAATCGCTGTGGGATTCTTCTATTACTCCCATCTCAAGCATTGCGTCCAATTCTTCCCGAACTATTTTCTTTTTATGTTCGGGCAAGCGATAGGGGCGGCAACGTACCACCACGCCCGGCTCGGTCTCGATGTGGTGTTGTATGATGTTTGTGCGGCCCGGTAGAGGAGAAAATACATCTGCAAATTCCTTTTGTAGTTCGTAAACCTCTGCGAGTTGGCGTGGTGAGAGGTGGTCTCCACAAGGAACCGGGGTGTTAGGATTGCAGGATTTGTTTACCTCCGGTCCGAGCTCCGCCCTCTCCGGAACTACCGTTGCCAACGTCACTGAGGCCGCCTCTTCTCTCCACAATTTCAGAAGGTTGAGGTGATATAATTGACGCGCGCCCCCTCTATCGGTACGTTTAACCTCATAATCGAGATCCCCTACTCGTCGTGTGACCTCAAAGGGTCCTTGCCACTTGACGAGCAATTTCAAGCTCGATGTTGGGAGTAATACAAGCACCTTATCTCCTGGTGCAAATTCCCGTAGCTGAGCACCCCTGTTATACAGCCGGCGTTGGCGTTCTTGAGCCTGGAGCAAATTCTCCTGTGTTAATTGCCCCAGTGTGTGGAGTTTTGCTCGAAGATCAAGAACGTATTGAATTTCATTTTTACTATTAGAAGGTCCCTCCTCCCAAGCTTCACGGATGACGTCGAGGACCCCGCGTGGGCATCGCCCGTACAGCAGCTCAAATGGGGAAAACCCCGTGGAGGCTTGCGGACCTCTCGTACTGCGAATAACAGGGGGTCCAGCCACTTATCCCAATTCCTAGCATCTTCGTGCACGAATTTACGAATCATATTTTTGAGCGTTTTATTAAATCGTTCCACCAGTCCATCTGTCTGAGTATGGTACATGCTAGTGCGAATCGACTAAATGCCCAATAGTTCGTAAAGTTTGCGAAGTGTTCGTGACATAAAAGTAGTGCCTTGGTCGGTGAGGATTTCTTTCAGAACCCCCACCCGGGAGATTATCTTGAAGAGTGCCCCGGCAACACTACGTGCTGAGATGTTGCTCAGAGGCACTGCTTCCGGATATCGCGTTGCGTAATCCACCAGGACTAACACAAAACGATGTCCGCGTGCCGTCCATTCTAATGGCCCGATGAGGTCCATTCCAATTCTCTCGAAGGGGACCTCAATCAAAGGAAGGGGGCGCAAAGGCGCTTTTGGGGTGGCCGGTGGGTTTACCAGCTGACATTCGCAGCACACCACCTGCGGACGTCGCCGCCAATACCGGCCAATAGAAACGGGCTATTAGATGGAGAAGTGTCTTCCTTTCCCCTAGGTGACCGGTCATAGGATTAAAGTGAGTCACCTGGAAAATCATTTCCTGGCGGCTCCGTGGAATCAAGAATTGTGTCACTGCCTCCTTTGTTTGAGCTTCCTGCATCACTCTGTATAACCGATCTTTAATAACCGTAAAATATGGATATGAAATGGCGCCGTCCGGCCGGAGTTGTTGACCATCGATAATGGAGCGATGGAGCGACTGCTCCAAGGGGAAGTCCCCCTCCGGGAACTCCCTGAGAGGAGGGGCGACCACCTCGCCCCTTCCCTTGTCATTCGGAGCAGCTGAGGATGGCCCCGGCTCCGCCTCCCCGGCTCCGCCTCCCCTGCCAAAGCATCGCACATCACACATCTCTTCATTTTTATGCAGGACCCATCCGCACAAATTCCCTCTAATACATTTCTAAAATTTGGCCAATCAGTACCCAAGATTAGCGGATGGGTGAGGCGGGAACTAACCGCTGCCTCCACACTATGTTTTCCTCCCCGGAATTTGATCGCCAAAGTCACCAAGGGATACTTGTGAACATCCCCGTGCACACACCTCACCCGTTTAGCTGAGCCCAAAGCCCCGGGTTGAACCAAGTGTTGGTGGATGGTGGTCTGGTTACAGCCTTTATCCAACAATGCTTGGTAAGTACCCCCCTTGAACCTTACCGGAAACCGGTACGCTCCAGCCCGATCGGGGGCTGCCTGCGGGACATCGGAGACCCGCACCACCGTCCTCACCTCCATCAGTGGACACTGATCCCGGAAGTGGTCCGGGTCTCCGCACCTCCAGCAGGCCGGCCCAGGTGCCACGGCTGCACCTGTGCTGGCGGGCGCCCCCACCTGAGGAGAGTGGCTGAAGGACGGGGAAGGGGTAGGCGGGGTCTTCCACGGCCGGGAAGTTGGTCTCGGGTATCCTCCACGCCTGCGCGGGGCAGGAATGGGCCCTGGGGAGAGAGCAGAGCGAGAGGGCACAGGGGAGGGGGATAAAACAGGGGAAGACACAGGGGAAGGGGAGAGAGAGTGAGAGAGAGCTCATCCGCCCTCGGAATCGCCACCATGTGGTCCTCCGCAAGACGAACGGCTTCCTCCAGCGATGCCGGGCGGTGGCATTGGACCCACTCCACCGTTCTCCTGGGCAAGCGCTGAACTAACTGCTCCAGTACCACCTGATCGACAAGTCCCTCGACGTCGCGGTCCCCCGCAAGCAGCCTCCTCCGACAGGCATCACGGAGCTGCTGGGCGAACGCAAACAGGCGGTCAGACTTATCCAGTTTCATACCCCGGAAGAGCTGGCGATTTTCTTCCAGGCTCTGACCAACCCGTTGCAGGATGGCTTTCCTCAAGTCTGTATAGGCCAGGAGGTTTGTTGCCGGCAGTTGTTGCGCCGCGAGTTGTGCTTCCCCGGACAAGAGAGGGACTAGGCGGGCTGCCCACTGGTCTTGTGGCCAACCCCAAATTACTGCCGTACATTCAAATAAGTCAAGGAACGCCTCTGGATCATCTGCCGGCCCCATCTTCTGTAACGCGGGCGGGGGTAGTGTGGCGCGGGTGTCCGGGGTCGCGGCTGCGGCTGGAGCGGCCTCCTGGCTGAGGAGGCTCCGGATGGCGAGCCGGTCCTCTGCTTGAGCCTGCATGATCTCGAAGAACCGACGATCCTGGTCCTGCCGGAGCTCAAGCAGGGATTGTTGGTGGCTCTGATGGAGTGTAGCGAGGGACTGGAGGACTTCCACCAGCTGGGAGGACTCTATGGGGCGACTCTTTTCCATAGCTTGGAAAAAAAATGTTCTTTCGTTTCCCGGGTTTCGGCACCAGTGTCGAATTTTCCACTAAGGAAGAGTCGGGAAACAGCGTCAGCTTCAAAGTTAAGGTTTCTTTTAATGTATATTTTTGAACAGCTTCATCAAATGACGTTACACAATTGTTTCTTGGCCTTGGTGTCGGGCTCTCCCTCTCGATGCTCTGTGGCTGCTGCTTTTTATGCCGCTCTCCTCACGCTACTGCAATTAGACACAGGTGTTAGGCTTAATTTAGCTCAGGTGTAAGCGCCCTTACCGCTTTTCTCTCCCGGACGGGCGCTTGACCACGCCCCCGCTGCCACAGTGTAGATATGGGGATATAAAAGAAAACATTAAAATAAAAAATGAACGGTAGACATCCCAAAATGGTATGACATAGATTATAGCCAAGAGTATGAGTGTTATAGTAAACCTGAAGGAGTTCATGATTTGGGAGAATTTATGGGAAAATGTGCTACTACATGGAACCTAGATAAAACAAATGCTTGGCACTCAGATGTATCTGTAAGAACCCCAGAACTTCAAGCACAAGGATTGAGAAAGGGAATAAAAATGTATCAAGAAAGTGTGAAAATCAAACTATAGCATTACCGTCAATAGAATTATATGAAGATCAAACATTAGTGGTGGCAGATTTTTTCTGGGTCTGTGGAAAAGAACAACTCATGGCGTCTTTACCACTAGGATGGAAAGGGATATGTGTTAGAGTACAATTGATTCAGGAAATTACAATGGCACAGTGGGAAGCAGGACAATTCATAAAGATAGGAACAGAACGAAAAGAGCATATAAAACAGACCCTAATGAGTTTTTAGACTCCATTGGTCAACCTAGGGGTATACCTAATGAATTTAAGGCTAGAGATGAGGTCAAAGCAGGGCTAGAATCAATATTAATTTGGATTACACAAAATAAGAATACATAGTGGATCAATTATATTTACTATAATCAACAAAGATTTATTAATTACACTGATGATGCTTTATCTGTTTTAGGAGAGCAAGTACATGAAACAAGTAGAATGACATGGCAAAACAGACAGGCTCTTAATTGGTTACTGGCAAAACAAGGGGGTGTATGTATTATGTTTGGAGATCAGTGTTGTACTTTCATACCAAACAATACCGCACCAGAAGGAACATTTAGTGAAGTCATGATTAAGTTAAAAAGCTTAAGAACCGAAGTTAAATCAAATGCTGGAAGAGATAATCAAATGTGGGATTGGTTTGATTTAAAGTTAGGAGCATGGGGAGCATGGTTTGCTAAATTAGGAATGTTTTTGGGAATTGCAATAGTAATAGGAGTGTTAGTATTTTGTTGTATGCTGCCTTTATTAAGGTCATTAGTTATTAAAGCCACAGTTAAGCAAATGGAATTGCTAAGATGTCAAGATAATGGGAGAGTTATAGTCATCAGGTTTGGATTAAAAAACCAAATTGGGATTCACAAACATTAGATGAGGATTCAATTACCTCCAATGAAGACGAAGAAGATGAATAAAGATGAGCCATACCCTGGGTGAAAGTGCTAGCCTAACCTCTCCCCAACGGGTGACCCTCTACGATACGTAAAGTATCTGGGTTGAAGACATCTACATTACACTTTATTGATATGATGAATGTTTTGATTATGTACTCCACAAGACTATGGCAAACACAATTAGATCTGAACCATCACAATCAAAGCTGAACCAATTGCACATTTAGGATTATAACATGCTTATATATTAAAAGAAAATGGAGACAGAATCTTTTACTCTGCTCTTGAAACAATTTGAGTAGAGATGTTTGGTTCTGTAATCTCCACCGGAGTGCGGTTGCATAATGGGGTCATTGGTAGTGCAATGGTGAGACTTAATTTAGTCACTAGATAGTGTAGGGTATGAACAGGTCAGGTTTGGGGAATGTACAATTAATATTACTGATCGAAATCAATGATTAATCATACAGTGTGACCCGAACACCCATACATGTAAAAACGCCTTAAACCTTAAAAGGAAGGCTTATATAGTCCTTTATTCTGCTTCAAGAATATATAGATAATTAAACACAACGAATTATAATTAATTAGGAATATATACTTTATGCAGACAGGCTATATTAATTTTAATAACCCTGTAATGGAATTGACCGTAGGCTACACGCAACCAGTCAGTTCAGTCCGCCGAACCACTTTATTTGGAACCTACTTTATCCAATTCTCCAGAGGGGTTATTCCTAGTTATAAGCTTACTCATCAAAAGCACGTTAACTTACTTTGATAATATCAGCTCGTAGCTTAAAATCGCACATTAAAGAGGCTTTGTTTTGTAACCAACACACACAGGCAATCACGCGTATAATTGAGTTTAATACAAGGAACTAGGATATATCACTACACTTAACAAACAAACATTTAACATAGAACAAACATAAAATAAACAAAGTAAAAACGGTAAGGAAAGTAAAGAGAGGGGTAGCAAACTTGTTACAACAGTTAAACCTTAAGAGCCATTACGGAAGTTACACACTTTAACGCATTTGAATTTAGATGAAATAATACTTGCACAATGGACCTTTCTGTGGCTGAACAAGACTGCGTGTTTATTGTGCCCTCGTTAGCGTCCGTGAGATGGAGGATTTCTGTTGGGTGTTCCCGAGCGTGGGTCGCTCATGGGGAGTTCAAAGCGTCTTAGGAGGAACGGTTGTTGTTGCTGAGAGAGAGTCCTTTCACCCGGAGGGTATCGGATTGCTCTAGAAATGTAAAGTGTTGAGCTTTGTCCGAAGACAAATAAAAGACTGAGATAAACGGCAAATAAAATAAAAGACATGTCTGACGAAAGTAACACAAAAGAAAAGTAAAGAAAGCTTGAAGAGCTTGAAGAGATACTGAGGGAAGAAGCCAAGAGAGAGATTCAATGCCGGAGCCTAACTTTTAAGGCAGGGAGGTCACACCTCCTCTGGGAGGACTGGCCCAATGAGACTCCTCCGTTTTGGGCGCGAGATTGTTTCTTTGTCCTGTCAAGGCTCATTTACATGTCATTTGCATAATTTATGACCGGGTCAGGATTTTGGGTTTAATCACTCAAAAGACAGTAAAAACATAGCAGAATACATTTTTAACGTAACCATATATTTATATTCAGCTAGGGCAAGTCGTAAGGTTTAATTTGATACCAAGAAACGTGTATTTGGTACACTTAAAAGTGAATATACACTCTTAGACTCTATATATATATCCTCAGAGTTTTACTACACAACTAAACAGTCTTACTAGTTTGATATACAGCAGAAATACCAAAGCCTATGGGGATAAAAACATATTTCCTTAAACATAAGCCCTTCTGGGCTTTAAATGTGAGAAACGTGTGTGTCTCTCAACTTTTCACATTCCTTACTCATCTAAGGAGGGGGGTGCGGGGCGAGTCACATGAGTGGGGGTTTTATGACCCTTCGCAAGAATGTGTGCATTGCATTCAGAATCAATGACTTCATGATTCTCCGTCCATACCCTACAGTCCCCCTTTTCATCAGATGAAGTCCCTGTTGGAGACATCATCGGACGGCAATCATCACAATGACGGATGGCAGGTGAATCATGAGGGTTTTGTAGCAGGTGGTTATTAGGGCTGTGACCAGCTGCGTTTGAGCAAAGTCGTTCTGGAAGACAGTAAACAGCTGTTTCATGGAGTTCACTGTCTGGTTCAGTAGAACGCTGTGAGTGTTTGAGAATTACCAACGTTCCTCTCAAGGTCTTGCCGATGGTCTGCAGGGATGCACTCTGTGGGGTGAGTTGCTCTTTTAGCTGTTGTTGGGCGAAAGCAAATGTTGCTTTCAGGTGCCAGTGTAGCTCGTCGAGGTACTGGTGAGTGGTGCAGGCTGTGACGAGGCTGGAGTCTCCTGGCCGATTCGAGAGGCTTGAGAGACGGAGCTCTGGAAAGCTCGAGGGGGGCGCTGGCTCTTGGACGGTCATGGCTACTGGCGCTGGCCCTTGGACGGTCATGGCTACAGGCGCTGGCTCAGGGACGGTTGAGGCTACAGGCGCTGGCTCAGGGACGGTCGAGGCTAAAAGCGCTGGCTCTCTGACGTTTGAGGTTACAGGCGCTGGCTCGCTGACGTTTGAGGTTACAGGCACTGGCTGGTTGGCCGTGGTATCCGGCACATGGCGCGTTGTGGGCATAACTTAGCCTGACTCCCCCCTTAGGCACTGTGGCACCACAAGCCTTGGTGCTGTGATGTCATCTGGTGCATACCAGAAAATGTTTGTATCACACGCAGCATGTGCTGTATGTCATGCAGTCGTCTGAGGCACGGTTGGTCAGTGAGGTCAGATGGTGCCAGAGGGTGGTTGGTGGGGTCTGAGAGGTGGTTCAGGAAAGTCTGTATGGATGTGTCAGAGGCTTGCATGTCCGCTATGTCGTTGTTGGAAATCTGCGGAGCCAGCGTTAGAGACTGTGAGGGTGGCACTGTTGCAGGAAAAGTTCGTTTGCTATGGGTTATCACTGCAACGTTAAAGGTGGGTGGGTGGGTTGGATTTTTTTGTGATGTCGTCCCATTCTTGGAACAGGTGTTGGTGTTTGACAAGCTTGCTGTTCGAAGTCTTAAAGCCATTTTGTTTCTTGCAGGTAGGCGTGCACGTCGTGGCCTCCTGCAGGTTTTGGGGTGAAAGTAGGGATGTTTCTGGCCAGCTTGTCAAGTTCTTTGGGAGCTATGCCGTGGTTGGTGACCAGGATTTTGTGGGCGGGCTCCCACCCTTTTGTTGCCGACGGTGGTTCTTGGAGGCTGGCTGGTGACATGTTGAACAGTGGGCTTTCACCCCCCTTTCCAGCTCTGAGCTCTTGGCTGAAAAGCTTGGACCCACTGGTCAGGGGAAACTCTGTGGTGTGCGTTTCCCCTTTCTGTTCACTTTGCGGTCTATGAGAATGTTTCAGTTCTCTGTGAACAGTGTCAAGTTCATAATTGAGATGGTCTCTGTGCTGAGTCAGTTCATGGATTTCAGCTCGGGCCGTGTTCAGGTGCTTTTCACAGGCTTTTGCTTTAGCGTCTTTCTTTAAATTCAATCTCTGCTCTTACAAGGAGAGACTCGCCTTGATGCAGCTTTTCTTTGAGTTCCTCTCTGGTTTTCTTCTCCGACTGTTCTCTTTGGTCTGTGTCTAGGAGAAGATTTTCCAGGGCATTTTGAAGTCTTTCTACTTCCATTTTCTGTTCTGGGTCCGTTTCATCCTCTTCCTTCCGCTGTTCCTCGGTTTTGTGGCGTAGCTGATCTAGATGACTCTGAGTTTTTGCTTGGTTCCTACGGGCCTCCTCAGCTTGGAGTTTTAGTGCTGCGGCCTCTTGCTCCAGGTCGAGATTGCTTTTCTCCTTTATCCGTGCCTGGGCGACGAGATTGTGGGCAAGACTTCCGATGATCTTGGTCCATTCTTTGTGGTTGTAGCTCTGTGTTGGATCGTGGGCCATTAGGCTGTCCAATTCGGCGTCCAGTTGCTCTTGACCTAGGGGCTGTAGGTCCCTGGCGTCCTTGGGTAGGACAGTGTCCGTCATTGCGCTCAACCAGGCCTCAAGGTGATCCCAGTGGGCTGCGGGACTGGACGAACGGGACATACTGGCTTACTGTAGGCGAGAGAACAGAACAGCACACACAAAGAGGCCAAAAGTACGCGTAGGGTTAGCGAGCTACAATGAGGTGGCTATTATAAGCCGTAATTTTGACTAACTGGGGTTGACAGTTAGACGGTTAGTGGGCCGAATTTCGCGTGTCAGTGCAGGTCTAAATAAAGACTTTGACAAGGCGGCAGCCCACCAGGGTTATCTGAGGATGCGGGCTGCCTGTTTGTCTCTTTATTCAGTTTTCCTTGATGGCTCTTGTAGGCTCTGTCTTACTGTGAACTGGAAGTACACACTACGACAGGACAGAACAGCAGAATAAAATAGAACACAATTAATGTTGGGAATAGATAGGCAGGAGAAAAAGGGCCTAAGTCTACCACCACTGCTAGGGTTTATGATAGGACCAACAGGGTGGGGCGCTATCGAGGTATAAACCCTAGGAAGATGGTGTGGCTTAGGGGAGAGAAAGAAAAGAAGTGGGTCAAATGCTTAAATGACCAGGGGAATGTCTAGTATTATGTGTCCTATACTGGTGGATGGATTTTACCTTCTTTTAGTTTGCCTGGGGTGAATCGATGTCACTCTGCTGGGGACCAGCGCATGGTCAATCTTTCCAACGGCCCCGAACACTGGGCAGCAGTGTCCCCGGGCCCTCTGCTACTATCACGGTGCGCCCTCTCAAACAACTTGACTTTAAACACAACCGGCAACACAAGGTGTCAACTGTCAGACGGCACAACAAGATTTGGATTTTCCCTAGAACCCTCGTGAGAGTGGCCCCTCTTTAGGCCCTGGTTTAGGTAATTATTCCAAACTTGCCGTGTGTGTCGACTGACGGGGTTGACTCTCTTTGGAGTGCCAAATTGCTGATGTCGTTGCGTGCCGCACCAATGAAAAGAGACAGAAGAGTCCGAGATTCACATACAGCCAGCGTCGGTACCGCCGGTCGGACAAACCAGCTTGCTGGGAACCAACCAGAGATGACGGTCGAATCACCACAGCACACTAGGGAATTCTACATACAAATACAGAACAGGATTTAGCAAGTGAAAGTCTTAAAGTGAATCAAGGCTTTCTTGTTTAAACCAAATTGAGTAATTATGTGTGTAGAAATAACAGGCAAAGCTTTACCAATTGATGATAAATCGAGAAGTTTGATAATGATGTTAATTATCAAACAATTCGACCACAAGACAAGACAGAAGTATACAAGGCAGGGTTAACAGACAAACTTAATTTAAATTGAATTCAACTTGTTAAACTCAATTTAAATAAGCTTGTAAAGAGATGTCGAGTAGCATCTAAGATAGTAAGGATACAGTCGTAATAAAGTATCAAAGAGGGAGGGGAAAAGGAAAAAAAAAAAAATTATTTGGAAATTTTTTTTTTTATATCAATAATAATTAATAATAATTAATCATATTAATTATTAATTATTGACATGAGAGACTTAATTCAGATTTACATTCGAAATTTGTTTGTTTCAAACCAAATTTGAATAAGTGTAAGAAAAGTTAGAGATCAGAATTGTGTCCGATGATAATCAGATTGCTGTAAGATGGTGTCTGAAATAAAACCAACTGGACTGAGACTTAACTTTAAATTTTAATTCAAGTTTTGTTTGAAACCAATTAAATGTAACAGTCGGAGGTAGAAGAATTGTTTAACATCCAATAATATTAGCACAAGCAAAGCTTGTAACTGCAAACATGGATTGACAGTCAAAACCGCCCTGTAAATCTCCACAGCGAGAAAGGGTTTGAGAAAAAAAAAATGACCTACAATGAATGTCCACACGATGGCGTACTTGTGCTCGCGCACAATGACGTCATGGGTGGGAGTAATTTGAGAACTAAATTAAATAAATATATATGCCCTGTCTGCTAATGTCCACACGATGGCGTACTTGCGCAAGCGCAAGATGACGTCATGGGGTGAGAGTAACTTGAGAACTAATCAAGCACTTACAGGCTGCCCTCTAGTGTTGGTCAGCGGTATTACACCCTATATTTCAGTGTGAATCAAATCTGGGCGCGTGTTACGCCTTGATTTTCTGCACCAGCACAAATGAAGTTTTAAATCTCGGTGGATTCGTTTGTGCCAGTTTCCTGCATACAAGTGTGTGTGGCAGGATTTTTCTTCGCTGCCAACACACAATAAATAAATATATACACAACAGGGTTTCTTCGCTGTTGTTTTATCACTTGATCAAGGTTCAAAGACTCCCGTATACGATTCCCAATCAGATACTGGCTAGACGCGTTTTCTGATTAGGTCTGCAAAAAGTTTGCATCAGTTAGCTAGGCTGACTTTAACTTTTAGGGAGTAGTCGTTGTAGTCGATTATTAGGCTACCGAAATAACCACGTTCACTCTTAACGACACAAATAAGGCCTTTACCTGTTTGGGGAAACTCGCCCATAACAGTTTTAGATCACGCTGAAAGAAGAGACTCGTTCTAGACAGGTGATTTCGATAATACTAAAATAAAATGTCCTCACAGCAAAGAGATTTCTTCGTCTTTACCGGAGCAATTTAGTATTATGGACTGCAGTTTATTTTGGCAATCAACAGTGGCTTTTAAATAAATGTTTAGACATATATTTAGCCGCTGTTAAATGCTGAACTGAGAATCGGCTTTGTGCCTTTCAGTTCGGCGCGCTCGCATACAGTATTAACAACAAAAATACACAAAATTGACAATGCATTAGTTCACAAAACAAAGCTTAAAATGTGCCCGCATTATTCTCCACCATAATAATGTAGGGTATGAACAGGTCAGGTTTGGGGAATGTACAATTAATATTACTGATCGAAATCAATGATTAATCATACAGTGTGACCCATACATGTAAAAACGCCTTAAACCTTAAAAGGAAGGCTTATATAGTCCTTTATTCTGCTTCAAGAATATATAGATAATTAAACACAACGAATTATAATTAATTAGGAATATATACTTTATGCAGACAGGCTATATTAATTTTAATAACCCCGTAATGGAATTGACAGTAGGCTTCCGCAACCAGTCAGTTCGTCCGCCGAACCACTTTATTTGGAACCTACTTTATCCAATTCTCCAGAGGGGTTATTCCTAGTTATAAGCTTACTCATCAAAAGCACGTTAACTTACTTTGATAATATCAGCTCGTAGCTTAAAATCGCACATTAAAGAGGCTTTGTTTTGTAACCAACACACACAGGCAATCACGCGTATAATTGAGTTTAATACAAGGAACAAGGATATATCACTACACTTAACAAACAAACATTTAACATAGAACAAACATAAAATAAACAAAGTAAAAACGGTAAGGAAAGTAAAGAGAGGGGTAGTAAACTTGTTACAACAGTTAAACCTTAAGAGCCATTACGGAAGTTACACACTTTAACGCATTTGAATTTAGATGAAATAATACTTGCACAATGGACCTTTCTGTGGCTGAACAAGACTGCGTGTTTATTGTGCCCTCGTTGAGTCCGTGAGATAGAGGATTTCTGTTAGGTGTTCCCGAGCGTGGGTCGCTCGCGGGAGTTCAAAGCGTCTTAGGAGGAACGGTTGTTGTTGCTGAGAGAGAGTCCTTTCACCCGGAGGGTATCGGATTGCTCTAGAAATGTAAAGTGTTGAGCTTTGTCCGAAGACAAATAAAAGACTGAGATAAACGGCAAATAAAATAAAAGACATGTCTGACGAAAGTAACACAAAAGAAAAGTAAAGAAAGCTTGAAGAGCTTGAAGAGATACTGAGGGAAGAAGCCAAGAGAGAGATTCAATGCCGGAGCCTAACTTTTAAGGCAGGGAGGTCACACCTCCTCTGGGAGGACTGGCCCAATGAGACTCCTCCGTTTTGGGCGCGAGATTGTTTCTTTGTCCTGTCAAGGCTCATTTACATGTCATTTGCATAATTTATGACCGGGTCAGGATTTTGGGTTTAATCACTCAAAAGACAGTAAAAACATAGCAGAATACATTTTTAACGTAACCATATATTTATATTCAGCTAGGGCAAGTCGTAAGGTTTAATTTGATACCAAGAAACGTGTATTTGGTACACTTAAAAGTGAATATACACTCTTAGACTCTATATATCCTCAGAGTTTTACTACACAACTAAACAGTCTTACTAGTTTGATATACAGCAGAAATACCAAAGCCTACGGGGATAAAAACATATTTCCTTAAACATAAGCCCTTCTGGGCTTTAAATGTGAGAAACGTGTGTGTCTCTCAACTTTTCACATTCCTTACTCATCTAAGGAGGGGGGTGCGGGGCGAGTCACATGAGTGGGGGTTTTATGACCCTTCGCAAGAATGTGTGCATTGCATTCAGAATCAATGACTTCATGATTCTCCGTCCATACCCTACAATAGCATAGCTAAAGCGGCTGAATTATGAAACTGCACTCAGGGCTGTGACTCTAAAAAGTCACAAAGGGGGGATATGTAGGAGATTTTATCAGGTATATCAATGTAAACATTGTTGATTTGTACCACAGTTATATCTAACAGGCAAACATGCAGTTTACTGTGTGTGCATGAAGGCCTGAGGTCGTAATGGAATGTGTGCTTCATATATGTGTGACATTGAAGGTGTGTGCAGAATAAGCATTACATGGGGGGCTCTCATGACCGCTGGGAGAATTTATCTCTTCCAAAGGTGGTTCTGTTACTTCTTAATATGGTCAGACCAGAGTCTGAGGATGATAGATATTGCATGTTTAAAATAGGATAAGCCCCACCTTGTTTGAGGAGATGTATTTAAGTGAATGGAACCCAGAGTTGGTTAGTTGCTCTGCAGAATGACTCGGCTTTATTGGTTGTAATAATAAAGTCTAATTTTCTGGAATCAAAACCTAAGAATTTGAGAGTGGTTCTTCACAGATTAAGGCAAAACATACAACATGCACTGAACACTCGATGGTCTGAGGAAGCTGGGTGCCATTTTTGTTTCTGTTTGTGTTGGTTCCGCCTAGCGGCTGGAGTTTGGTTTGTGGAATAACACTTCTCCTTCAAGAAACTTTTGCATTGACGGAGGATTGCTGTTGCACTGGGGTTCCCGTCCAGATTGAGAGTGGATGCTGGGGATGGCTTCAAAATATCAACATGCCACACAAAGCATGTATCTTATAAAGTTATATATATATATATATATATATATATATATATATATATATATATATATATATATATATATATATATATATATATATATATATATATAATTTTTTTATATTTAAAGATAACTATGTATAATTATATATTGATATTAATATGTATAATCTTTATATATTTAATTATTGTTATATGAGGGGCTTTCTCAGCAAATATTTGTATATGCGATTAATCTCGATTAATTAATCGGAACACCATGTAATTAATTCGATGAAAAATTTGAATCGATTGACAGCCCTAGTTTGAACCTATACTTTTTAAGTTTTTTATATTTCTAAATATTTTCTACTGTTTTACTGTCTGTGTGTCTTTGTCAATTGGCATTTGACCACTGGGTCGTCTGTGTTTTTTGGGGGGTGGGGGGGGGGTTAATGTTTTGAGGGAAGGTTTGTAAATGTATATAATTTTCTCTATTTTTTTATATGGAATCAATAAAATTGTTCATAAAAAAAGGGGGAGAAGATGCACCACAATAGCTCCATAAGGATATCTGCATGCCTCAACCCATCCTGTAGGCATGCACTAACTCCTAGCACCATTCCACAAACTCTGGTTTGTTTCAAGATTAAATTCTCATGGATCCTCTGCATTCTCCTCAACCTACAAGTCGCCCAATCCAGTGTCATCCGCCTACCCCCACGATTGACTGAAGGCAGGCTAAATGGAACCCAAACGTGTGACACAGTTGAACGGGTCAAGCAGACAACTGTTCATACCCTTGAACAAATGTAGACATTCCTATTGACCGAAGGGGCTCAGTGCCCAGACACAATCAAAACTTTTTCTCGGTGGTCTGCTTGCCACAGCTTCAGCAATCGGGTCACTGTCCTCCATTGGCCTCTCACCTGCCAACTCTGTTAGCATCAGTGCGCTTCAAAGACACATGGGTGAACTCAATGAGGAAATGCCAGATATCCAACAGACTCCTCCTCCAACAAGAACAATAGCAGGGCTTTAGTAAGTCTCTTCAGGGTACTATAGTCACTGTAAATTTGCACTCTGTTCTTTTCAATAACACTTTGCATGCTTTAGGGACTTTGTAAGAGAAGACATAATGTTTGTACATATCGTTAGATATGTAATGCAGGACCTCATCAGGGAAATTAGCTCAGCTTACCTGGTCTCCCTAGACCTTGTGCAAACAAATCATTACAAATAGTTCTGCTACTACCTCTGTTGTGCAACCTTCACAGATAAACCTGGCATAATCTTGGCAGTGAAATTCTAATCTATGTAAATCCCTAGAACCTCGAAATAGGATTCATCCTCAATCTACCCATCACAGAAAGGCAGAATGTATACTGACTAAAGTCCATATTGAATGGTGGTTTTGGAGAAGTAACACACACATTCACCTCAAAACATCACCAACACTCGCCTACCATGATGAGGATTCCTCACTCTACCTTATCCCTTACATGTGTACCAAGACAAAGGACATTCATTGGGTTTGTCCAAGCAACCCCTTTGTTAGAGAGGTGACTAACTACCTCTGCAGCCTAAGAGCTGAATCCCCTGAACAAAAGTGTCAAGGGAGCATGTCTGTCAAAGAAACAGGAACAGAGACAAAGGTAGAATCAGCAGGTAATCGCTGGCTCATTAACACACCAGCCACCGAAGTTCTAATGCCATTCGAGCCATGATACAGCCACTAAACTAACGCTACCAAAGCAGATGATATTCTTAACGGTTCCCCAAGGAGCCATCGTGCACATTGACAATATTGTCCTCTAGCATCTCAGTGTTGACAAACATGACATGGTAACTGAGATCATGGACGCAGTTAGAGGTCACAACATCACCATTGATGACACCCTTCAACGGCAGCTTCAGGCTGAAGGGACGAAATTAGTGAAGTTCAGTCTCAAATCAATTGGTTTGACCACTATATTTCCTAGTAACATAAGCAGATCGTCATCTTACCAAGAACACCCTATCAGTCTGGTCACCCTCGGGCTCCTACTTAGTGGTTGAATCATCATGGCAATTATTGCACATGCCATGTACAGGTACATTCATAACCTACAGGCCAGACTGGACTCCCTCCTTCCCGTACAGCCACATTTTACACACCAGTCTGAGCCCAACCCACAGGTTAACCCCAATAATTTCCAAGGATAAGCCTTTTAACTAGGGCTGTCAATCGATTAAAATTTTGTATCAAATTAATTATATGGTGTCCCGATTAATTAATCGCGATTAATTGCATATACAAATATTTGCTGAGAAAGCCCCTCATATAACAATAACTCAATATATAATGATTATACATATTTATATCAATATATAATTATACAGTTATCTTTAAATATTTAAAATTATATATATATTAGTGCTGTCAAAATTAACACGTTCGTTGTTTGCAATTCATTTGAAATATTTAACGAGTAAAAAAATTACGCAATTAAAGAGGTTGTATTTTTTCAACTTCCTGTGGCGACTGACGTGTGTGCGACGTGCGCGCCATTCTAGTCCCGAGTTTGGCCGAACCGATTCATCCTGGCAAAAGATGGATAAGAAAAAGGAAGGATTTTTAGGTGGAAAGTTTAACTATAAAATGCTGCCCGATGGATATTTGGATAAAACAAAAGTAATCTGTGCATTTTGCAAAGCCGAATTTAATTACCACAGAAGTAATTAGTATTTGACATATCACTTAAAAGCAAAACACCCTTCCGAAACTATCTCTACAGGGCCTCACCAATGTAAATTACAGGAGTGTGTTATTCGTGGGCAAGTAACAAGATCTGTAAGTGATAAGATAACAAATGCTTTGGATATTTGGATAGCTAAAAACTGCCGCCCCGTTAATATAGTATATGACGATGGACTGAGAGAAATCATTTGAACTACAACGGGAGATACCTCATATAATCTGCCCTCAAGTGAAACCATTGTGTCAAAAATACACACTTTGTATGAAGGCGAGAGGGCACGGAGGATGAACATGCTAGAGCAAGCAACGCACATCTCGCTCACAGGGGACCATTGGACTTCTGTTAACAATGACAACTACAGCACACTTCATTGATAAAGAATGGAAATTGCAATCATTTGCACTAACTGAGTAAAACAGAAGAATGACACTACGCTGAGGCATGTGCTAATGATTTTCTCGATGTCGCAAAAGAATGGAAAATAGAGGGAAAGTTAACCGTACTTTGCACTGTCAGTGCTTGTAACATGGTTGCTGCTGCAAGACTACTTCCATTTGAACACCTGCCATGCACGGCCCACATTCTGCAAAGAACTGTCACTGTTTCCATTCACGGAAGTGGATTTGAAAGTGTTCTAGTCAAATGTCGCAAGATTGTCGGGCACTTTAAGCATAGTCCATCAAACGATCAGAAATTAAGTGAACAGCAAGTTCCATGTGGGCAGATGCAAGAATCACTCGTTCAGGATGTTACAACAAGATGGAATTCGACCCTAGAAATGGTCAAGCGAATCCAGCGAAACAAATCTCCACTGACCACTACCCTGGCTCAGCAAAACAGCAATATGTTGACTGCGCAGGAGCTTGCCAAACTGCTGGAGGAACTCCTTGAACCTTGCAGGTAAGTTAATATTGATTTCTTCTCTCTGTCTCTTGTTCTGTTCTCTCTCTCTCTCTCTCTCTCTCTCTCTCTCTCTCTCTCTCTCTCTCTCTCTCTCTCATATATATATATATATGTGTGTGTGTGTGTGTGTGTGTGTGTGTGTTTGTGTGTGTGTGTGTGTGTGTGTGCATGTAGCATACAGGCAGAAATGTAGTGAGTTTCTGTGTAATTAATACCAATTTACTGATATGTTTACAACATCTTGTGTTTTCCATTGCAGATATGTCACTAAACTGCTTGGGGGAGAGCAGTATGTCTCCTGTTCAATGGTGTTGCCAGCCTTGTGCCACTTGTTCAGAATTATGGAGTCCACAGACGATGATCCAGTCTACAGTATGTAGTGCAATTCAAAAAAGACTTTACCACAGACCTAGCTAAACGGAAGGACAGCACCAACCTCACATGGCTGAAGATCGCTACTACACTTGACCCAAGGTTTAAAGACCTGAAGTGTCATCCCAAAGATGAAAGGAATGAGGTGTGGACTTCAGTAAGCAACCAGTTAATGACAGAATGTCCTGAAAAACAACCGTCTGAAGAGACAACAGAAAAACAGCTGCCAAAGAAGAGAAGGATGTCTGTCTTGGTGGTTTCTTCTGATATAGATACAGATGAAGAGGAAGAATCCATAAAACAATGTCTGAACCACTACAAAGTAGAGCCCAAAATGGACATGGAGGAGTGTCCACTACAGTGGTGGGCAAAGAGAAAAGAAACACATTCCAGGCTGACACCCATTGCATGCAAGTATCTGTCAACCCCTGCAACCACAGTGGCTTGTGAGAGGTTGTTCTCGCTCTCAGGTCACATCATTCAAAAGAAGAGAACTTCATTGTCCCCTGATAATGTAAACAGACTGGTCTGTCTCAGTAACTGGCTGAATGTAAAGGAGGACTAAGCCGAATTGTTTCTAGTTAATATTCTGAAATCTCAGCAATATTATTATATATTGAGTACAATTGTTTGTGTTCTTTCCCTGTTATTGTTTTCATATTTGCAAGGCCTATTGTGGATCTTTTGCAATTCACTTGAAAAATTAAAACATTTTTTTTTATTGGCCTTGATAGTTTTGAAATTCAAATGGCACTTTAACATAAAGGCCTGTGTTTTGTTATTTCTGTAAGAAATATGCCTTTCAAGCCAACAGTCAATTTTGAGGGCTTGATGGTTTATTGGAAATATGCTGTTCTCAGGAGAGAATCTATGTTCCAATTAATAATAAAAAAAAGCAAATAAACCATAGTGTTTGAATGTAAATATAGTTTCTTTGTGTTGACTTTTACATTAATTACCTTTTTACATTTAAATATCCATTATTACAAGCTTCAGTCTTAAGAAAAAAGTGATTAATCGCGATTAATTACAAAAAAAAATTAATTAGTTACTTTTTTAATCGATTGACAGCCCTAATATATATATATATATATATATATATATATATATATATATATATATATATTCAGATAATTAAAATGCTTTACATTCCTGTTGCAGAAGAGTTAATCATTGATAAGACAATACAAAAAGTGGCTTTAGAATACAATGTATTGTTTACTACCATATTATTGTTCATAAGTCAATCATTGGCATACAGTTCACAGCAATCCATTTCACAAGTGAATTTGTCAATCAGTTGGAGATTTATTATGAGGGCTTTTTTAAGGGCCCGTCAATTTACACCTACGTCAGACATGCTTGTGAAGCGTCTCGGGTGTGTTGCATCAAGTTAAATATAGTTTAATACTCAATCTTTGAACACATCTTGAGATCCCTTAGATCGCATTTGCGCTCCTTCGAGTGTTTTGAAAGCAAGAACATAACGCATGTTTGTGTTGTTCTGCCTACTGATGTGTTTTCTTCACTCGAGACTTTGAGATTACAAGTCCAGCCGAGTCCATGACATTTGTGATGCAACGGGGAAAAAAAAAAGAAATTAATGAACACATCTCTGTCTGCATGCAGCTGTATTAGCCCCAGAAATCATAGATGTTGCCAGAGTTGTTTCACTGTGTTTAAGCAAACACACGCACACACACATATACACGTAACCAGGCACACTCATCAGTCAACCAATACGCTTGAATGTTACTACAGAGTTTATTGTGGTTAAAAACGTAATTGAGTCAAGTCACCCACATCATGTCTCTTAGAGTTTACTAAAAAAAGGATATTAAAATACAATTAATAAAAATAGAATTCATTTTGTAAATCTTTTTAGGCGTAAAATATCTAGGCAAGGCAAGTTTATTTATATAGCACATTTCATACACAATGGTAATTCAAAGTGCTTTACATAGAAGAGATTAAAATAAGAATAAAAAAAATAAGAATAATTGAAACAGTTTAGAATAAAATAAAATAAAATAAAATACAGTACAAACAGTCGGACACACAGTGACACTGCTCATTCAGTAAATGCACAGCTAAACAGATGTGTTTTGAGTCTGGATTTGAATGTGACTAATGTAGGAGCACATCTGATCTCTTCTGGAAGCTGGTTCCAGCTGCGGCTGGCATAATAGCTAAAAGCAGACTCTCCTTGCTTAGAGTGAACCCTTGGTATTTCTAGCTGATGTGATCCTAATGATCTGAGTGATCTGTTGGGTTTATATTCAGTGAGCATATCTGCAATATATTGAGGTCCTAGCCCATTGAGTGATTTATATACCAGTAATAATACTTTAAAATCAATCCTAAATGTAACTGGGAGCTAGTGTAAAGACCTGAGGACTGGTGTGATATGTTCATATTTTCTGGTTCTGCTCAGAATCCTGGCAGCAGCGTTCTGTATGAGCTGCAACTGTCTTATGGTCTTTTTGGGAAGGCCAGTGAGGAGTCCATTACAATAATCCACCCTGCTGGTGATGAAGGCATGCACAAGTTTCTCTAGGTCTTGACTGGAAACAAAGCAGCTAATTCTTGCAATATTTTTCAGATGATAGTATGCTGATTTAGTTATTGCTTTGACATGACTACTGAAACTAAGGTCTGACTCTAGAGACACACCAAGATTCCTGACTTGATTTTTAGTTGTATGACCCCTAGCATCAAGGTATGCATTCACCTTGAGAACGTCATCTTTGTTTCCAAACACAATGACTTCAGTTTTGTCTTTGTTTAACTGAAGAAAATTTTGGCACATCCAACTGTTTAATTCATCAGTGCATTGGCACAGGGAGTCAATGGGGCTGTAATCGTTAGGTGATAGGGCTAAGTAGATCTGTGTGTCATCTGCATAGCTGTGGTAAGCAATTTGGTTCTTTCTCATTATTTGGCTCATTGGGAGCATATACAGGTTGAATAGGAGTGGCGCAAGAATTGAGCCTTGAGGGACTCCGCATGTCATGGACGTCCACTCAGACTTATGGTCTCCTATACTCACATAATAACCTCTCCCTTCTAAGTATGACCTGAACCATTTTAGGACCATCCCAGAAAGCCCCACCCAGTTTTCGAGCCTGTCAAGAAGTATGTTGTGATCAACAGTGTCAAATGCAGCACTGAGGTCGAGTAGTACCAGTACTGATAATTTGCCTGTATCAGTATTTAAGCGAATATCGTTTATTATCTTTATGAGCGTTGTCTCTGTGCTGTGATGCAATCGGAAACCAGATTGAAAATTGTCAAAGTATCCATTTGAGTTCAAGAATTTGTTCAGCTGATTGAAGAAAACTTTTTCAATGATCTTGCCTATGAAAGGCAGATTTGAGATCGGTCTATAGTTGCTTAATATGGTCTTATCCAGATTGCTCTTTTTCAAGAGGGGCTTGACAACTGCAGTTTTCAGGGAGTTTGGAAAACTCCCAGAGAGAAGTGAGGAGTTTATCACTTCTAGGAGATCTGCTTTTAAACAGTTGAACACACTTTTGAAAAAAGATGTGGGAAGTGCATCAAGGGCGCAGGTTGATGTTTTAAGGTGCTGTACGGTTTCTTCCAAAATTTTGCCATTAATTTCTTTGAAATCAGACATAGTAACTACTTTCTCAGGTTGTGGTTTGATTTGCCTGACCCCAGCACAACTCAAGGATGTGCTGATCACCTTTCTGATATTATTGATTTTTTCAGAGAAGAAAGAAGCAAACTCACTGCACTTGCTGTCTGAGAGCATTTCACTGGGAATCTGGCTTGGGGGGTTTGTCAGTCTCTCTACAGTCGCAAAAAGAGTGCGTGTGTTGTTTAAGTTGCTGTTTATAATATTCGAGAAGAAAGTCTGTCTAGCTTTGCCTAGTTCCATATTAAAAGCATGGATGCTGTCTTTGTAGATGTTATAATGGACTACAAGTTTTGTCTTCCGCCACATGCACTCTGCTTTTCTGCATTGTCTTTTCATATTTTGCACTGTTGTTGAGTTTCTCCAAGGTGCTTTTTGTCTACCACTCTTCTTCCTGACTTTCACAGGAGCAATATCATCAATTACACTTTTAACTTTTGAGTTAAAAGAATCAAGGAGTAAATCAACAGAGTCAGCAGATATACTTGATATTAAAGATATAGCCTTCATAAATAGTACACTAGTGTTCTCATTTAAGAATCTCTTCTTGACAGACACAGATCTAGCTTCAATGGCAGGAGAGATCAATATATCAAAGAAAATACAGAAATGATCAGACAGTGCTACATCCTTAATAACAATCGATGAAATGTTTAGACCCTTACTGATAAGTAAATCTAGAGTGTGTCCATGATTGTGTGTGGGTCCATGTACATGCTGAGTCAGATCAAAATTTTTTAAAACAGTTATGATTGCTTTTGTCATATTGTTTTCTGCATTATCTATGTGAATGTTAAAGTCTCCAGCAATGGCAAAACAGTCAAACTCTGAGGTAATTGTTGATAACAGTTCTGTAAAGTCCTCAGCAAAGGCTGGAGAGTATTTTGGAGGCCTGTAAATAATGATAAGTAAAATGCGTGGAGCACCTTTTAACACACTACCCAGATATTCGAAAGACGGGTAATTCCCAAATGATATTTGCTTACATTGATAGACATCTTTAAACAGAGCAGCTAAACCCCCACCTCTACCTTCTCTGCAGACACTCAAATAAGTAAAGTTAGGAGGGATGTTTCATTAAGGACTGTTGCACTACAGCTGTCTTCTAGCCAAGTTTCATTTAGAAACATAAAATCCAGGTTGTATGTGCTTATTAAGTCATTGACTAGAAGTGATTTATTTTTAAGTGAGCAGATGTTTAAAAGTGCTAACTTAACAGTTTTTGTCCCCACAGCAATCTTAGTTTGGCGTGTAATAGGCACCAGATTAGATGGGTTTGCTGAATGGCTTTTGAAGGCCTTAGACTTTCTATGATGTAATCGAACAGCAATAGAGAAAGATACAGGCACACTGGGTTCCCGCTTGTTTTGTAAACATTTGAGAAAGTTACTGTTATCATAGCGGGGACCCAACACATCACTGAGAGCTGGTATCAGTTGTTTTTGGTTCACCTCGAGCAGATGGAGGAGGGTGTGAGCCCTGGCGTTGTGGCAGAGGTCGAAGAGCTCTCACAGGAGGAGGGGGAGGGCGAGCTGGGCCCGCAGGTGCTTGAGGGGCCTGACGTTTTTTGCTTGATATCTGGGGGCTTGCAGCAAAAGAGTGGGATAGTTTGGTTCCAGCATACACCAGTTCTTCCATTTTCTCTGAGAAACACAGATGTGGAGATGCTGGAGAGAGGGATAACGTGTCTGGTGAGAAGGGCTGTAATATGCTGTCCTGGTTTCCCTGGATGTTTTCCAGAAAGTCGTCCTTGGGTGCTGAATCTTGGAGCAGTTCTAATATGTCACAGTCTGTCTGTGGTGAACTTTGTGGGCAGGGCTCAGATGAGATTGTGTCCATGAGCAGAAATTGTTGTGGCTGAGTGGTGTTATCATTGTCCTTGTGTGATTTGTCAACTGCATGTCCATTCAGGTGCTGAAGTGAAGTCCTGTGGTCATTCATACTGTGTCCAGGTGTGTGTGTGCCATTCAGATTGAGTGGATTGGCACACACTGCAGAAGGATGATTGAGGGAGAAGTAGATATTGTCCTTTAGCACTCTTGAACCAAGTTTGTTTGGGTGGTGGCCATCCTGTCGAAACAGTTGCCTCTGACTCCAGAAAAGATTGAAGTTGTCAATGAAGTTAACACCCTTTATATTGCAGGTTTTTTGCAGCCATGTATTAAGCCCAAGCAACCGTGAAAACCTGTTTGTTCCTCTTGCTGGAAGTGGTCCACTGATGAATGTTTGAACTTTCAGTCTTTTAAGTGTTTCAAAAAGTTCATTGAAATCCTTCTTAAGGAGTTCTGATTGCTCTTTATGAATATCATTCTTCCCCACATGAATGATGAGTCGATTTGCAGTCTTATGTTTCATCAGAATGTTCTGAAGTTCCCTGTTTACATCCGAAGTTGTTGCTTGTGGAAGGCAGCATGTAGTAGTATCCCTGCTGCTAATGTTTCTGATTATGGAGTCACCCACTATCAGAGTCCTGGGCCCGGCTGCGCTCTGAGCTGAATGCCGCTGTCTGCTCGACCTTGAGCGCCAGTTCACATCAGTGTTAGCTACTGGCTGATTCAGTCTGTGTTCGATCACATTCATCACGTTTGGGGATGCCTCATTCATTAATACTTCAAATCTGTTCTCAAGATGTATAGGCGGTGGTAGGAAACCAGTGTTTGCAATCCTTGTCAGAGCCGTATCTGGGGTAGAGGATGCTACTGCGACAATATGAGATTCTTGTGACAATCTGATGTCTCGAGTGCCTTTTGGTCTCGCTCCCTGTTTTTGCCATCGATTTGTAAGTCGATCGGCTTGTTTCTCTACACTCAGTATGGCCTGTCGAGAAGCACTAGATTCATGGGACTCACCGGCTGTATGCTGAGGGCGTCCATGACGAAGCTCTGTTGTGTGTTCCGTCTGGTTTGGTGGTCCTGTAAATAACTTTGTTTCAAGAACTGCAATCCTTTGTAAAAGTCTGTGGCAGTTAGTGCAGCAAGTAGATTCCAGAAGAGGCATTTTCTCTTAGGCAGTTGTGTTTTCCCTTCCCTGGAATGAAAACTTTCAGTGGGAGGCTGGTCGGATAAAAGAATTCTGTTTTTTTTTTTTTTTTTTTTTGTAGTAGTCCAAGCTTTTGAGCACTGTGCTGATTTGTTTAAGTTAAAATTAGTTATAAAAGGAGATAAAATATGAAAATATAAAAGCAATAGAGCAAAGCGCGGAGCAGTAAGCAAGAGCGTCCGAACAGAAGCTGAGCAGGAGGCATGTCTGGCTACACATGTAGGCTTCTGTTGTCTCTTGTGGCCCATGCAGTGTTGTCAGCTTGAACTGGTCCATTATAGCTTGAAGAATTTACTGTGTAACTTTTTAAATAGTTGGGTGAAAAAAGTTTTATTGCTACTTAGACAGCAGCTCTAAATAGATACACAGCACCTATTTATTATTGATTGACTATTTTGGGTTCAAATCCCAGCGGTGCCTTTGCTATATGTTGTTTACCTGAGTAACTTCCATGATTTAAAATGTGTGTTTATATAAAAGCTGACAGAAAACAGTTACTCAAGTAAAAATGCTGCACTGACCAAGGGAATGAGTCAATCCTGTTCACAAGTCTTAATAATTATAGTAATTGACTAACTGGGGCCAAGGTCAGGAAGCAGACAAACTGGTTAATTCGAACGTCTGCTAGCTGCCTTGAGACATCACACAGGTCACATAAACTACAACACATAGAGACTGTATCACCTAGATATCTCATAGAGACTGTGTCTGTTCCCCGAACTACCGAACACAATACCCTCAGTAAATAATTAAAAAAATGTTATTAAGGTCAAACTTGAACAAAACAAACAAATTAAAAATACACATCATATAAAAATAGGGCTACTAAACATTAGATCTCTTTCTACCAAAGCACTAATTTTCAATTAAATGATTACAGATCATAGATTGGATGTGCTCTGTTTGACTGAAACCTGGCTTAAACCGGATGAATATATTAGTTTAAATGAATCTACTCCCCCAGGTTATTGTTATAAACATGAGCCTTGTCTGAAGGGTAGAGGAGGAGGTGTTGCTACAATTTACAGTGAAGTTTTTGGTGTTACTCAGAGGACAGGATATAAATGTAAGTCTTTTGAACTAATAATGGTTAATGTGACACCGTCAAATATAAATAAAAGGCACTTTACCTTGCTACAATGTATAGATCACCCGGGCCTTATTCTGATTTCCTTAGTGAATTTGCTAATTTTTATCAGATCTTGTAGTTATTGTAGATAGAGCCTTAATTGTTGGTGACTTCAACATTCAGGTAGATAATGAAAATGATACATTGGGATTAGCATTTATTTATATTCTCAACTCTCTTGGAGTCAGACAATATGTAACAGGACCAACTCATCGCCATAATCATACGCTAGATTTAATTATTTCATATGGAGTTGATGTTGATAATATAGAAATTCTGCGGCAGAGCGATGACATCTCTGATCATTACCTCGTCTCTTGTATGCTGCAATCAACTAATGTTACTCAATTTACACCACGCTATCGTTCAGGTAGAACTATTCTTTCGACCACTAAAGATAGCTTCACTAATAATCTTCCAGATCTATCTCATACACTCAATAAACCCCAAAGCCCAGAAGAACTTGATGAAATAACAAAAAATATAAATGCAGTCTTCTCTAGCACCCTTGATATTGTCGCCCCACTTCGATTAAAAAAAATTTAAGAAATAAGCCCTGCACCATGGTACAATGATCACACTCATGCTCTCAAGAGAGCAGCTCGGAAAATGGAGCGCATGTGGAAAAATACAAAATTAGAAGTATTTCGTGGTGCATGGAAGGATAGTGTCTGTAGCTAAAGACAGGCACTAAAAGCTGCCAGGTCAGCATATTTTAGTAAACTCATAGAAAATACCCACAACAATCCTAGATGTTTATTCAGTACTGTGGCTAAATTGGTTAGGAATAAAGCTTCAACAGAACCAGATATTACGTCACAGCTCAAGAGTAATGACTTAATGAATTTCTTTACAGATAAAATTGAAATAATCAGAAATAAAATTGGAATGATGCAATCATCTGTCATCGCACCTCAGAAAACAGTGCCTAATAATTTTCCTCACGTGCAACTTCAATCTTTCTCTGTCATAGGTCATGAAGAGCTAACAAAACTTATTGAAACATCAAAAGCCACAACTTGTTTGTTAGATCCTATACCAACTAAGCTCTTAAAAGAGGTATCTCCTGTTGTCTCAGAACCTCTTCTTAATATCATTAACTCCTCGCTATGCTTAGGTCATGTCCCAAGAAACTTTAAAATGGCAATTATCGAACCACTTATTAAGAAGCCAAAACTTGATTCTGGAGCACTGGCTAATTATAGACCGATTTCAAATCTCCCGTTTATGTCAAAAATACTAGAAAAGGTAGTATCCTCCCAAATATATTAATTTCTACAGAGAAATAGTATATATGAAGAATTTCAATCAGGATTTAGGCCTCATCACAGTACAGAGACTGCACTTATCAGAATTACAAATGACTTGCTCTTATCATCTGATCGGGGCTGCATTTCTCTTCTAGTGCTTTTAGATCTTAGTGCTGCATTCAACACGATAGATCACGACATTCTCTTGAATAGGCTGGAGAATTATGTTGGAATTTGTGGAGTTGCATTAGCATGGTTTAGGTCATATTTAGCAGACTGCTACCATTTTTTTTTGTAAATGAGGAATTGTCAAACAAAACAAAAGTAAAATATGGAGTGCCACAGGGATCCGTTTTAGGGCCTCTGCTTTTCTCTTTGCATATGCTTCCCCTGGGAGATATTATCAGGAATCATGGAATAAGTTTCCACTGCTATGCTGACGATACACAACTTTATATTTCTTCAAAACCTGATGAGATATCAAAATTCGCTAAATTAGCAAAGTGTATCAATGAAATAAAAGATTGGATGGCCAGAAATTTCCTTCTACTCAAATCTGACAAAACAGAGGTACTAATTATTATACCAAAGAACTCTAAAAATAAGCCACTAAAAAATTATTTGACTCTAGATGGATGTACTGTTACATCATCTTCAACAGCGAAGAACTTAGGTGTTATATTTGGTACCAATCTGTCCTTTGAAAATCAAATTACAAATGTTTCTAGAACAGCATTCTTTCACCTAAGAAATATTGCTAAATTAAGGCACATGCTCTCTGTTGCTGATGCCGAAAAATGAATTCATGCATTCATGACCTCAAGACTAGATTATTGTAATGCATTACTGGGAGGATGTCTAGCAAGATCAATAAATAAAATTAAATTGGTTCAAAATACAGCAGCCAGAGTGCTAACAAATGATATTTGCATCTATTTGATCTTCTGCAATTAATCAGGGATGGACTTCAAAGACATTGGTCATTTATCTTACAGTTCAAACACAATTGATGTTTAAACACTGACCCTTAACACTTACTTAGTTTAATAATTTTAAACCATGACTTTAACTATACATAAGTAATATTTACATTATATTCTTGATGTTAGCCAGAGGGGAACTGGCCCCCACAGTGAGTCTGGTTTCTCCCAAGGTTATTTTTCTCCATTAATCTACATCTTATGGAGTTTTGTGTTCCTTGCCAAAGTCGCCTACAGCTTGCTCACTGGAATTATTAATACAACTATTATTTAATTATTTTTAAACACGATTAAGAATCGTATTTTATCTAATTACACAATGATGATTCATCGAATTTATAGATATTACAGTTTTATCATCTGTTAATGCTGATCTTCTGTAAAGCTGCTTTGAAACGATGTGTGTTGTGAAAGGCGCTATACAAATAAAATTGACTTGAATTGACTTGACTTAAAAAAACATCCAAGAAAAGATTTGTGAACAGGATTGACTTCTACCCTTGATCAGTGCAGCATATTTTCTTGGGTAACCGTTTTCTATCAGCTTTTAGAAAAAAACACATTTTATCATTACTCAGTAAAGGCACTGCTGGGATTTGAACCTAGGATCTCCTGTTTACAAGACAGGCACTTTAAACAACTAAGCCACAGCACCTTTATCTTACCTTACTGGGAGTGTGACTGTGATGAGCAAAACATCCAGAAGAGCGGTCATGGTATTGAGTAATAGGGCATGCAATTGAAAGCATTAAGGAGTTTGTTTGAGGAAAGTGTTTTGGTGGTCAGATAGTCTTGCCATTTTTAGGCCAAGTGTGCTTAGCAAAATGACAAAAGCTGCAACCTGAATCCAGAACCTTTGAATAGCCATACTTTGCAGAATAGATGTCTAGCGCCCTATCAATTGCACTACAGAACCCACAAAAAGCACTCCTTTGTGTCCCCAAAACAGTGTGTTTACACACTCTGTGGCATGGAAATCACATTCCATGAGACTGTAGAAATGATTGCCGTTACAAAATGCACTGTCAGGACTTTCTGTCCTCAGGAAAGGACAGAGTGTGCTTAGCAAAATGACAAAAGCTGCAACCTGAATCCAAAACCTTTGATTAGCCATACTTTGCAAAATAGAAATCTAGCGCTCTATCAATTGCACTACAGAACCCACAAAAAGCACTCCTTTGTGTCCCCAAATCAGTGTGTTTACACACTCTGTGGCATGGAAATCACGTTCCCTGAGACTCTGTAGTATTGAATGCAGTTTCAAAATGCACCGTCAGGACTTTCTGTCCTCAGGAATAGAAAGAGAACACAGTCACTGCCAGATAAACACTGCAACAATTGAAACCAGCATTTATTATGAACAAAACTAATGTCTTGACCAGAGTAGCCTCAGGTCACTGTTGGAAAAGAGTTTTAACATATCAGAGTAGCTTTAAAATACATACAAGAAAGGTTTTGTGAAGAGGATTGACTTCTACCCTTGATCAATGCAGAATATTTTCTTGGGTATGTGTTTTTTTTTCCAGCTTTTTGAAAAACACACATTTTACCATTTGAAAGTTACTCAGGTGTTCAGCATGCTGCAAAGGCACTGTTGGGATTGGAACCCAAGATCTCCTGTTTACAAGACAAGCACTTTAACCACCTAAGCCACAGCACCTTTCTAATCAAAGCATTCATGGGAAGGTGACTGTGAGGAGCAAAACATCCAAAGAGATGCCATAGTATCGAGTAATAGGTCATGCTATTGACAGCATAAAGAAGTTTGTTTGAGGTGTTTTGGTGGTGAGTTTGAAGTGTTGTTTGTAGTGTTTTGGTGGTCAGATATCCTTGTTGTATTTTGGCCAAGTGTGCTTAGCAAAATGACAAAAGCTGCAACCTGAATCCAAAACCTTTCAAATGCCATATTTTGCAAAACAGAAGTTCAGCGCTCTATCAATTGCACTACAGACCCAACAAAAAGTCCTCCATTGTGTCCCCAAAACAGTGAGTTTACACACTCTTTGGCATGGAAATCAACTTCCCTGAGACTCTGTAGAATTGAATGCAGTTTCAGAATGCACCGTCAGGACTTTCTTTCCTCAGGAATGGACAGAGAGCACAGTCACTGCCAGATAAACACTGCAACAATTGAAACTGTAGTATATTTTTATCAAGTTAATCAGGAGTAATCAATGAAAACATTGTTGATTTGTACCACAGTTATGTCTGACGGGCAAACATGCGGTTTACTGTGTGTAAAGGCCTGTGGACGGTGATGGAATGTGTGCTCAACATATGTGTGACCATTTGAAGGTATGTGCAAAAACAGGAATAGCATTACTTTGGGGGGCTCTCATGACCACTGGGAGAATTGATCTCTTCCACAGGATGTTCTGTTACTTCTTAATATGGTCAGACCAGAGTCAATGAAGAGCATGATAGATAATGCATGTAACCCCACCTTGTTTGAGGAGGTGTATTTAAGTAAAACCAAACCAGAGATGGTTCAGTTGTTGTTACTGTGGTTTCACGGTAGGCAACTCGGCTTTATGGTATGATAATAAAGTCTATTCTTCTGTAATCAAAACCCCAAAGATATTGAGTGATTTTTCACAAGATTGAACCAAGAAACCACAACAATTGGTGCCCAACATGGGGCAGAAGAGAGCAGAGTCGTTACATCGCGGGCCGGCTGGGAAGGCAACACAAACAGGTGGCCACCATTAAAAGGTAAACAACTTTTTCTTATATATAAAAGTTTGTGTTGCTTGCCAGTTTGCCTGTGGTGGTAAGAACGCTCAAAAAGCTCTTCTAAACCAATAAAGAAAGGAAAATAAGAATAAATAATTTTGATTCCAGAAGAAATAATTGCATGCAATGATCTGTTTTTATTTGCTGTTAAGGGTCTAGATGAAATAGCAGTAAATAAAGGCAGATAATATTATAAGATATATATTGGAATAGTAATACAGTTTTTTACGATTGTTTACACACTAAAATAAAAATTTCCACTCAATTTGCAAAATTCTACTCCAATGAGCAAAACACCTCCACAGATTTGCACAACATTACACACAATGCCTGCTTCACCCTTTTTGCAAAACATTACACACAGTGATTTGTAAAACTCTAAACACATTTTCACACCTTAGACACAGATAAGGATTGTGAGGTTACTTCCTTGTCATTACAAAGCACTGGATTGCCAATGACCACACTAATGAACGAATTGGATAATCACAACCACCAGGTGTGGAAGCACACATGTGCTAATTTGAAAATGCTAATTTGGGTGTGGGTGTGGGTGTGTCTATGTGTGGCCCTGCGATGGACTGGCGACCTGTCCAGGGTGTCCCCCGCCTTTCGCCCAATGTTAGCTGGGATAGGCTCCAGCCCCCCACGACCCTGTACACAGATAAGCGGTTGATGATGGATGGATGGATGGAGTCTCTCTGTCAACATTAGGTTGAATCCTAAAGAAAAATCAAATATACATGAAGCAACTGTATCGGGTACCATTTGACAGAAATTCAGAGAGAGTGAAACATCTGCACCACCGTTCTTGTTGATTAGCAATAAGAAGCTGCACAGGTGAGCAGGGAAAAAAAAGACTCATGGATACCGTTCTTGTTGATTAGCAATAAGAAGCTGCACAGGTGAGCAGGGAAAATAAAAAGACTCACGGATACCGTTCTTGTTGATTAGCAATAAGAAGCTGCACAGGTGAGCAGGGAAAAAAAGTCTCAGGGATACCGTTCTTGTTGATTAGCAATAAGAAGCTGCACAGGTGAGCAGGGAAAAAAAGACTCACGAATACCGTTCTTGTTGATTAGCAATAAGAAGCTGCACAGGTGAGCAGGGAAAAAAAGACTCAAGGATACCGTTCTTGTTGATTAGCAATAAGAAGCTGCACAGGTGAGCAGGGAAAAAAAGACTCACGGATACCGTTCTTGTTGATTAGCAATAAGAAGCTGCACAGGTGAGCAGGGAAAAAAAGACTCACGGATACCGTTCTTGTTGATTAGCAATAAGAAGCTGCATAGGTGAGCAGAAAAAAAAAATAATAAATGACTCACGGATACCGTTCTTGTTGATTAGCAATAAGAAGCTGCACAGGTGAGCAAAAGAATAAAAAATTAAATAAATCCTGCAGGTTAATTAGGATAGGAATAATTATAATTGAAAAATTATATTATATTTCTTAAGAGCTCTGTGTTTATAAAGGCCTTGTGTTTGTAAAAAGTGTGGTCATTTCTATGGTTTTTGAGAGTATCTGTATCTGTGTTTGAAAGTGTGTGAAGAGCAAGTGTGTATGGACGTGTATGACTGAGTACAGGCATAAGCCCAGTACAAAGATTGGAATGAAAGCCTGTCTTGAGAAACTTTAGAATAATTAACTTTGATAACATATAGAACACTAAAAATGTTCCAAAATATAAGCCTGTGCTGCATAAATGGTGAAGGTGTATATATGCAATTTACAGCAGAGAAAATATATTTGGGCTATTTTCAACCTTCCATCAATATATGGAGGCAGAGGAGAGCTGATATAACAGGCAGAGAAGGCACCTAATAAATATTCTGGTTGTAAAGTGGAGATAAAACCAATGATAAAGATATAGATAGAAAAACACATTTAATAGAGTATAAACAAACAATAAGAAAAATAATAAAAACAGTGAGATAATATAGATGTAAAACGAAATTAGGGAAAAAAAAGAAATCAAAAAGTTAACTCACAACTGGCTGGAGAACATTTAGTCTTGGCTGTTCTTAGTCTAGCAGCTGTTGATTGGAATGTGCTAGAACATAACTCCTAAACTAGACTGTAGAATAGAAATGTATTTGACTTCATACAGAGAATCTATACATTTAAGAGGTATAACTGTGCTTAGAGAAAAGGTTTATATTAAAGTGACGAGTAAAAATATTTAAATTATAAAGAACTGTAAAGTGACTTAATTCCATTTGGGAAATCACATTATCTGGACAAATAATAAAGCTTTGAGTCCAGTGTATTAAACTGAAGTCAACTAAGTAATTAGAATTTAAACAAAGGTTGTATATAAGATAAGTGTTGTTACATTACATAAGGTACAACTCCAGTGGAAATACTAAAATCTAGAAATCCACTGTGTAAAAATCTCAAAGAAATGAGAAAGCAAAATAAATAAATAATAAAGTGACTTGAATTAACTTTGTGTATTAAAAAGTAAAGGTGAAAGAAATTGGGAAAATTGTTTCAAAATATTGCCGTTGAAGATTAGTGTAGAACGAAATACATTTAAAAAAATAAATAAATAAAAGATTCATTTATTCTCTAAATGTATTTATTGATTTATCTAAATTAAGGGTGCTAAAATAATTTTTCATTTTTATATGCCAAGTAAAAATGAAGAAGGAACAAGTGGAGAAATAAAAACTAAAATCTAGATGAAAACTGATCCTAAAAAGTAAATTGACAAACATATAGGAAATGTATTCAAAATGGGGTATAATAATTCATATATTAGAAGAAGATAAGGAAAATGATTTAGAAAGACATTTAGATTAAAAGGTTAAAAAATAAATAAATAAAAAGATAAGAGTAAAAACTAAAAACAGGAAAAGTAATAAAAAAGAATAAGTAAGAGCTATGTCCAGTAAATTTAAAATTCACTGAGAAAAAGATGAGGGGTGCAGAGGAGGGTAAAATGACAGGGTCCTTTTTAAAAATACCTCCCTATGTGACCCCAAAGGTCAGCTCCCAAAGGTCAGCTCCAAATACTTTAGATAGAATGTGGATGGTATTTCTCTTAGTGAGGCCAGAAGTTATCAAAGCCACAGAAAATGGGAAAGGGAGATTAAAAAGAAGGATTTTGTAACTGGAATATGAAAAGTAAATCTCAAAGGTGAAAATTTCACATTCATGTATCTGTTTTATATTCTGTCTAGTCCAATAAGAGAGAATAACATTTTTAACTATATTAAATTCAACTATAATGTCTTGATATATACATTTAAAAACCCAGAATTATATGTTTTCATTTTAATGTGTTTAAATATGTCTGGAGAACAATGTACATGTGTGTGCAACTTTATTGGTGTAAACTTGATCAACCAACAAAAATAAGATAGATAGTGTTTATTATTTTTGCTAGGGAATGTCTGAATGGAGAAATTGAGTGAGACTTGATAGTGTTCTTAATAGAAACAGATCCTGCGCTCTGTAAGGAGAGTGAGCAGGAGGGGTTAAACCCTGTGTCTCACTTGATGTCTTCACTCATGCAAATGGGGCCCCAAACTTAGGAAAGACAGATAGCTTTTAAGTTTAGATATTTTTCTTTTATTTCTTGTTTTATATAGTGTAGGCATTGGTTGATCATGGGTACACTGAAAGTTGTCACTGAGACTAGAATTAAAGAATAATTTAAATCATTTCATGTCCCAATATGTGGTGTATTTGTTTGGAAAAATATTGATAATGCTAAGGAAAAACATGGTAATTGGTACTGGGTGAAACCCATAGAGAAACATTAAGATTAAATTGAATATCATAAATAATTTCATGTTCATGTGTCTATTCTGTGTGAAACTGATGCTAACCATGTTTTACTCTTTCTGTTGTCAGCATTGTGTAAGTCATTTCAATAACTCATTCTGGAACCAGTCTCTCACCATTGCAGATTGCTGAGCCAGATGATTTATTGAAGAAGCTTATATTACAGGAGACAGTCCGGAGGGAAAGAAAAAGACTGAGAAATACAGTATGTGGGCGGTTATATGATTGGCCCTCCTACTATCATGAATGCTGGTAATCATTACTGAATTGACATTTCAATTGTGGATTAAAATTTCTCTTGATAAGTTGATTTCAGTCATATATTACTAATTGGATATTTGATTCTCCAAATGCCATCCATGGGTGCAATATCCATGTCTAAATTGTTCTGAGGGTCTAAATTTAAATCCAGCATCTAATTGCGAATTTGTTGATGTGAAGGTTAAATATTAAAACTTAATGGCAAAGTAAGAGTAACATATTGGATTGTTTACTCCCCTAAATTTTTCAAAGACTACCCTCACTTTAAAGAAAAAGATTAATCAGTACTGCAAGCAGTTAATTAAGTGTCTATTTCTAGTAAGCTATTTTTTATTTTGAGGTAAATCCATGAAAATACAGTTTTAAATGTATACAGTTTATGCACAGTGACATTTGTCTCTGCTATTTAACTGAATAATTGATCATGAAATGCTGATAAGTATAAAACGTAATAACTGAAAAATAATATTATTAAATGATGATAACATTAAGATATAAAAAATGAGACTTGTAAGGAATTCAAAGGACATAATGTATTTTACTGATCAATTATTGCAAAACACAAGATATTTGTCTGAACTTCCATTGTGCCTCTTTACTATTTTATTTTGTTTAAAATCTTTAATTTATTTTCTGTTAATTTGAAAAGGTGATTTATTTTGGTTTATTTGACATAATGAAAGTTCCTTCTCCTGAGAAGTGTAAGAAAAGGGAGAAAGTAATCATAAGAATGTTTATTGATTTAAAACGAAAACTTAAATTTCTCAATGGTCTGAATACAAATGCGCATTATTTTTATTGCGCGAGGAGGGAAGGGATAAGAGAAGTAGAAATTCTAGAAGTTTTCTTGAAGATGGTTTAAAATGGCAAAGGTTGAAAGCAGATAATATAATGAAATATATTTGATTATATTATTTCATTACATTACATTTATCACTATTCTCACTGTTGAAGAATTACATAAATGTGTTATTGTGATTTTCTAAGGGAAAAAAAAGAATGAATAACTGTAACAACAGTGTGAAGGAGTGCAATCTCTCCCCAAAAATTCTTTCCCTCTCACTCTCAGTTTAAGTCTTTAAGTTGGCTAAAACCATATCACGAAATTGTTTTATTTTCTTTTAATTTTATTTTCTTTTATATGGAAAATGATGTGATTTGACAATAATGTTAGATACAGTAATATGAAGGAAAGGTTCAAACAGCTTTCCTCATTATGATTAAAGATTTGTTATATTCAGAGGTCAATTTGAAGTGAAGTGTTCATACTAAAGATAAGAGATTTGGTTGAATGTACATCTGGAAGTATAAATGTAGGTTCTAAAACTACCTAGAAATTATTAAATTAAAGTGATGATTTAAATTAAGCATCTTAGAAGCTTGACAGAGGTTACCCTGTATTTTGATTTGTTCTGATGGTTAGTCTTCACCAAGAGACAAGGTCTTTTGTGACCTTTGCTAAAGGAAAAAAAATAACAACTTGAATGGAAATTAGTGAACTGTAAATGAGTTCAATTGTTGCATTTTACTTTTCATTTGGACAATTTCAATAGATTGTTGAACTTTGAATAATGCTTTGTGAATTTAACCATGTTTTGGACTGTATCAATGTTTGAGCAGTTGTAGATGGCTCCATTGGTTGTGATGGTTCTCAGGTGATGCTCAACAAAAGAAAATGTCTGTTTGCTGATACCAGATTATTAAAGATTTGATAATAGGACTGAGCGGTACAGAGACCAGAGACAAGAGATGATGACCCAATGATGGGTAAAATTCTCCAGTGGCAAGAGGTGACGACCCAATGACGGGTAAAGACTCTCCAATTGCAAAATGAGAGCTGCCTAAGACAGGGCGCCACCGCCCTGGAAACATGCCCAAGAAGGGAGAACTGGGTTTAAGGAAGTGGATGGATGCTTTTAGGAAAGAAGCTTCAAAAGGGAGGTCTAGAAGAAACCTGCCAGAAGTTGTGAGTTCCACTCAACCCGACTGTGTCTTAATAACCGCTTTATTAAAATATTTTATCACAGCGATGAATAACAAGCGTTCTATCACTGTGTTATCAGGGAATCACACCCTGTGTAGAAGATCAATTATAGACTGATTTTGGAGGTAAAACTACTTGAGTGAAGAGAACTACTTTTCACAAGATTGAACCAAGAAACCACTACAAAACCAGCATTTCCTATGAACAAAACTAATGTCTTGACCAGAGTAGCCTCAGGATACTTTTGGAAAAGAGTGTTAACATATCAGAGTAGCTTTAAAATACATACAAGAAAAGTTTTGTGAAACAGGATTGACTTCTACCCTTGATCAATGCAGCATATTTTCTTGGGTACCCGTTTTCTGTCAGCTTTTAGAAAAACACACATTTTACCATTTGAAAGTTACTCAGGTGTACAACACACTGCAAAGGCACTGCTGGGACTTGAACCAGGATCTCCTGTTTACAAGACTAGTTTCCAACTAAGCCACAGCACCTTTCTTTTCAAAGCATTCATGGGAAGGTGACTGTGAGGAGCAAAACATCCAAAGGTCATGCTATTGACAGCATAAAGAAGTTTGTTTGAGGTGTTTTGGTGGTGAGTTTGAAGTGTTGTTTGTAGTGTTTTGGTGGTCAGATAGCCTTGTTGTATTTTGGCCAAGTGTGCTTAGCGAATGACAAAAGCTGCAACCTGAATCCAAAACCTTTCAAATGCCATATTTTGCAAAACAGAAGTTCAGCGCTCTATCAATTGAGTTTACACACTCTTTGGCATGGAAATAAACTTCCCTGAGACTCTGTAGAATTGAACACTGCAAAAAATCGACATACAAAAATAAGAAAAAAAAACTAAATTAAGAAAAAAAAACTAAAATTAAGCAAAATTATGTGCCAATGGCGTGAGAAAATTCTACTTGATAAGACATCTTGAAACAAGACAAAAAAAACTGTGATAAAGTTCTTAAAATTCTTAAAACAAGAAAAAAATGAAGTAAATTTAGATATTTTAACTTGATTCAAGCAGTACAAATATCTTGAAACAAATGCAAAAATAGTAAAATCTAATATTTTTTTCTTGTTTTATTTGTGGTTAGTTTTAAATACTCTTGGTAAAAATATCTTGATATAAGAATATATATACACATTTTAAGAGTGTCAGGCTTATTTTGAGGGAAAGGTTTGGTTTTAAAAAAGTCTTGAAATAAGACTAACTAATAAGGATGTCCCCTCTCAATCTAGACTATTTCTAAAAATAAGCTCTGAAACGGAGATACAATAAATCTGGTACAACAATCATGCTCTTAATATTGCTTTATTAACTCCAACTGCAAAAGGAAAGCAAATGATTGTTCAAAAATGACAGCAATGGATCATATCACAGCAATTGGTAAGCCTATTAAAACAAAGCTTGGTAACTTGGTCAAGGTTACACAGATACATCACTGAGAAAGTGAATATATATATAAAATAAAATAAAGAGAACAAGAAAAACTGAATTTTTATTTTGAACCTGATGAAAACAACTGCTGTCAACAATTAGTGATCAAAAGACCTACATCTGACTTTTTCACTACTCCCCAATGAACTTTTTCCACTCCAAAGTGGCTTTTTTGTAGGAAGAAGTTGCATCACGCCCATGTATTGCATCTGAAATTACTTCTGTCTGAAGCACAGACAGTAAAGTTGCAACACACTTTGGGTACACAAGATGAAGTGCATAATAGTATGCCATTAGGTAGAGCACACCTTCGTGGAGGTCTTCTTGTGGAAAGGTTGTCACAGGTGTAGTCCCAATGGCCAACATGCAGTTGTCCTCTGACACAATCAGGACAGGCCTGAAGAGTGGTCTCCCCTTGAGGAAGGAATCTGGGTTTTCTGTTGGCTAGAAATACAAACACAAAAATGACTGAGCAGTACATCTTGATTTAAATGACCACTTCTCTAGTTCTCTTGGTCTTGTAGAAATATAAACAAGGTTGTATGTCTTACCTCAAGGATGTGCAGCATTGCTTCACTTGCATGTCCCATCTTTTTTGGTGGGGCTACAGGTGATGGGAACATCTCTGGAAGAGCCTTCATCAAGGCTATGGAGCGTTTCACTATTGAGGAGAACAAATAGTCTTTTATGATTTACTGAAATTAGTGAGTTGAGCATGCATTAAAGGGATAGTTCACCCAAAAAACATTCTTCGAAAGTATCTTCTTTTGTGTTCATTGGAAGAAAGAAACTAATACAGGTTTGGAACAACTTGGGGGAGAGTAAATGATGTAGAATTAAAATTATTGGGTGAACTATGCCTTTAAGAATTTCCTTTAACCTCCGATATTGATATAGTAACAATTGTGCATTAACTTATTTAATGAAGTTAAACTTTTCATAACAATCTGTTAATGATTTAAAATACACTACCGTTTCAATGTTTTAGAAATGTGAGATTTTTTTAATGTTTTCTTTTATAAGTATCTTTGTCTCACCAAGCCTGCATTTATTTGTTCCAAACTACAGCAACAAAGTGATATTGTGAAATATTATACTATGTGAATAGAAAGTGTAATTTTGATGATAATAATTATGATGATATATTCAGCTTTGATCACAGGAATAAATTACACTTTACTATAAATTCACTTATTAAACAGCTGTAGTTAGGATTAAATAAATGCTGCCTTGGTGAGCAGAAAGAGAAATATTTTAAAATATTAAAGTTCTAAAACATTTGAATGGTAGTGTATGACACTGACAAGCAAGTTAAACAACTATTGTTAGATTTTTCACATTTTAATTCAAGTAGTAAAAGGCAGGTAGTTTACCTCCATCTAGAGTCATTGGTGGCTTCAAAACCTTTTTGTAAACCCCATAGCTTTGCTGCAGAAACTCTCCCAACGGGCCTTTAGTTTTGGGATGAATCTGGGATTTCCTTTGTCAAGAATCCGGCCTAGTTCATCCATTACCTGGAATAATCCCACATACACATTTGTAAAAACAATTGAAGTCACTAGGAACTCAAATATATTATCGGATATATTACTTACATGATGTAGTTCTCTGAAACAGGGGTACGCTTGCAGTATCTTTGAAGGTCTGTCCTGATCCTTGAAACAGTCCGAGTTGATGAAGGCTCTCCGAGCATCAAACTCAGGGTCAAGTAGTTGAGCAACTGCCTCCTTATTAGGCTTTGGTCTTTTATAGATCTCTTGGAGAGTATGGTAATGTCTGGCCTGGCTTTGTTGACTATCAGTGTCAGAATGGTCTTCATCTCTTCTAAGGTCAGTCTGACTCAATGGTAAATCTTGTTCAGCTGTTCCTCCTTATTAAAAAAAAGAGAAAAGAAACCAGTATAAACCCAGCAAGCAATTTTGCATTTAAAAGACGTCTAATAGCCATCCAAACACAACCCAGACATCTAGGCTAAAACAAGGCAAAATTTGGGCTGTCAGTGAAAATTTAATAGACATCTACCCTAACCATAGCCCAAGAATAGAATAGTGTCAAATAAATGAAACCAAACACCTTGTAAACACTGTTGACTTTGCTTACATGATGAAATATCATACATCTCACAAGTTATTTTGGCTAAAATGACATGTAACCAAATTCAAGGTTGTTTTGTCTAGAAGTGTGTTACTCACAGCCGGACTATAGTCTATAGTTAACCGAGACGATGAAATGATGGCAAATTTTTTTGCTGGGAACCTTTTGGTCCACACATTTTTTTTTTAAGTGCAAAGCAACATACAGTGTTTGTCCAAAAATCATTAAAATAAAAGAAACTTCACTCACACCTTTAGATAACTTAGCATCTGTAATTCACACATGTTTGGATTGTGAGACAAACCAGATCTGAAGGATAGACTTTCTGGCTCAGAAAGTGTTTCCCACTGAGCTGCTTAAACTGCCATTACCTGCAGACATACAATACAGATACTTTGACTATTTATGTCAGAAGTTCTTAATGAGAATTAACAGGTGTGTTAACAAATATGAACATCTAAACCTCTGTTAATTCTCAATAAGATCTTCTGACATAAATAGTCAAAGTATCTGTATTTTATGTCTGCAGTTTCGATCCAAACATGTGTGAATTACAGATGCTAAGTTATCTAAAGGTGTGAGTGAAGTTTCTTTTATTTTAATGATTTTTGGACAAACACACACTGTCTGTTGCTTTGCAATTACAAATGGAGATTAAATTGAAATAAATGTAACTTTTAATTTAATGCATTTTGAGTGTTTATTTGGTCCAGAAACACAAATTATGTCTAAATGAGACCATAAATGACGTTGAAAATCACAGTCCACAATGACCACATTTGAACTACGGTAGTTTTTAACCTTGTACGGAGGTTCCATGAACGTCTATATCGGCAGTGTTGCCAACTTGGCGACTTTGTCGCTAGATTTAGCGACTTTTCGGAACTCTTTAGCGACTTTTATTCAAAAAAGTGACTAGCGACAAATCTAGCAACGTTTTGGAGAAACCTTAACTACTTCCGTAGAAGAGACTTCATGGTCTTGCTTTCCTGCCCGGACTCGGAGACACACCTCTCTCTACGTCTACTCTGTTCGGTGAGAGTGGTGAGCGTGAGCTAGCGTGAGCTGGCGAGAAGGCGGAGCAGCACAAAGTCGACCGCACGGCAGCTGACATAGACGTGAATGAGCTGCGCATGTGCAAACAGCGTAGTCAAGGACCAATCACGAATCTGTATTGTTAGCTCCCCTTTAGTTTTACATTTAAAGAGTTTAATTTGACCGTTTATTTTTATTATTTTCATGCACTTAATCACAGGAGATTTTTAGACGGTTGTTCATTCCTGTTTCTGAACTTTCTGAATTCAGACACTTAGACAACTCTGTACAATGTACTTTATTCAAAGACGTAACAAACTTGACATTTTGCTACATTTGTATTTAGGGAATTAATAGGGTATTACAGTATGTACGGTAAGCACAGGGAAGCAAACACATGGAAAGGGCGGACACTATGCAAAATGCAAATGAGACGCGGTGACGTCATGAATATGTTAATTAGCATATGACGTCATCTAGTGACATTTAGCGACTTTTCGAGCAGGCTTTAGCTACTTTCCATTGAAACTAGTTGGCAACACTGTATATCGGACGTGCAGAACACGTCAAAAAAAGACGGAGTGGAGGTCTTTTCAACGTGTGCTTATGTGAAAAGATGTCGTTTGGACATAAATTTGCTTAGTGGGTTACTATTAATAGCAAAATGACAGTTTGAAAGTGTAAACATATTTGTGACTGGCACACTATAAAGCATTTATAGTGAAGAATCTATAACATGCCTAAGACTTCTTACACTGAACTAAACGAATATAGCAGTCTGAAGCAACATTAAAACGTAACATACCTTGTAAAGTGGACCGTGTCACTGAATCAAGCTGCTCCATAAATGCCAACCTGAATGGAAATTAGAAAGTTCAAACGACTATTTGCTACCTTTAAGTTACTTGGTTATGACATCAATTATGAAAGAGAAGCAAAAAACATAAATGTATTTAACCAGTAACGTTAATTTTCTATTAACTAAGACTACAATGTCATATTTCGAACTCACTATTTGTACACGCTAATTATCAGAACGTATATCTTTCTTTCTTACATTCATACAAAACTAAATGATTTGATTAACAAATAAAAAATTGTTCTTACTTACTTAACTTCAAGCGCTCAAAATTGTGAAAACCGCGAAACTGGTACAAGAGGTAACGGTCGTTCGGTCCAGTGACGTAAATTTAAGGGCGGTTCCATTATGCTTCATCCGTAGGGTTTAAAACCATAGACATATAAAACCTGTTCAATTATAATATTTTTAACATTTCAAAATATTATATTTAAATTTGGTGTTTTTTCTTCTTAATATACCTTCCCCGAGTACAACATTTAAAAACTGTAAAGGAATAATGCTTTATTATTTCACCTATTTTATATCCAATGGAATATTCCGCTGCCTTGATTGGGATTAAAAGTTTGAATCACTTCATTTCTTCTGGTTGCTTTTGGCGGGACAGGCACATATGGGAATGGAGTAAAAATATGATTTATTAAACTGAGAAGCAGTTTGAAAACCACTTATGGAATTAATAGGAAAAGCAAACTGATTGATTTTCCAGCCTTTGATCTCATCAGGCAAACACCTCAGGACATTACGCATGTGATATTAGAAGGTGTGGCACCACTGGAAGTTAAAACTGTACTTAAACATCTGGTGCTATCAGGGCAGCTGGAACTGGACACATTTAACAGTGCTATTCTAGGATACCCATACTCAACTGATGTCCGAGATAGACCTTGCCCTATTACTGTCACCACGTTATCATCAAATGACAACAGACTAAAGCAATCAGCTGGGCAAATGCTTGTCATATTGAAGATCCTGCCATTCATGTTGGACAGCTGTGAAAGAAAAGAATACTTTCAAGTGATTATTGAGTTAATAGAGATTGTTCAGATCTTATTTGCACCAGTTATTGCGTTGGCCACTACAGCAAAGCTTGAGTTGCTTATTAAGCAACATTTGAGCAATGTGAAAAGGTTATTTCCCGAGAACAATATAACACCAAAGCAACATTATTTGATACATATTCCTGAACAGATTAAAGATTTAGATCCAATGGTCAGACACATGTGTATGCGATTTGAATCTAAACACTGTTTTTTCAAACAGTGGTCTTCCAAGTTAAATTTCAAGAATGTTTGCAAGTCCTTGGTTAAACACAATCAGATGTTTGAGAGTTGTCAAAATATCAAGTATTATCTCAGAGATGTGTGTGAGATTTACAAGTGCGCCACTGACTGCTAATTTACTGGAAAACAAAGAAAAGTAAAGGGAAAGCACAGTCAGTTTCCTCTCTTCTTGTTTTTGTATTTATTTATTTTTATTTTACTTTACTTACTGGTTGTACTGATCTAAAAGAGAAGACATTTAGCTAAAAATTAATGTTTAGCACCTTGTGTGTACTTGGCTATTGTTAAAGGATTAGTTCACCCCAAAATGAAAATTTACTCACCCAAATGCCATCCAAGATGTTCATGTCTTTCTTTCTTCAGTGGAAGTCTATTGTGTGTAGAAAAATCCTAAAACGTTTTCCTCAAACTTAATTTATTTTCCACTGAAGAAAGAAAGACATGAACATCTTGGATGGCATTGGGGTGAGTAAATTCAGGAAATTTTCATTTTGGGGTGAAATAATCTTTTAAAATGAAGTTACTGGATACTGTTTGGTGTACAAGATGTTGTCTCTATAAATTGACAGTTTATTCAGCACCGAATAAAATGTTATGGTTCAAACTAAATAATGTTGGCTTTATCAATTTTATTTATCAAACTCAATAAAATTGGCTTTATCACTCTCTCTCCTCTCTGGTGTGGTGCTGTTGTACTGTGGCTGCCGTCGCATCATCCCAGTGGATGCTGCACACTGGTGGTGGTCGAGGAGAGATCCCCTGATATGATTGTAAAGCGCTTTGGGTGTACAGTAGTGCTATGTGCAATATGAAAGCGCTATATAAATGCCTCATGCATTCATTCAATGTAAAGTAGGAAACAAAAAAAAAAAAGATCTTTGTCTGAATGTGCTAACATTGTTTTCTCAAAATAAGAAACGTTGTGCTCTTAAAATAAGAAAATATGGCTTGAAATTTCTTATTCTAGGATAGACTGTGTCAAAATATACCATACACTTTAAAAAAATACTTACAGTTTTTTCCAATCGCTATGACAGTTTTTTCAATACATTTAACAAGTTTCCTAAACTCTTAACGCACCAACACACCTAAAACACACAATTGGCAAAACGGTTAATTTCATGCTCAAAATCACACATTGTAAACTAAACTCCAAAACAAATTTTCAAAATACAATAATACACTAACACAATACACTATGTCTAACAAAACACTGCAAACATGTTTCAAAATCAATAATTATTCAAAACACTAACACATGTTCTCCTCCAACAGGAACACTTAGTCAATCATAACACAATGACAAAAAAACACTATCATCAGCTAAAATTACAGAAACTGCATTATTTTATGTGTCAGGTCTGCCCTTATACAATAGACAGTATATTGTATTGATCATAGATTGTGTTTTGCACTGTAGTTTCTTTTGATGCCTCTCTACATTTTTGTTTTGTTGGGTTTAGTAAATGCATGCATTTTGTTTCTTTTGCTGCAGAACTTCAATACAAAAAATTAATGACCATCTCAGAGTAGCTTTATAGAATGTACAGTTTCTGAAAAAAAAAGACAGACAGAATTGCTGCAGTAAAGACTTTATTTGCAAAAGGACATTGCTGCAAGATATATAATAATGGAATAATAATTTAAAAAACAAAGTAATCTTCTAATCTTCCCGGTCTTCTGCATTTGGCCACATGTTCTCATCCACATCACACCTGATATCTTCTCTGGCAAGGCATCGTGGGAAGAATCTTTTGGCATGCCTTATCCACCCCTGGCAGTGTTCAGCTGTGATGTCTTGGCATGCAGCATCCATTGCATCCAGGAGGGACATTTGGTCATGTGGACGATGGTCAAAAACCTTCCATCTCCAGGCTGAGAAAAACTCCTCAATGGGGTTGAGGAAAGGGGAGTAAGGGGCAAGGAAATGGGACATCATCCTTGGATGGTCGTCAAACCAGGCTGTGACTGCACGGGAATGGTGGAATGCCACATTGTCCCATATGATCACATATATTGGCAAGTGGTCTCCCACCTGTCCCCTTTCTACCTCTGGCACCAGTCTTTCGTGCAGGTCTTCTAAAAACAGGAGAAGGCGGTCTGTGTTGTAGGGGCCAATCTCACATTTATGCAGGAGTGCACCGTTGTTGGAGATTGCGGCACACATGGTAATGTTGGCTCCTCTCTGGCCCGGTAACTGTGGCCCTTTTGCCAATTATGTTTCTCCCACGGCGACGCCTTTTTGCTAAGTTGAAGCCAGCCTCGTCAACATAAATAATTTCATGTGGGACTTGATTGGTCTCCAACTCCATGACTCTCTGAAAGTAATTAGACACAGTGTATGTAAATGCTTTGCTGTATATCTACTGTATGTCCTAATGTACTCCAGGTTTATAGAGTAGTTTACTGCAAAACACACTGTGTATAGTACAGTAATGACTGTATTGCATAACCTTACCTGGACGTATTGGTGACGGAGTTCTTTGATGCGCTCACTGTTCCTTTCAAAAGGAACTTTGTATAGTTGTTTCATTCGAACTCTGTGTTTAGCTAGAGTCCGAGAAATGGATGTTATGCTGATTGCTGCAATGTTCCCAAAGACAAGGTTGTCCTCTACAACTCTGGACTGAATGTCCTTCAGTTTTATTTAATTGTCAGCAATCACCATGTTGACAATAGCAAGTTCCTGTTCTTCATTCAGGAGCTTTCCTCTGCCCCCTGAGGGAGGCAGACGTTGAATCCTAAGAGGGACAAAATACAGTTACATTTTAGAGACCGGAGGCATACAGTCACTCTAATAAATGGTAAAATTATTTACACTTTGCTGTAGGAGAAGCAATATCCTACCTGTTGGTTTCTCTGAAAATACGGACAATGGATGCCACTGTGTCCCGGCTGAGATTTGGCTGTACTCGTTCACCAGCTACTCTGTATGATAGCCCGTGGTTTATGACATGGTCAATGATAGTAGCTCTTATTTGATCAGTTACCCTAGCTCTGGTCCTTCTTTGAGCGCCACCACGCATTCTAACTCCTCTACCTTGCCCCACTCCTCTCCCTTGTCCTTGCCCCACTCTTCTCCCTTGCCCTTGCCCCACTCCTCTCCCTTGTCCTGGTACTCGTCTTCCTCTCCCTCGTGCAAGCATTTTTTTTTTCTTTCTTTCTTTCTTTCTTTCTTTCTTTCTTTCTTTCTTTGTGTTGCTCTATATTGTTCCTTTTCCACACAAGATCAGCCCAAAGAGTCCTCTTTTAAAACATATGATCATGCGATTGAAAGAACCTCAACACCTGAGTGTGCTTCCTAGATGGGAATCAGCTGTGATTTATATATTTGCATAACTTCAATAAGCTGTTTCTCATTAGCAATGGAATAAGATACAGGGAATATATTTGTGTTTCAATTCACAATATGAACAGCTGTTCACTTTGACTTTAGCCTACATAAGTTATGTTTAGAACATGATGTTATCTGTTCTGACATACAGTGTGAAAGCATTTGTAAATTTGACTGTAAAATTACATTGTTTTGGTCTTGGTTGAGCTTGTGTGTAAAAGAAGTTCAAGCATTTTAAATTTGTGTTAATTGTATGCATTTTGTGTTAAAGCAACAAGAAATGTGTTAATAGTATAGCTTACACAGACGGATGTAGTGCTAACTGTGTTAAGAGTTTTGGAAAATTGTTAAAAGTATTGAAAAATCTGTCATAGCAATCGTAAAAAACTGTAATTCATTTAAAGAAATCACCAAAATTGGCATTTTTTTCTTAGTAAGAAAATTCAAGTTATATTTTCTCAAAACAAGCAAAATAATCTTTTGCTTTTAGTTCTAGGCTAGTTAATTTATCTTAGAAGAAAAAAAAAAAGAATTCTTGCCTTATTTTAAGATTTTTTAACTCGGCAAGATTTCATTTTTTGCAGTGAATGCAGTTTCAAAATGCACCGTCAGGACTTTCTGTCCTCAGGAATGGACAGAGAGCACAGTCACTGCCAGATAAACACTGCAACAATTGAAACCAGCATTTCCTATGAACAAAACTAATGTCTTGACCAGAGTAGCCTCAGGATACTGTTGGAAAAGAGTGTTAACATATCAGAGTAGCTTTAAAATACATAAAGAAAAGTTTTGTGAACAGGATTGACTTCTACCCTTGATCAATGCAGCATATTTTCTTGGGTACCCGTTTTCTGTCAGCTTTTAGAAAAACACACATTTTACCATTTGAAAGTTACTCAGGTGTACAACACACTGCAAAAGCACTGGTGGGATTTGAACCCAAGATCTCCTGTTTACAAGACAGGCACTTTAACCAACTAAGGGAAGGTGACTGCGAGGAGCAAAACATCCAAAGAGATGTCATAGTATCGAGTAATAGGTCATGCTATTGACAGCATAAAGAAGTTTGTTTGAGGTGTTTTGGTGGTGAGTTTGAAGTGTTGTTTATAGTGTTTTGGTGGTCAGATAGCCTTGTTGTAGTTTGGCCAAGTGTGCTTAGCAAAAGGACAAAAGCCGCAACCTGAATCCAAAACCTTTGAAATGCCATATTTTGCAAAACAGAAGTTCAGCGCTCTATCAATTGCACTACAGAACCGACAAAAAGTCCTCCTTTGTGTCCCCAAAACAGTGAGTTTACACACTCTTTGGCATGGAAATCACCTTCCCTGAGACTCTGTAGAACTGAATGCAGTTTCAAAATGCACCGTCAGGACTTTCTGTCCTCAGGAATGGACAGAGAGCACAGTCACTGCCAGATAAACACTGCAACAATTGAAACCAGCATTTCCTATGTACAAAACTAATGTCTTGACCAGAGTAGCCTCAGGATACTGTTGGAAAAGAGTGTTAACATATCAGAGTAGCTTTAAAATACATACAAGAAAGGTTTTGTGAACAGGATTGACTTCTACCCTTGATCAATGCAGCATATTTCCTTGGGTACCCGTTTTCTGTCAGCTTTTAGAGAAACACACATTTTACCATTTGTAAGTTACTGAGGTGTACAACACTGCAAAGGCACTGCTGGGATTTGAACCTAGGATCTCCTGTTTACAAGACAGGCGCTTTAACCAACTAAGCCACAGCACCTTTCTATTCAAAGCATTCATGGGAAGGTGACTGCGAGGAGCAAAACATCCAAAGAGATGTCATAGTATCGAGCAATAGGTCATGCTATTGACAGCATAAAGAAGTTTGTTTGAGGTGTTTTGGTGGTGAGTTTGAAGTGTTGTTTGTAGTGTTTTGGTGGTCAGATAGCCTTGTTGTTTTTTGGCCAATTGTGCTTAGTAAAGTTACAAAATCTGCAACCTGAATCCAAAACCTTTCAAATGCCATATTTTGCAAAACACTACAGAACCAACAATATGTCCTCCTTTGTGTCCCCAAAACAGTGAGTTTACACACTCTTTGGCATGGAAATCACCTTTCCTGAGACTCTGTAGAATTGAATGCAGTTTCAAAATGCACCGTCAGGACTTTCTGTCCTCAGGAATGGACAGAGAGCACAATCACTGCCAGATAAACACTGCAACAATTGAAACCAGCATTTCCTATGAACAAAACTAATGTCTTGACCAGAGTAGCCTCAGGATACTGTTGGAAAAGAGTGTTAACGTATCAGAGTAGATTTAAAATACATACAAGAAAGGTTTTGTGAAAAGGATTGACTTCTATCTTTGATCAATGAAGCATATTTTCTTGGGTACCCGTTTTCTGTCAGCTTTTAGAAAAACAAACATTTTACCATTTGAAAGTTTCTCAGGTGTATAACACACTGCAAAGGCACTGCTGGGACTCAGGTGTATAACACACTGCAAAGGCACTGCTGGGATTTGAACCCAGGATCTCCTGTTTATGAGACAGGCGCTTTAACCAACTAAGCCACAGCACCTTTCTATTCAAAGCATTCATGGGAAGGTGACTGCGAGGAGCAAAACATCCAAAGAGATGTCATAGTATCGAGTAATAGGTCATGCTATTGACAGCATAAAGAAGTTTGTTTGAGGTGTTTTGGTGGTGAGTTTGAAGTGTTGTTTGTAGTGTTTTGGTGGTCAGATAGCCTTGTTGTATTTTGGCCAAGTGTGCTTAGCAAAAGGACAAAAGCTGCAACCTGAATCCAAAACCTTTCAAATGCCATATTTTGCAAAATAGAAGTTCAGCTCTATCAATTGCACTACCGAACCAACAAAAAGTCCTCCTTTGTGTCCCCAAAACAGTGAGTTTACACACTCTTTGGCATGGAAATCACCTTCCCTGAGACTCTGTAGAATTGAATGCAGTTTCAAAATGCACCGTCAGGACTTTCTGTCCTCAGGAATGGACAGAGAGCACAGTCACTGCCAGATAAACACTGCAACAATTGAAACCAGCATTTCCTATGAACAAAACTAATGTCTTGCCCAGAGTAGCCTCAGGATACTGTTGGAAATGAGTGTTAACGTATCAGAGTAGCTTTAAAATACATAAAAGAAAAGTTTAGTGAACAGGATTGAGTTGTACCCTTGATCAATGCAGCATATTTCCTTGGGTACCCGTTTTCTGTCAGCTTTTAGAAAAACACACATTTTACCATTTGTAAGTTACTGAGGTGTACAACACACTGCAAAGGCACTGCTGGGATTTGAACCCAGGATCTCCTGTTTACAAGACAGGCGCTTTAACCAACTAAGCCACAGCACCTTTCTATTCAAAGCATTCATGGGAAGGTGACTGCGAGGAGCAAAACATCCAAAGAGATGTCATAGTATCGAGCAATAGGTCATGCTATTGACAGCATAAAGAAGTTTGTTTGAGGTGTTTTGGTGGTGAGTTTGAAGTGTTGTTTGTAGTGTTTTGGTGGTCAGATAGCCTTGTTGTTTTTGGCCAATTGTGCTTAGCAAAGTTACAAAATCTGCAACCTGAATCCAAAACCTTTCAAATGCCATATTTTGCAAAACACTACAGAACCAACAATATGTCCTCCTTTGTGTCCCCAAAACAGTGAGTTTACACACTCTTTGGCATGGAAATCACCTTCCCTGAGACTCTGTAGAATTGAATGCAGTTTCAAAATGCACCGTCAAGACTTTCTGTCCTCAGGAATGGACAGAGAGCACAGTCACTGCCAGATAAACACTGCAACAATTGAAACCAGCATTTCCTATGAACAAAACTAATGTCTTGACCAGAGTAGCCTCAGGATACTGTTGGAAAAGAGTGTTAACATATCAGAGTAGCTTTAAAATACATACAAGAAAGGTTTTGTGAAAAGGATTGACTTCTGCCTTTGATCAATGCAGCATATTTTCTTGGGTACCTGTTTTCAGTCAGCTTTTAGAGAAACACACATTTTACCATTTGAAAGTTACTCAGGTGAACAACACACTGCAAAGGCACTGCTGGGATTTGAACCCAGGATCTCCTGTTTACAAGACAGGCACTTTAACCAACTAAGCCACAGCACCTTTCTATTCAAAGCATTCATGGGAAGGTGACTGTGAGGAGCAAAACATCCAAAGAGATGTCATAGTATCGAGTAATAGGTCATGCTATTGACAGCATAAAGAAGTTTGTATGAGGTGTTTTGGTGGTGAGTTTGAAATGTTGTTTGTAGTGTTTTGGTGGTCAGATAGCCTTGTTGTATTTTGGCCAAGTGTGCTTAGCAAAAGGACAAAAGCTGCAACCTGAATCCAAAACCTTTCAAATGCCATATTTTGCAAAACAGAAGTTCAGCGCTCTATCAATTGCACTACCGAACCAACAAAAAGTCCTCCTTTGTGTCCCCAAAACAGTGAGTTTACACACTCTTTGGCATGGAAATCACCTTTCCTGAGACTCTGTAGAATTGAATGCAGTTTCAAAATGCACCGTCAGGACTTTCTGTCCTCAGGAATGGACAGAGAGCACAATCACTGCCAGATAAACACTGCAACAATTGAAACCAGCATTTCCTATGAACAAAACTAATGTCTTGACCAGAGTAGCCTCAGGATACTGTTGGAAAAGAGTGTTAACGTATCAGAGTAGATTTAAAATACATACAAGAAAGGTTTTGTGAAAAGGATTACTTCTATCTTTGATCAATGAAGCATATTTTCTTGGGTACCCGTTTTCTGTCAGCTTTTAGAAAAACAAACATTTGAAAGTTTCTCAGGTGTATAACACACTGCAAAGGCACTGCTGGGACTCAGGTGTATAACACACTGCAAAGGCACTGCTGGGATTTGAACCCAGGATCTCCTGTTTACGAGACAGGCGCTTTAACCAACTAAGCCACAGCACCTTTCTATTCAAAGCATTCATGGGAAGGTGACTGTGAGGAGCAAAACATCCAAAGAGATGTCATAGTATCGAGTAATAGGTCATGCTATTGACAGCATAAAGAAGTTTGTTTGAGGTGTTTTGGTGGTGAGTTTGAAATGTTGTTTGTAGTGTTTTGGTGGTCAGATAGCCTTGTTGTATTTTGGCCAAGTGTGCTTAGCAAAAGGACAAAAGCTGCAACCTGAATCCAAAACCTTTCAAATGCCATATTTTGCAAAACAGAAGTTCAGCGCTCTATCAATTGCACTACCGAACCAACAAAAGTCCTCCTTTGTGTCCCCAAAACAGTGAGTTTACACACTCTTTGGCATGGAAATCACCTTCCCTGAGACTCTGTAGAATTGAATGCAGTTTCAAAATGCACCGTCAAGACTTTCTGTCCTCAGGAATGGACAGAGAGCACAGTCACTGCCAGATAAACACTGCAACAATTGAAACCAGCATTTCCTATGAACAAAACTAATGTCTTGACCAGAGTAGCCTCAGGATACTGTTGGAAAAGAGTGTTAACATATCAGAGTAGCTTTAAAATACATACAAGAAAGGTTTTGTGAAAAGGATTGACTTCTGCCTTTGATCAATGCAGCATATTTTCTTGGGTACCCGTTTTCAGTCAGCTTTTAGAGAAACACACATTTTACCATTTGAAAGTTACTCAGGTGAACAACACACTGCAAAGGCACTGCTGGGATTTGAACCCAGGATCTCCTGTTTACAAGACAGGTGCTTTAACCAACTAAGCCACAGCACCTTTCTATTCAAGGCATTCATGGGAAGGTGACTGTGAGGAGCAAAACATCCAAAGAGATGTCATAGTATCGAGTAATAGGTCATGCTATTGACAGCATAAAGAAGTTTGTATGAGGTGTTTTGGTGGTGAGTTTGAAATGTTGTTTGTAGTGTTTTGGTGGTCAGATAGCCTTGTTGTATTTTGGCCAAGTGTGCTTAGCAAAGGACAAAAGCTGCAACCTGAATCCAAAACCTTTCAAATGCCATATTTTGCAAAACAGAAGTTCAGCTCTATCAATTGCACTACGAACCAACAAAAGTCCTCCTTTGTGTCCCCAAAACAGTGAGTTTACACACTCTTTGGCATGGAAATCACCTTCCCTGAGACTCTGTAGAATTGAATGCAGTTTCAAAATGCACCGTCAGGACTTTCTGTCCTCAGGAATGGACAGAGAGCACAGTCACTGCCAGATAAACACTGCAACAATTGAAACCAGCATTTCCTATGAACAAAACTAATGTCTTGACCAGAGTAGCCTCAGGATACTGTTGGAAAAGAGTGTTAACATATCAGAGTAGCTTTAAAATACATACAAGAAAGGTTTTGTGAAAAGGATTGACTTCTGCCTTTGATCAATGCAGCATATTTTCTTGGGTACCCGTTTTCAGTCAGCTTTTAGAAAAACACACATTTTAGTCCATTTGAAAGTTACTCAGGTGAACAACACACTGCAAAGGCACTGCTGGGATTTGAACCCAGGATCTCCTGTTTACAAGACAGGCGCTTTAACCAACTAAGCCACAGCACCTTTCTATTCAAAGCATTCATGGGAAGGTGACTGTGAGGAGCAAAACATCCAAAGAGATGTCATAGTATCGAGTAATAGGTCATGCTATTGACAGCATAAAGAAGTTTGTATGAGGTGTTTTGGTGGTGAGTTTGAAATGTTGTTTGTAGTGTTTTGGTGGTCAGATAGCCTTGTTGTATTTTGGCCAAGTGTGCTTAGCAAAAGGACAAAAGCTGCAACCTGAATCCAAAACCTTTCAAATGCCATATTTTGCAAAACAGAAGTTCAGCGCTCTATCAATTGCACTACCGAACCAACAAAAAGTCCTCCTTTGTGTCCCCAAAACAGTGAGTTTACACACTCTTTGGCATGGAAATCACCTTTCCTGAGACTCTGTAGAATTGAATGCAGTTTCAAAATGCACCGTCAGGACTTTCTGTCCTCAGGAATGGACAGAGAGCACAATCACTGCCAGATAAACACTGCAACAATTGAAACCAGCATTTCCTATGAACAAAACTAATGTCTTGACCAGAGTAGCCTCAGGATACTGTTGGAAAAGAGTGTTAACGTATCAGAGTAGATTTAAAATACATACAAGAAAGGTTTTGTGAAAAGGATTACTTCTATCTTTGATCAATGAAGCATATTTTCTTGGGTACCCGTTTTCTGTCAGCTTTTAGAAAAGCAAACATTTTACCATTTGAAAGTTTCTCAGGTGTATAACACACTGCAAAGGCACTGCTGGGATTTGAACCCAGGATCTCCTGTTTACGAGACAGGCGCTTTAACCAACTAAGCCACAGCACCTTTCTATTCAAAGCATTCATGGGAAGGTGACTGTGAGGAGCAAAACATCCAAAGAGATGTCATAGTATCGAGTAATAGGTCATGCTATTGACAGCATAAAGAAGTTTGTTTGAGGTGTTTTGGTGGTGAGTTTGAAGTGTTGTTTGTAGTGTTTTGGTGGTCAGATAGCCTTGTTGTATTTTGGCCAAGTGTGCTTAGCAAAAGGACAAAAGCTGCAACCTGAATCCAAAACCTTTCAAATGCCATATTTTGCAAAATAGAAGTTCAGCTCTATCAATTGCACTACCGAACCAACAAAAAGTCCTCCTTTGTGTCCCCAAAACAGTGAGTTTACACACTCTTTGGCATGGAAATCACCTTCCCTGAGACTCTGTAGAATTGAATGCAGTTTCAAAATGCACCGTCAGGACTTTCTGTCCTCAGGAATGGACAGAGAGCACAGTCACTGCCAGATAAACACTGCAACAATTGAAACCAGCATTTCCTATGAACAAAACTAATGTCTTGCCCAGAGTAGCCTCAGGATACTGTTGGAAATGAGTGTTAACGTATCAGAGTAGCTTTAAAATACATAAAAGAAAAGTTTAGTGAACAGGATTGAGTTGTACCCTTGATCAATGCAGCATATTTCCTTGGGTACCCGTTTTCTGTCAGCTTTTAGAAAAACACACATTTTACCATTTGTAAGTTACTGAGGTGTACAACACACTGCAAAGGCACTGCTGGGATTTGAACCCAGGATCTCCTGTTTACAAGACAGGCGCTTTAACCAACTAAGCCACAGCACCTTTCTATTCAAAGCATTCATGGGAAGGTGACTGCGAGAGCAAAACATCCAAAGAGATGTCATAGTATCGAGCAATAGGTCATGCTATTGACAGCATAAAGAAGTTTGTTTGAGGTGTTTTGGTGGTGAGTTTGAAGTGTTGTTTTTAGTGTTTTGGTGGTCAGATAGCCTTGTTGTTTTTTGGCCAATTGTGCTTAGCAAAGTTACAAAATCTGCAACCTGAATCCAAAACCTTTCAAATGCCATATTTTGCAAAACACTACAGAACCAACAATATGTCCTCCTTTGTGTCCCCAAAACAGTGAGTTTACACACTCTTTGGCATGGAAATCACCTTCCCTGAGACTCTGTAGAATTGAATGCAGTTTCAAAATGCACCGTCAAGACTTTCTGTCCTCAGGAATGGACAGAGAGCACAGTCACTGCCAGATAAACACTGCAACAATTGAAACCAGCATTTCCTATGAACAAAACTAATGTCTTGACCAGAGTAGCCTCAGGATACTGTTGGAAAAGAGTGTTAACATATCAGAGTAGCTTTAAAATACATACAAGAAAGGTTTTGTGAAAAGGATTGACTTCTGCCTTTGATCAATGCAGCATATTTTCTTGGGTACCTGTTTTCAGTCAGCTTTTAGAGAAACACACATTTTACCATTTGAAAGTTACTCAGGTGAACAACACACTGCAAAGGCACTGCTGGGATTTGAACCCAGGATCTCCTGTTTACAAGACAGGCGCTTTAACCAACTAAGCCACAGCACCTTTCTATTCAAAGCATTCATGGGAAGGTGACTGTGAGGAGCAAAACATCCAAAGAGATGTCATAGTATCGAGTAATAGGTCATGCTATTGACAGCATAAAGAAGTTTGTATGAGGTGTTTTGGTGGTGAGTTTGAAATGTTGTTTGTAGTGTTTTGGTGGTCAGATAGCCTTGTTGTATTTTGGCCAAGTGTGCTTAGCAAAAGGACAAAAGCTGCAACCTGAATCCAAAACCTTTCAAATGCCATATTTTGCAAAACAGAAGTTCAGCACTCTATCAATTGCACTACCGAACCAACAAAAAGTCCTCCTTTGTGTCCCCAAAACAGTGAGTTTACACACTCTTTGGCATGGAAATCACCTTTCCTGAGACTCTGTAGAATTGAATGCAGTTTCAAAATGCACCGTCAGGACTTTCTGTCCTCAGGAATGGACAGAGAGCACAATCACTGCCAGATAAACACTGCAACAATTGAAACCAGCATTTCCTATGAACAAAACTAATGTCTTGACCAGAGTAGCCTCAGGATACTGTTGGAAAAGAGTGTTAACGTATCAGAGTAGATTTAAAATACATACAAGAAAGGTTTTGTGAAAAGGATTACTTCTATCTTTGATCAATGAAGCATATTTTCTTGGGTACCCGTTTTCTGTCAGCTTTTAGAAAAACAAACATTTTACCATTTGAAAGTTTCTCAGGTGTATAACACACTGCAAAGGCACTGCTGGGACTCAGGTGTATAACACACCGCAAAGGCACTGCTGGGATTTGAACCCAGGATCTCCTGTTTACGAGACACACGCTTTAACCAACTAAGCCACAGCACCTTTCTATTCAAAGCATTCCTCCTTTGTGTCCCCAAAACAGTGAGTTTACACACTCTTTGGCATGGAAATCACCTTCCCTGAGACTCTGTAGAATTGAATGCAGTTTCAAAATGCACCGTCAAGACTTTCTGTCCTCAGGAATGGACAGAGAGCACAGTCACTGCCAGATAAACACTGCAACAATTGAAAACAGCATTTCCTATGAACAAAACTAATGTCTTGACCAGAGTAGCCTCAGGATACTGTTGGAAAAGAGTGTTAACATATCAGAGTAGCTTTAAAATACATACAAGAAAGGTTTTGTGAAAAGGATTGACTTCTGCCTTTGATCAATGCAGCATATTTTCTTGGGTACCCGTTTTCAGTCAGCTTTTAGAGAAACACACATTTTACCATTTGAAAGTTACTCAGGTGAACAACACACTGCAAAGGCACTGCTGGGATTTGAACCCAGGATCTCCTGTTTACAAGACAGGTGCTTTAACCAACTAAGCCACAGCACCTTTCTATTCAAGGCGTTCATGGGAAGGTGACTGTGAGGAGCAAAACATCCAAAGAGATGTCATAGTATCGAGTAATAGGTCATGCTATTGACAGCATAAAGAAGTTTGTATGAGGTGTTTTGGTGGTGAGTTTGAAATGTTGTTTGTAGTGTTTTGGTGGTCAGATAGCCTTGTTGTATTTTGGCCAAGTGTGCTTAGCAAAAGGACAAAAGCTGCAACCTGAATCCAAAACCTTTCAAATGCCATATTTTGCAAAACAGAAGTTCAGCTCTATCAATTGCACTACCGAACCAACAAAAAGTCCTCCTTTGTGTCCCCAAAACAGTGAGTTTACACACTCTTTGGCATGGAAATCACCTTTCCTGAGACTCTGTAGAATTGAATGCAGTTTCAAAATGCACCGTCAGGACTTTCTGTCCTCAGGAATGGACAGAGAGCACAATCACTGCCAGATAAACACTGCAACAATTGAAACCAGCATTTCCTATGAACAAAACTAATGTCTTGACCAGAGTAGCCTCAGGATACTGTTGGAAAAGAGTGTTAACGTATCAGAGTAGATTTAAAATACATACAAGAAAGGTTTTGTGAAAAGGATTACTTCTATCTTTGATCAATGAAGCATATTTTCTTGGGTACCCGTTTTCTGTCAGCTTTTAGAAAAACAAACATTTTACCATTTGAAAGTTTCTCAGGTGTATAATACACTGCAAAGGCACTGCTGGGATTTGAACCCAGGATCTCCTGTTTACGAGACAGGCGCTTTAACCAACTAAGCCACAGCACCTTTCTATTCAAAGCATTCATGGGAAGGTGACTGCGAGGAGCAAAACATCCAAAGAGATGTCATAGTATCGAGTAATAGGTCATGCTATTGACAGCATAAAGAAGTTTGTTTGAGGTGTTTTGGTGGTGAGTTTGAAGTGTTGTTTGTAGTGTTTTGGTGGTCAGATAGCCTTGTTGTATTTTGGCCAAGTGTGCTTAGCAAAAGGACAAAAGCTGCAACCTGAATCCAAAACCTTTCAAATGCCATATTTTGCAAAATAGAAGTTCAGCGCTCTATCAATTGCACTACCGAACCAACAAAAAGTCCTCCTTTGTGTCCCCAAAACAGTGAGTTTACACACTCTTTGGCATGGAAATCACCTTCCCTGAGACTCTGTAGAATTGAATGCAGTTTCAAAATGCACCGTCAGGACTTTCTGTCCTCAGGAATGGACAGAGAGCACAGTCACTGCCAGATAAACACTGCAACAATTGAAACCAGCATTTCCTATGAACAAAACTAATGTCTTGCCCAGAGTAGCCTCAGGATACTGTTGGAAATGAGTGTTAACGTATCAGAGTAGCTTTAAAATACATAAAAGAAAAGTTTAGTGAACAGGATTGAGTTGTACCCTTGATCAATGCAGCATATTTCCTTGGGTACCCGTTTTCTGTCAGCTTTTAGAAAAACACACATTTTACCATTTGTAAGTTACTGAGGTGTACAACACACTGCAAAGGCACTGCTGGGATTTGAACCCAGGATCTCCTGTTTACAAGACAGGCGCTTTAACCAACTAAGCCACAGCACCTTTCTATTCAAAGCATTCATGGGAAGGTGACTGCGAGGAGCAAAACATCCAAAGAGATGTCATAGTATCGAGCAATAGGTCATGCTATTGACAGCATAAAGAAGTTTGTTTGAGGTGTTTTGGTGGTGAGTTTGAAGTGTTGTTTGTAGTGTTTTGGTGGTCAGATAGCCTTGTTGTTTTTTGGCCAATTGTGCTTAGCAAAGTTACAAAATCTGCAACCTGAATCCAAAACCTTTCAAATGCCATATTTTGCAAAACACTACAGAACCAACAATATGTCCTCCTTTGTGTCCCCAAAACAGTGAGTTTACACACTCTTTGGCATGGAAATCACCTTCCCTGAGACTCTGTAGAATTGAATGCAGTTTCAAAATGCACCGTCAAGACTTTCTGTCCTCAGGAATGGACAGAGAGCACAATCACTGCCAGATAAACAGTGCAACAATTGAAACCAGCATTTCCTATGAACAAAACTAATGTCTTGACCAGAGTAGCCTCAGGATACTGTTGGAAAAGAGTGTTAACGTATCAGAGTAGCTTTAAAATACATACAAGAAAGGTTTTGTGAAAAGGATTGACTTCTATCTTTGATCAATGAAGCATATTTTCTTGGGTACCCGTTTTCTGTCAGCTTTTAGAAAAACAAACATTTTACCATTTGAAAGTTTCTCAGGTGTATAACACACTGCAAAGGCACTGCTGGGACTCAGGTGTATAACACACTGTAAAGGCACTGCTGGGATTTGAACCCAGGATCTCCTGTTTACGAGACACGCGCTTTAACCAACTAAGCCACAGCACCTTTCTATTTAAAGCATTCATGGGAAGGTGACTGCGAGGAACAAAACATCCAAAGAGATGTCATAGTATCGAGTAATAGGGCATGCTATTGACAGCATAAAGAAGTTTGTTTGAGGTGTTTTGGTGGTGAGTTTGAAGTGTTGTTTGTAGTGTTTTGGTGGTCAGATAGCCTTGTTGTATTTTGGCCAAGTGTGCTTAGCAAAAGGACAAAAGCTGCAACCTGAATCCAAAACCTTTCAAATGCCATATTTTGCAAAATAGAAGTTCAGCGCTCTATCAATTGCACTACCGAACCAACAAAAAGTCCTCCTTTGTGTCCCCAAAACAGTGAGTTTACACACTCTTTGGCATGGAAATCACCTTCCCTGAGACTCTGTAGTATTGAATGCAGTTTCAAAATGCACCGTCAGGACTTTCTGTCCTCAGGAATGGACAGAGAGCACAGTCACTGCCAGATAAACACTGCAACAATTGAAACCAGCATTTCCTATGAACAAAATTAATGTCTTGCCCAGAGTAGCCTCAGGATACTGTTGGAAAAGAGTGTTAACGTATCAGAGTAGCTTTAAAATACATACAAGAAACGTTTTGTGAACAGGATTGACTTCTTCCCTTGATCAATGCAGCATATTTTCTTGGGTATCCGTTTTCGGTAAGTTTTAGAAAAACTCACATTTTAACATTTGAAAGTTACTCAGGTGAACAACACACTGCAAAGGAACTGCTGGGATTTGAACCCAGGATCTCCTGGTTACAAAACAGGAACTTTAACCAACTAAGACAGCACCTTTCTATTCAAAGCATTCATGGGAAGGTGACTGTGAGGAGCAAAACATCCAAAGAGATGTCATAGTATCGAGTAATAGGTCATGCTATTGACAGCATAAAGAAGTTTGTTTGAGGTGTTTTGGTGGTGAGTTTGAAATGTTGTTTGTAGTGTTTTGGTGGTCAGATAGCCTTGTTGTATTTTGGCCAAGTGTGCTTAGCAAAAGGACAAAAGCTGCAACCTGAATCCAAAACCTTTCAAATGCCATATTTTGCAAAACAGAAGTTCAGCACTCTATCAATTGCACTACCGAACCAACAAAAAGTCCTCCTTTGTGTCCCCAAAACAGTGAGTTTACACACTCTTTGGCATGGAAATCACCTTCCCTGAGACTCTGTAGAATTGAATGCAGTTTCAAAATGCACCGTCAAGACTTTCTGTCCTCAGGAATGGACAGAGAGCACAGTCACTGCCAGATAAACACTGCAACAATTGAAACCAGCATTTCCTATGAACAAAACTAATGTCTTGACCAGAGTAGCCTCAGGATACTGTTGGAAAAGAGTGTTAACATATCAGAGTAGCTTTAAAATACATACAAGAAAGGTTTTGTGAAAAGGATTGACTTCTGCCTTTGATCAATGCAGCATATTTTCTTGGGTACCCGTTTTCAGTCAGCTTTTAGAGAAACACACATTTTACCATTTGAAAGTTACTCAGGTGAACAACACACTGCAAAGGCACTGCTGGGATTTGAACCCAGGATCTCCTGTTTACAAGACAGGCGCTTTAACCAACTAAGCCACAGCACCTTTCTATTTAAAGCATTCATGGGAAGGTGACTGTGAGGAGCAAAACATCCAAAGAGATGTCATAGTATCGAGTAATAGGTCATGCTATTGACAGCATAAAGAAGTTTGTATGAGGTGTTTTGGTGGTGAGTTTGAAATGTTGTTTGTAGTGTTTTGGTGGTCAGATAGCCTTGTTGTATTTTGGCCAAGTGTGCTTAGCAAAAGGACAAAAGCTGCAACCTGAATCCAAAACCTTTCAAATGCCATATTTTGCAAAACAGAAGTTCAGCTCTATCAATTGCACTACCGAACCAACAAAAAGTCCTCCTTTGTGTCCCCAAAACAGTGAGTTTACACACTCTTTGGCATGGAAATCACCTTTCCTGAGACTCTGTAGAATTGAATGCAGTTTCAAAATGCACCGTCAGGACTTTCTGTCCTCAGGAATGGACAGAGAGCACAATCACTGCCAGATAAACAGTGCAACAATTGAAACCAGCATTTCCTATGAACAAAACTAATGTCTTGACCAGAGTAGCCTCAGGATACTGTTGGAAAAGAGTGTTAACGTATCAGAGTAGCTTTAAAATACATACAAGAAAGGTTTTGTGAAAAGGATTGACTTCTATCTTTGATCAATGAAGCATATTTTCTTGGGTACCCGTTTTCTGTCAGCTTTTAGAAAAACAAACATTTTACCATTTGAAAGTTTCTCAGGTGTATAACACACTGCAAAGGCACTGCTGGGACTCAGGTGTATAACACACTGTAAAGGCACTGCTGGGATTTGAACCCAGGATCTCCTGTTTACGAGACACGCGCTTTAACCAACTAAGCCACAGCACCTTTCTATTTAAAGCATTCATGGGAAGGTGACTGCGAGGAGCAAAACATCCAAAGAGATGTCATAGTATCGAGTAATAGGGCATGCTATTGACAGCATAAAGAAGTTTGTTTGAGGTGTTTTGGTGGTGAGTTTGAAGTGTTGTTTGTAGTGTTTTGGTGGTCAGATAGCCTTGTTGTATTTTGGCCAAGTGTGCTTAGCAAAAGGACAAAAGCTGCAACCTGAATCCAAAACCTTTCAAATGCCATATTTTGCAAAATAGAAGTTCAGCGCGCTCTATCAATTGCACTACCGAACCAACAAAAAGTCCTCCTTTGTGTCCCCAAAACAGTGAGTTTACACACTCTTTGGCATGGAAATCACCTTCCCTGAGACTCTGTAGAATTGAATGCAGTTTCAAAATGCACCGTCAAGACTTTCTGTCCTCAGGAATGGACAGAGAGCACAGTCACTGCCAGATAAACACTGCAACAATTGAAAACAGCATTTCCTATGAACAAAACTAATGTCTTGACCAGAGTAGCCTCAGGATACTGTTGGAAAAGAGTGTTAACATATCAGAGTAGCTTTAAAATACATACAAGAAAGGTTTTGTGAAAAGGATTGACTTCTGCCTTTGATCAATGCAGCATATTTTCTTGGGTACCCGTTTTCAGTCAGCTTTTAGAGAAACACACATTTTACCATTTGAAAGTTACTCAGGTGAACAACACACTGCAAAGGCACTGCTGGGATTTGAACCCAGGATCTCCTGTTTACAAGACAGGCGCTTTAACCAACTAAGCCACAGCACCTTTCTATTTAAAGCATTCATGGGAAGGTGACTGTGAGGAGCAAAACATCCAAAGAGATGTCATAGTATCGAGTAATAGGTCATGCTATTGACAGCATAAAGAAGTTTGTATGAGGTGTTTTGGTGGTGAGTTTGAAATGTTGTTTGTAGTGTTTTGGTGGTCAGATAGCCTTGTTGTATTTTGGCCAAGTGTGCTTAGCAAAAGGACAAAAGCTGCAACCTGAATCCAAAACCTTTCAAATGCCATATTTTGCAAAACAGAAGTTCAGCTCTATCAATTGCACTACCGAACCAACAAAAAGTCCTCCTTTGTGTCCCCAAAACAGTGAGTTTACACACTCTTTGGCATGGAAATCACCTTTCCTGAGACTCTGTAGAATTGAATGCAGTTTCAAAATGCACCGTCAGGACTTTCTGTCCTCAGGAATGGACAGAGAGCACAATCACTGCCAGATAAACAGTGCAACAATTGAAACCAGCATTTCCTATGAACAAAACTAATGTCTTGACCAGAGTAGCCTCAGGATACTGTTGGAAAAGAGTGTTAACGTATCAGAGTAGCTTTAAAATACATACAAGAAAGGTTTTGTGAAAAGGATTGACTTCTATCTTTGATCAATGAAGCATATTTTCTTGGGTACCCGTTTTCTGTCAGCTTTTAGAAAAACAAACATTTTACCATTTGAAAGTTTCTCAGGTGTATAACACACTGCAAAGGCACTGCTGGGACTCAGGTGTATAACACACTGTAAAGGCACTGCTGGGATTTGAACCCAGGATCTCCTGTTTACGAGACACGCGCTTTAACCAACTAAGCCACAGCACCTTTCTGTTTAAAGCATTCATGGGAAGGTGACTGTGAGGAGCAAAACATCCAAAGAGATGTCATAGTATCGAGTAATAGGTCATGCTATTGACAGCATAAAGAAGTTTGTTTGAGGTGTTTTGGTGGTGAGTTTGAAATGTTGTTTGTAGTGTTTTGGTGGTCAGATAGCCTTGTTGTATTTTGGCCAAGTGTGCTTAGCAAAAGGACAAAAGCTGCAACCTGAATCCAAAACCTTTCAAATGCCATATTTTGCAAAACAGAAGTTCAGCACTCTATCAATTGCACTACCGAACCAACAAAAAGTCCTCCTTTGTGTCCCCAAAACAGTGAGTTTACACACTCTTTGGCATGGAAATCACCTTCCCTGAGACTCTGTAGAATTGAATGCAGTTTCAAAATGCACCGTCAGGACTTTATGTCCTCAGGAATGGACAGAGAGCACAGTCACTGCCAGATAAACACTGCAACAATTGAAACCAGCATTTCCTATGAACAAAACTAATGTCTTGCCAGAGTAGCCTCAGGATACTGTTGGAAAAGAGTGTTAACATATCAGAGTAGCTTTAAAATACATACAAGAAAGGTTTTGTGAACAGGATTGACTTCTACCCTTGATCAATGCAGCATATTTCCTTGGGTACCCGTTTTCTGTCAGCTTTTAGAAAAACACACATTTTACCATTTGTAAGTTACTGAGGTGTACAACACACTGCAAAGGCACTGCTGGGATTTGAACCCAGACTCTCCTGTTTACAAGACAGGCGCTTTAACCAACTAAGCCACAGCACCTTTCTATTCAAAGCATTCATGGGAAGGTGACTGCGAGGAGCAAAACATCCAAAGAGATGTCATAGTATCGAGCAATAGGTCATGCTATTGACAGCATAAAGAAGTTTGTTTGAGGTGTTTTGGTGGTGAGTTTGAAGTGTTGTTTGTAGTGTTTTGGTGGTCAGATAGCCTTGTTGTTTTTTGGCCAATTGTGCTTAGCAAAGTTACAAAATCTGCAACCTGAATCCAAAACCTTTCAAATGCCATATTTTGCAAAACACTACAGAACCAACAAAAAGTCCTCCTTTGTGTCCCCAAAACAGTGAGTTTACACACTCTTTGGCATGGAAATCACCTTCCCTGAGACTCTGTAGAATTGAATGCAGTTTCAAAATGCACCATCAGGACTTTCTGTCCTCAGGAATGGACAGAGAGCACAGTCACTGCCAGATAAACACTGCAACAATTGAAACCAGCATTTCCTATGAACAAAACTAATGTCTTGCCCAGAGTAGCCTCAGGATACTGTTGGAAAAGAGTGTTAACGTATCAGAGTAGCTTTAAAATACATACAAGAAAAGTTTTGTGAACAGGATTGACTTCTTCCCTTGATCATTGCAGCATATTTTCTTGGGTATCCGTTTTCGGTCAGTTTTAGAAAAACTCACATTTTAAAGTTACTCAGGTGAACAACACACTGCAAAGGAACTGCTGGGATTTGAACACAGGATCTCCTGGTTACAAGACAGGAACTTTAACCAACTAAGACAGCACCTTTCTATTCAAAACGTTCATGGGAAGGTGACTGTGAGGAGCAAAACATCCAAAGAGATGTCATAGTATCGAGTAATAGGTCATGCTACTGACAGCATAAAGAAGTTTGTTTGAGGTGTTTTGGTGGTGAGTTTGAAGTGTTGTTTGTAGTGTTTTGGTGGTCAGATAGCCTTGTTGTATTTTGGCCAAGTGTGCTTAGCAAAATGACAAAAGCTGCAACCTGAATCCAAAACCTTTCAAATGCCATATTTTGCAAAACAGAAGTTCAGCGCTCTATCAATTACTTTAAAGAACCAACAAAAATCCCCCCTTTGTGTCCCCAAAACAGTGAGTTTACACACTGTTACACAGTGAGTTTTGGCATGGAAATCACCTTCCCTGAGACTCTGTAGAATTGAATGCAGTTTCAAAGTGCACCGTCAGGACTTTCTGTCCTCAGGAATGGACAGAGAGCACAGTCACTGCCAGATAAACACTGCAACAATTGAAACCAGTATTTCATATGAACAAAACTAATGTCCTGACCACCAAAACTCTTTTCTCAAACAAACACTTTCATGCTCTCAATTGCATGGGCAAACTAAACCGTTCACAAAACATTCATTGACTGCATTATAAGAGTGCTTTTTGTGGGTTCTGTAGTGCAATTGAGAGAACGCTAGACTTCTATTTTTGCCAAATATGGCTATTCAAAGGTTTTGGATTCAGGTTCCAGCTTTTGTCATTTTGCTAAGCACACTTGGCCTAAAAATGTCAAGGCAATCTGACAACCAAAACACTTTCCTTCATGCTGTCAATAGCACGACCTATTACTCGATACTATGACCTCTCTTCTGGATGTTTTGCTCGTCACAGTCACCCTCCCAGAAAGTTTAGATAAAGGTGCTGTGGCATTCTAAGACTACTTTGACATGCTAACATTCATTTCCAACAGAGTGCTGTGGCTACTCTGGTCAAGACATTTGTCTTGTACATAGGAAATGCTGGTATCAAATTGTGCAGTGTTTATCTGGCAGTGACTGTGCTCTCTGTCCTTTTTGTGGGTTCTGTAGTGCAATTGATAGAGCGCTAGACTTCTATTTTGCAAAATATGGCTATTCAAAGGTTTTGGATTCAGGTTGAAGCTTTTGACATTTTGCTAAGCACACTTGGCCTAAAAATGGCAAGGCTATCTGACAACCAAAACACTTTCCTCAAACAAACTCCTTCATGCTGTCAATAGCACGACCTATTACTCGATACTATGACCTCTCTTCTGGATGTTTTGCTCGTCACAGTCACCCTCCCAGAAAGTTTAGATAAAGGTGCTGAGGCTTTCTAAGACTACTTTGACATGCTAACATTCATTTCCAACAGAATGCTGTGGCTACTCTGGTCAAGACATTTGTCTTGTACATAGGAAATGCTGGTATCAAATTCTGCAGTGTTTATCTGGCAGTGACTATGCTCTCTGTCCTTTTTGTGGGTTCTGTAGTTCAATTGATAGGGCGTTAGACTTCTATTTTGCAAAATATGGCTATTCAAAGGTTTTGGATTCAGGTTGAAGCTTTTGACATTTTGCTAAGCACACTTGGCCTAAAAATGGCAAGGCTATCTGACAACCAAAATACTTTCCTCAAACAAACTCCTTCATGCTGTCAATAGCACGACCTATTACTCGAAACTATGACCTCTCTTCTAGATGTTTTGCTCCTCACAGTCACCCTCCCATAAAGTCAAGCGACAGTTGCTGTGGCTTAGTTGGTTAAAGCGCCTGTCTAGTAAACAGGAGATCCTGGGTTTAAATCCCAGCTGTGCCTTTGCATTGTGTTGTGCAACTGAGTAATGATAAAATGTGTGTATTGCTGAGAGAAAACGGCTACTCAAGACATTATGCAGCACTGATCAAGGGTAGAAGTCAATCCTGTACACAAATCTTTTCTTGGATGTTTTTTTTAATTATGCTCTGATATGCTAACACTCTTTTCTAACAGTGTCCTGTGGCTTAGCTGGACAAGGTACCTTTCTTGCACACAGGAGATCCTGCGTTCAAATCTTAGCATTGCTTATCTGGCAGTGACTGTTCTTTCTGGGCCCTCCTAAGGACAGGAAGTCCTGAAAGCTACTTTTGAAAGTATGTTCAATTGTACAGAGTCGAGGGGATTTTCATGCCACAGAGTGTGTAAACTCACTGTTTTTGGGACACAAAGGAGTGCTTTTTGGGGGATCTGTAGTGCAATTGAGAGAGCGCTAGACTTCTATTTTGCCAAATATGGCTATTCAGAGGTTTTGGATTCAGGTTGCAGCTTTTGTCATTTTGCTAAGCACACTTGGCCTAAAAATATCAAGGCTACCTAACAACCAAAACACTTTCCTTCATGCTGTCAATAGCACGACCTATTACTCGATACTATGACCTCTCTTCTGGATGTTTTGCTCGTCACAGTCACCCTCCCAGAAAGTTTAGATAAAGGTGCTGTGGCATTCTAAGACTACTTTGACATGCTAACATTCATTTCCAACAGAATGCTGTGGCTACTCTGGTCAAGACATTTGTCTTGTACATAGGAAATGCTGGTATCAAATTGTGCAGTGTTTATCTGGCAGTGACTGTGCTCTCTGTCCTTTTTGTGGGTTCTGTAGTTCAATTGATAGGGCGTTAGACTTCTATTTTGCAAAATATGGCTATTCAAAGGTTTTGGATTCAGGTTGAAGCTTTTGACATTTTGCTAATCACACTTGGCCTAAAAATGGCAAGGCTATCTGACAACCAAAACACTTTCCTTCATGCTGTCAATAGCACAACCTATTACTCGATACTATGACCTCTCTTCTGGATGTTTTGCTCCTCACAGTCACCCTCCCATAAAGTCAAGCGACAGGTGCTGTGGCTTAGTTGGTTAAAGCGCCTGTCTAGTAAACAGGAGATCCTGGGTTCAAATCCCAGCAGTGCCTTTGCATTTTGTTGTGCAACTGAGTAATGATAAAATGTGTGCTTTTCTGAAAGCTGATAGAAAACGGCTACCCAAGACAATATGCAGCACTGATCAAGGGTAGAAGTCAATCCTGTTCTCAGATCTTTTCTTGGATGTTTTTTTTAATTATGCTCTGATATGCTAACACTCTTTTCTAACAGTGTCCTGTGGCTTAGCTGGACAAGGTACCTTTCTTGCAAACAGGAGATCCTGCTTTCAAATCTTAGCATTGCTTATCTGGCAGTGACTGTTCTTTCTGGGCCCTCCTAAGGACAGGAAGTCCTGAAAGCTACTTTTGAAAGTATGTTCAATTGTACAGAGACGAGGGGATTTAGATTTCCTTGCCAAAGAAAGTGCGATCTCGCAGTTTTAGAGACACATGGGTCAAACAGGTGGGCTCTGTGGTGCAATGGATAGCGCATTGGACTTCTAGATTGCCAAATGTGGTCATTCAAAGGTTGTGGGTTCAAGTCCCATCAGAGTCGCAGCTGATGGCATTTTGCTAAGCACACTTGGCCAAAAAACGGCAAGAGTACCTGACCACCAAAACTCTTTTCTCAAACAAACACTTTCATGCTCTCAATTGCATGGGCAAAACTAAACCCTGTTCACAAATCTTTCATTGACTGCATTATAAGACTTCTCTGACATGCTAACACTCATTTCCAACAGGGTGCTGTGGCTACTCTGGTCAAGACATTTGTCTTGTACATAGGAAATGCTGGTATCAAATTCTGCAGTGTTTATCTGGCAGTGACTGTGCTCTCTGTACTTTCCTGAGGACAGAAAAACCTGACAGTGCATTTTGAAACGGCAATCAATTCTACAGAGTCTCAGGGAAGGTGATTTCCATGCCACAGAGTGCATAAACTCACTGTTTTGGGGACACAAAGGAGTGCTTTTGTGGGATCTGTAGTGCAATTGAGAGAGCGCTAGACTTCTATTTTGCCAAATATGGCTATTCAAAGGTTTTGGATTCAGGTTGCAGCTTTTGTCATTTTGCTAAGCACACTTGGCCTAAAAATGTCAAGGCTATCTGACAACCAAAACACTTTCCTTCATGCTGTCAATAGCACAACCTATTACTCGATACTATGACCTCTCTTCTGGATGTTTTGCTCGTCACAGTCACCCTCCCAGAAAGTTTAGATAAAGGTGCTGTGGCATTCTAAGACTACTTTGACATGCTAACATTCATTTCCAACAGAGTGCTGTGGCTACTCTGGTCAAGACATTTGTCTTGTACATAGGAAATGCTGGTATCAAATTGTGCAGTGTTTATCTGGCAGTGACTGTGCTCTCTGTACTTTCCTGAGGACAGAAAGTCCTGGCAGTGCATTTTGAAACGGCAATCAATTCTACAGAGTCGAGGGATTTTCATGCCACAGAGTGTGTAAACTCACTGTTTTTGGGACACAAAGGAGTGCTTTTTGGGGTTCTGTAGTGCAATTGAGAGAGCGCTAGACTTCTATTTTTGTCAAATATGGCTATTCAGAGGTTTTGGATTCAGGTTGCAGCTTTTGTCATTTTGCTAAGCACACTTGGCCTAAAAATGTCAAGGCTATCTGACAACCAAAACACTTTCCTTCATGCTGTCAATAGCACAACCTATTACTCGATACTATGACCTCTCTTCTGGATGTTTTGCTCGTCACAGTCACCCTCCCAGAAAGTTTAGATAAAGGTGCTGTGGCATTCTAAGACTACTTTGACATGCTAACATTCATTTCCAACAGAGTGCTGTGGCTACTCTGGTCAAGACATTTGTCTTGTACATAGGAAATGCTGGTATCAAATTGTGCAGTGTTTATCTGGCAGTGACTGTGCTCTCTGTCCTTTCTGTGGGTTCTGTAGTTCAATTGATAGGCGTTAGACTTCTATTTTGCAAAATATGGCTATTCAAAGGTTTTGGATTCAGGTTGAAGCTTTTGACATTTTGCTAAGCACACTTGGCCTAAAATGGCAAGGCTATCTGACAACCAAAACACTTTCCTCAAGGACAGAAAGTCCTGGCAGTGCATTTTGAAACGGCAATCAATTCTACAGAGTCGAGGGGATTTTCATGCCACAGAGTGTGTAAACTCACTGTTTTTGGGACACAAAGGAGTGCTTTTTGGGGTTCTGTAGTGCAATTGAGAGAGCGCTAGACTTCTATTTTTGTCAAATATGGCTATTCAGAGGTTTTGGATTCAGGTTGCAGCTTTTGTCATTTTGCTAAGCACACTTGGCCTAAAAATGTCAAGGCTACCTGACAACCAAAACACTTTCCTTCATGCTGTCAATAGCACGACCTATTACTCGATACTATGACCTCTCTTCTGGATGTTTTGCTCGTCACAGTCACCCTCCCAGAAAGTTTAGATAAAGGTGCTGTGGCATTCTAAGACTACTTTGACATGCTAACATTCATTTCCAACAGAATGCTGTGGCTACTCTGGTCAAGACATTTGTCTTGTACATAGGAAATGCTGGTATCAAATTGTGCAGTGTTTATCTGGCAGTGACTGTGCTCTCTGTCCTTTTTGTGGGTTCTGTAGTTCAATTGATAGGGCGTTAGACTTCTATTTTGCAAAATATGGCTATTCAAAGGTTTTGGATTCAGGTTGAAGCTTTTGACATTTTGCTAAGCACACTTGGCCTAAAAATGGCAAGGCTATCTGACAACCAAAACACTTTCCTCAAACAAACTCCTTCATGCTGTCAATAGCACAACCTATTACTCGATACTATGACCTCTCTTCTGGATGTTTTGCTCCTCACAGTCACCCTCCCATAAAGTCAAGCGACAGGTGCTGTGGCTTAGTTGGTTAAAGCGCCTGTCTAGTAAACAGGAGATCCTGGGTTCAAATCCCAGCAGTGCCTTTGCATTGTGTTGTGCAACTGAGTAATGATAAAATGTGTGCTTTTCTGAAAGCTGATAGAAAACGGCTACCCAAGACAATATGCAGCACTGATCAAGGGTAGAAGTCAATCCTGTTCTCAGATCTTTTCTTGGATGTTTTTTTAATTATGCTCTGATATGCTAACACTCTTTTCTAACAGTGTCCTGTGGCTTAGCTGGACAAGGTACCTTTCTTGCAAACAGGAGATCCTGCTTTCAAATCTTAGCATTGCTTATCTGGCAGTGACTGTTCTTTCTGGGCCCTCCTAAGGACAGGAAGTCCTGAAAGCTACTTTTGAAAGTATGTTCAATTGTACAGAGACGAGGGGATTTAGATTTCCTTGCCAAAGAAAGTGCGATCTCGCAGTTTTAGAGACACATGGGTCAAACAGGTGGGCTCTGTGGCGCAATGGATAGCGCATTGGACTTCTAGATTGCCAAATGTGGTCATTCAAAGGTTGTGGGTTCGAGTCCCATCAGAGTCGCAGCTGATGGCATTTTGCTAAGCACACTTGGCCAAAAACGGCAAGAGTACCTGACCACCAAAACTCTTTTCTCAAACAAACACTTTCATGCTCTCAATTGCATGGGCAAAACTAAACCCTGTTCACAAATCTTTCATTGACTGCATTATAAGACTTCTCTGACATGCTAACACTCATTTCCAACAGGGTGCTGTGGCTACTCTGGTCAAGACATTTGTCTTGTACATAGGAAATGCTGGTATCAAATTCTGCAGTGTTTATCTGGCAGTGACTGTGCTCTCTGTACTTTCCTGAGGACAGAAAAACCTGACAGTGCATTTTGAAACGGCAATCAATTCTACAGAGTCTCAGGGAAGGTGATTTCCATGCCACAGAGTGCATAAACTCACTGTTTTGGGGACACAAAGGAGTGCTTTTGTGGGATCTGTAGTGCAATTGAGAGAGCGCTAGACTTCTATTTTGCCAAATATGGCTATTCAAAGGTTTTGGATTCAGGTTGCAGCTTTTGTCATTTTGCTAAGCACACTTGGCCTGAAAATGTCAAGGCTATCTGACAACCAAAACACTTTCCTTCATGCTGTCAATAGCACAACCTATTACTCGATACTATGACCTCTCTTCTGGATGTTTTGCTCGTCACAGTCACCCTCCCAGAAAGTTTAGATAAAGGTGCTGTGGCATTCTAAGACTACTTTGACATGCTAACATTCATTTCCAACAGAGTGCTGTGGCTACTCTGGTCAAGACATTTGTCTTGTACATAGGAAATGCTGGTATCAAATTGTGCAGTGTTTATCTGGCAGTGACTGTGCTCTCTGTACTTTCCTGAGGACAGAAAGTCCTGGCAGTGCATTTTGAAACGGCAATCAATTCTACAGAGTCGAGGGGATTTTCATGCCACAGAGTGTGTAAACTCACTGTTTTTGGGACACAAAGGAGTGCTTTTTGGGGTTCTGTAGTGCAATTGAGAGAGCGCTAGACTTCTATTTTTGTCAAATATGGCTATTCAGAGGTTTTGGATTCAGGTTGCAGCTTTTGTCATTTTGCTAAGCACACTTGGCCTAAAAATGTCAAGGCTATCTGACAACCAAAACACTTTCCTTCATGCTGTCAATAGCACAACCTATTACTCGATACTATGACCTCTCTTCTGGATGTTTTGCTCGTCACAGTCACCCTCCCAGAAAGTTTAGATAAAGGTGCTGTGGCATTCTAAGACTACTTTGACATGCTAACATTCATTTCCAACAGAGTGCTGTGGCTACTCTGGTCAAGACATTTGTCTTGTACATAGGAAATGCTGGTATCAAATTGTGCAGTGTTTATCTGGCAGTGACTGTGCTCTCTGTACTTTCCTGAGGACAGAAAGTCCTGGCAGTGCATTTTGAAACGGCAATCAATTCTACAGAGTCGAGGGGATTTTCATGCCACAGAGTGTGTAAACTCACTGTTTTTGGGACACAAAGGAGTGCTTTTTGGGGTTCTGTAGTGCAATTGAGAGAGCTAGACTTCTATTTTTGTCAAATATGGCTATTCAGAGGTTTTGGATTCAGGTTGCAGCTTTTGTCATTTTGCTAAGCACACTTGGCCTAAAAATGTCAAGGCTACCTGACAACCAAAACACTTTCCTTCATGCTGTCAATAGCACGACCTATTACTCGATACTATGACCTCTCTTCTGGATGTTTTGCTCGTCACAGTCACCCTCCCAGAAAGTTTAGATAAAGGTGCTGTGGCATTCTAAGACTACTTTGACATGCTAACATTCATTTCCAACAGAATGCTGTGGCTACTCTGGTCAAGACATTTGTCTTGTACATAGGAAATGCTGGTATCAAATTGTGCAGTGTTTATCTGGCAGTGACTGTGCTCTCTGTCCTTTTTGTGGGTTCTGTAGTTCAATTGATAGGGCGTTAGACTTCTATTTTGCAAAATATGGCTATTCAAAGGTTTTGGATTCAGGTTGAAGCTTTTGACATTTTGCTAAGCACACTTGGCCTAAAAATGGCAAGGCTATCTGACAACCAAAACACTTTCTCAAACAAACTCCTCATGCTGTCAATAGCACAACCTATTACTTGATACTATGACCTCTCTTCTGGATGTTTTGCTCCTCACAGTCACCCTCCCATAAAGTCAAGCAACAGGTGCTGTGGCTTAGTTGGTTAAAGCGCCTGTCTAGTAAACAGGAGATCCTGGGTTCAAATCCCAGCAGTGCCTTTGCATTGTGTTGTGCAACTGAGTAATGATAAAATGTGTGCTTTTCTGAAAGCTGATAGAAAACGGCTACCCAAGACAATATGCAGCACTGATCAAGGGTAGAAGTCAATCCTGTTCTCAGATCTTTTCTTGGATGTTTTTTTTAATTATGCTCTGATATGCTAACACTCTTTTCTAACAGTGTCCTGTGGCTTAGCTGGACAAGGTACCTTTCTTGCAAACAGGAGATCCTGCTTTCAAATCTTAGCATTGCTTATCTGGCAGTGACTGTTCTTTCTGGGCCCTCCTAAGGACAGGAAGTCCTGAAAGCTACTTTTGAAAGTATGTTCAATTGTACAGAGACGAGGGGATTTAGATTTCCTTGCCAAAGAAAGTGCGATCTCGCAGTTTTAGAGACACATGGGTCAAACAGGTGGGCTCTGTGGCGAAATGGATAGCGCATTGGACTTCTAGATTGCCAAATGTGGTCATTCAAAGGTTGTGGGTTCGAGTCCATCAGGTCGCAGCTGATGGCATTTTGCTAAGCACACTTGGCCAAAAACGGCAAGAGTACCTGACCACCAAAACTCTTTTCTCAAACAAACACTTTCATGCTCTCAATTGCATGGGCAAAACTAAACCCTGTTCACAAATCTTTCATTGACTGCATTATAAGACTTCTCTGACATGCTAACACTCATTTCCAACAGGGTGCTGTGGCTACTCTGGTCAAGACATTTGTCTTGTACATAGGAAATGCTGGTATCAAATTCTGCAGTGTTTATCTGGCAGTGACTGTGCTCTCTGTACTTTCCTGAGGACAGAAAAACCTGACAGTGCATTTTGAAACGGCAATCAATTCTACAGAGTCTCAGGGAAGGTGATTTCCATGCCACAGAGTGCATAAACTCACTGTTTTGGGGACACAAAGGAGTGCTTTTTGTGGGATCTGTAGTGCAATTGAGAGAGCGCTAGACTTCTATTTTGCCAAATATGGCTATTAAAGGTTTTGGATTCAGGTTGCAGCTTTTGTCATTTTGCTAAGCACACTTGGCCTGAAAATGTCAAGGCTATCTGACAACCAAAACACTTTCCTTCATGCTGTCAATAGCACAACCTATTACTCGATACTATGACCTCTCTTCTGGATGTTTTGCTCGTCACAGTCACCCTCCCAGAAAGTTTAGATAAAGGTGCTGTGGCATTCTAAGACTGCTTTAACATGCTAACATTCATTTCCAACAGAGTGCTGTGGCTACTCTGGTCAAGACATTTGTCTTGTACATAGGAAATGCTGGTATCAAATTGTGCAGTGTTTATCTGGCAGTGACTGTGCTCTCTGTACTTTCCTGAGGACAGAAAGTCCTGGCAGTGCATTTTGAAACGGCAATCAATTCTACAGAGTCGAGGGGATTTTCATGCCACAGAGTGTGTAAACTCACTGTTTTTGGGACACAAAGGAGTGCTTTTTGGGGTTCTGTAGTGCAATTGAGAGAGCGCTAGACTTCTATTTTTGTCAAATATGGCTATTCAGAGGTTTTGGATTCAGGTTGCAGCTTTTGTCATTTTGCTAAGCACACTTGGCCTAAAAATGTCAAGGCTACCTGACAACCAAAACACTTTCCTTCATGCTGTCAATAGCACGACCTATTACTCGATACTATGACCTCTCTTCTGGATGTTTTGCTCGTCACAGTCACCCTCCCAGAAAGTTTAGATAAAGGTGCTGTGGCATTCTAAGACTACTTTGACATGCTAACATTCATTTCCAACAGAATGCTGTGGCTACTCTGGTCAAGACATTTGTCTTGTACATAGGAAATGCTGGTATCAAATTGTGCAGTGTTTATCTGGCAGTGACTGTGCTCTCTGTCCTTTTTGTGGGTTCTGTAGTTCAATTGATAGGGCGTTAGACTTCTATTTTGCAAAATATGGCTATTCAAAGGTTTTGGATTCAGGTTGAAGCTTTTGACATTTTGCTAAGCACACTTGGCCTAAAAATGGCAAGGCTATCTGACAACCAAAACACTTTCCTCAAACAAACTCCTTCATGCTGTCAATAGCACGACCTATTACTCGAAACTATGACCTCTCTTCTGGATGTTTTGCTCCTCACAGTCACCCTCCCATAAGGTCAAGCGACAGGTGCTGTGGCTTAGTTGGTTAAAGCGCCTGTCTAGTAAACAGGAGATCCTGGGTTCAAATCCCAGCAGTGCCTTTGCATTGTGTTGTGCATCTGAGTAATGATAAAATGTGTGCTTTTCTGAAAGCTGATAGAAAACGGCTACCCAAGACAATATGCAGCACTGATCAAGGGTAGAAGTCAATCCTGTTCTCAGATCCTTTCTTGGATGTTTTTTTAAATTATGCTCTGATATGCTAACACTCTTTTCTAACAGTGTCCTGTGGCTTAGCTGGACAAGGTACCTTTCTTGCAAACAGGAGATCCTGCTTTCAAATCTTAGCATTGCTTATCTGGCAGTGACTGTTCTTTCTGGGCCCTCCTAAGGACAGGAAGTCCTGAAAGCTACTTTTGAAAGTATGTTCAATTGTACAGAGACGAGGGGATTTAGATTTCCTTGCCAAAGAAAGTGCGATCTCGCAGTTTTAGAGACACATGGGTCAAACAGGTGGGCTCTGTGGCGCAATGGATAGCGCATTGGACTTCTAGATTGCCAAATGTGGTCATTCAAAGGTTGTGGGTTCGAGTCCCATCAGAGTCGCAGCTGATGGCATTTTGCTAAGCACACTTGGCCAAAAAACGGCAAGAGTACCTGACCACCAAAACTCTTTTCTCAAACAAACACTTTCATGCTCTCAATTGCATGGGCAAAACTAAACCCTGTTCACAAATCTTTCATTGACTGCATTATAAGACTTCTCTGACATGCTAACACTCATTTCCAACAGGGTGCTGTGGCTACTCTGGTCAAGACATTTGTCTTGTACATAGGAAATGCTGGTATCAAATTCTGCAGTGTTTATCTGGCAGTGACTGTGCTCTCTGTACTTTCCTGAGGACAGAAAAACCTGACAGTGCATTTTGAAACGGCAATCAATTCTACAGAGTCTCAGGGAAGGTGATTTCCATGCCACAGAGTGCATAAACTCACTGTTTTGGGGACACAAAGGAGTGCTTTTTGTGGGATCTGTAGTGCAATTGAGAGAGCGCTAGACTTCTATTTTGCCAAATATGGCTATTCAAAGGTTTTGGATTCAGGTTGCAGCTTTTGTCATTTTGCTAAGCACACTTGGCCTAAAAATGTCAAGGCTATCTGACAACCAAAACACTTTCCTTCATGCTGTCAATAGCACAACCTATTACTCGATACTATGACCTCTCTTCTGGATGTTTTGCTCGTCACAGTCACCCTCCCAGAAAGTTTAGATAAAGGTGCTGTGGCATTCTAAGACTGCTTTGACATGCTAACATTCATTTCCAACAGAGTGCTGTGGCTACTCTGGTCAAGACATTTGTCTTGTACATAGGAAATGCTGGTATCAAATTGTGCAGTGTTTATCTGGCAGTGACTGTGCTCTCTGTACTTTCCTGAGGACAGAAAGTCCTGGCAGTGCATTTTGAAACGGCAATCAATTCTACAGAGTCGAGGGGATTTTCATGCCACAGAGTGTGTAAACTCACTGTTTTTGGGACACAAAGGAGTGCTTTTTGGGGTTCTGTAGTGCAATTGAGAGAGCGCTAGACTTCTATTTTTGTCAAATATGGCTATTCAGAGGTTTTGGATTCAGGTTGCAGCTTTTGTCATTTTGCTAAGCACACTTGGCCTAAAAATGTCAAGGCTACCTGACAACCAAAACACTTTCCTTCATGCTGTCAATAGCACGACCTATTACTCGATACTATGACCTCTCTTCTGGATGTTTTGCTCGTCACAGTCACCCTCCCAGAAAGTTTAGATAAAGGTGCTGTGGCATTCTAAGACTACTTTGACATGCTAACATTCATTTCCAACAGAATGCTGTGGCTACTCTGGTCAAGACATTTGTCTTGTACATAGGAAATGCTGGTATCAAATTGTGCAGTGTTTATCTGGCAGTGACTGTGCTCTCTGTCCTTTTGTGGGTTCTGTAGTTCAATTGATAGGGCGTTAGACTTCTATTTTGCAAAATATGGCTATTCAAAGGTTTTGGATTCAGGTTGAAGCTTTTGACATTTTGCTAAGCACACTTGGCCTAAAAATGGCAAGGCTATCTGACAACCAAAACACTTTCCTCAAACAAACTCCTTCATGCTGTCAATAGCACGACCTATTACTCGAAACTATGACCTCTCTTCTGGATGTTTTGCTCCTCACAGTCACCCTCCCATAAGGTCAAGCGACAGGTGCTGTGGCTTAGTTGGTTAAAGCGCCTGTCTAGTAAACAGGAGATCCTGGGTTCAAATCCCAGCAGTGCCTTTGCATTGTGTTGTGCATCTGAGTAATGATAAAATGTGTGCTTTTCTGAAAGCTGATAGAAAACGGCTACCCAAGACAATATGCAGCACTGATCAAGGGTAGAAGTCAATCCTGTTCTCAGATCCTTTCTTGGATGTTTTTTTAAATTATGCTCTGATATGCTAACACTCTTTTCTAACAGTGTCCTGTGGCTTAGCTGGACAAGGTACCTTTCTTGCAAACAGGAGATCCTGCTTTCAAATCTTAGCATTGCTTATCTGGCAGTGACTGTTCTTTCTGGGCCCTCCTAAGGACAGGAAGTCCTGAAAGCTACTTTTGAAAGTATGTTCAATTGTACAGAGACGAGGGGATTTAGATTTCCTTGCCAAAGAAAGTGCGATCTCGCAGTTTTAGAGACACATGGGTCAAACAGGTGGGCTCTGTGGCGCAATGGATAGCGCATTGGACTTCTAGATTGCCAAATGTGGTCATTCAAAGGTTGTGGGTTCGAGTCCCATCAGAGTCGCAGCTGATGGCATTTTGCTAAGCACACTTGGCCAAAAAGCGGCAAGAGTACCTGACCACCAAAACTCTTTTCTCAAACAAACACTTTCATGCTCTCAATTGCATGGGCAAAACTAAACCCTGTTCACAAATCTTTCATTGACTGCATTATAAGACTTCTCTGACATGCTAACACTCATTTCCAACAGGGTGCTGTGGCTACTCTGGTCAAGACATTTGTCTTGTACATAGGAAATGCTGGTATCAAATTCTGCAGTGTTTATCTGGCAGTGACTGTGCTCTCTGTACTTTCCTGAGGACAGAAAAACCTGACAGTGCATTTTGAAACGGCAATCAATTCTACAGAGTCTCAGGGAAGGTGATTTCCATGCCACAGAGTGCATAAACTCACTGTTTTGGGGACACAAAGGAGTGCTTTTTGTGGGATCTGTAGTGCAATTGAGAGAGCGCTAGACTTCTATTTTGCCAAATATGGCTATTCAAAGGTTTTGGATTCAGGTTGCAGCTTTTGTCATTTTGCTAAGCACACTTGGCCTAAAAATGTCAAGGCTATCTGACAACCAAAACACTTTCCTTCATGCTGTCAATAGCACAACCTATTACTCGATACTATGACCTCTCTTCTGGATGTTTTGCTCGTCACAGTCACCCTCCCAGAAAGTTTAGATAAAGGTGCTGTGGCATTCTAAGACTACTTTGACATGCTAACATTCATTTCCAACAGAGTGCTGTGGCTACTCTGGTCAAGACATTTGTCTTGTACATAGGAAATGCTGGTATCAAATTGTGCAGTGTTTATCTGGCAGTGACTGTGCTCTCTGTACTTTCCTGAGGACAGAAAGTCCTGGCAGTGCATTTTGAAACGGCAATCAATTCTACAGAGTCGAGGGATTTTCATGCCACAGAGTGTGTAAACTCACTGTTTTTGGGACACAAAGGAGTGCTTTTTGGGGTTCTGTAGTGCAATTGAGAGAGCTAGACTTCTATTTTTGTCAAATATGGCTATTCAGAGGTTTTGGATTCAGGTTGCAGCTTTTGTCATTTTGCTAAGCACACTTGGCCTAAAAATGTCAAGGCTACCTGACAACCAAAACACTTTCCTTCATGCTGTCAATAGCACGACCTATTACTCGATACTATGACCTCTCTTCTGGATGTTTTGCTCGTCACAGTCACCCTCCCAGAAAGTTTAGATAAAGGTGCTGTGGCATTCTAAGACTACTTTGACATGCTAACATTCATTTCCAACAGAATGCTGTGGCTACTCTGGTCAAGACATTTGTCTTGTACATAGGAAATGCTGGTATCAAATTGTGCAGTGTTTATCTGGCAGTGACTGTGCTCTCTGTCCTTTTTGTGGGTTCTGTAGTTCAATTGATAGGGCGTTAGACTTCTATTTTGCAAAATATGGCTATTCAAAGGTTTTGGATTCAGGTTGAAGCTTTTGACATTTTGCTAAGCACACTTGGCCTAAAAATGGCAAGGCTATCTGACAACCAAAACACTTTCCTCAAACAAACTCCTTCATGCTGTCAATAGCACGACCTATTACTCGAAACTATGACCTCTCTTCTGGATGTTTTGCTCCTCACAGTCACCCTCCCATAAAGTCAAGCGACAGGTGCTGTGGCTTAGTTGGTTAAAGCGCCTGTCTAGTAAACAGGAGATCCTGGGTTCAAATCCCAGCAGTGCCTTTGCATTGTGTTGTGCATCTGAGTAATGATAAAATGTGTGCTTTTCTGAAAGCTGATAGAAAACGGCTACCCAAGACAATATGCAGCACTGATCAAGGGTAGAAGTCAATCCTGTTCTCAGATCTTTTCTTGGATGTTTTTTTAATTATGCTCTGATATGCTAACACTCTTTTCTAACAGTGTCCTGTGGCTTAGCTGGACAAGGTACCTTTCTTGCAAACAGGAGATCCTGCTTTCAAATCTTAGCATTGCTTATCTGGCAGTGACTGTTCTTTCTGGGCCCTCCTAAGGACAGGAAGTCCTGAAAGCTACTTTTGAAAGTATGTTCAATTGTACAGAGACGAGGGGATTTAGATTTCCTTGCCAAAGAAAGTGCGATCTCGCAGTTTTAGAGACACATGGGTCAAACAGGTGGGCTCTGTGGCAATGGATAGCGATTGGACTTCTAGATTGCCAAATGTGGTCATTCAAAGGTTGTGGGTTCGAGTCCCATCAGAGTCGCAGCTGATGGCATTTTGCTAAGCACACTTGGCCAAAAAACGGCAAGAGTACCTGACCACCAAAACTCTTTTCTCAAACAAACACTTTCATGCTCTCAATTGCATGGGCAAAACTAAACCCTGTTCACAAATCTTTCATTGACTGCATTATAAGACTTCTCTGACATGCTAACACTCATTTCCAACAGGGTGCTGTGGCTACTCTGGTCAAGACATTTGTCTTGTACATAGGAAATGCTGGTATCAAATTCTGCAGTGTTTATCTGGCAGTGACTGTGCTCTCTGTACTTTCCTGAGGACAGAAAAACCTGACAGTGCATTTTGAAACGGCAATCAATTCTACAGAGTCTCAGGGAAGGTGATTTCCATGCCACAGAGTGCATAAACTCACTGTTTTGGGGACACAAAGGAGTGCTTTTTGTGGGATCTGTAGTGCAATTGAGAGAGCGCTAAGACTTCTATTTTGCCAAATATGGCTATTCAAAGGTTTTGGATTCAGGTTGCAGCTTTTGTCATTTTGCTAAGCACACTTGGCCTGAAAATGTCAAGGCTATCTGACAACCAAAACACTTTCCTTCATGCTGTCAATAGCACAACCTATTACTCGATACTATGACCTCTCTTCTGGATGTTTTGCTCGTCACAGTCACCCTCCCAGAAAGTTTAGATAAAGGTGCTGTGGCATTCTAAGACTACTTTGACATGCTAACATTCATTTCCAACAGAGTGCTGTGGCTACTCTGGTCAAGACATTTGTCTTGTACATAGGAAATGCTGGTATCAAATTGTGCAGTGTTTATCTGGCAGTGACTGTGCTCTCTGTACTTTCCTGAGGACAGAAAGTCCTGGCAGTGCATTTTGAAACGGCAATCAATTCTACAGAGTCGAGGGGATTTTCATGCCACAGAGTGTGTAAACTCACTGTTTTTGGGACACAAAGGAGTGCTTTTTGGGGTTCTGTAGTGCAATTGAGAGAGCTTAGACTTCTATTTTTGTCAAATATGGCTATTCAGAGGTTTTGGGTTCAGGTTGCAGCTTTTGTCATTTTGCTAAGCACACTTGGCCTAAAAATGTCAAGGCTACCTGACAACCAAAACACTTTCCTTCATGCTGTCAATAGCACGACCTATTACTGGATACTATGACCTCTCTTCTGGATGTTTTGCTCGTCACAGTCACCCTCCCAGAAAGTTTAGATAAAGGTGCTGTGGCATTCTAAGACTACTTTGACATGCTAACATTCATTTCCAACAGAATGCTGTGGCTACTCTGGTCAAGACATTTGTCTTGTACATAGGAAATGCTGGTATCAAATTGTGCAGTGTTTATCTGGCAGTGACTGTGCTCTCTGTCCTTTTTGTGGGTTCTGTAGTTCAATTGATAGGGCGTTAGACTTCTATTTTGCAAAATATGGCTATTCAAAGGTTTTGGATTCAGGTTGAAGCTTTTGACATTTTGCTAAGCACACTTGGCCTAAAAATGGCAAGGCTATCTGACAACCAAAACACTTTCCTTCATGCTGTCAATAGCACAACCTATTACTCGATACTATGACCTCTCTTCTGGATGTTTTGCTCCTCACAGTCACCCTCCCATAAAGTCAAGCAACAGGTGCTGTGGCTTAGTTGGTTAAAGCGCCTGTCTAGTAAACAGGAGATCCTGGGTTCAAATCCCAGCAGTGCCTTTGCATTGTGTTGTGCAACTGAGTAATGATAAAATGTGTGCTTTTCTGAAAGCTGATAGAAAACGGCTACCCAAGACAATATGCAGCACTGATCAAGGGTAGAAGTCAATCCTGTTCTCAGATCTTTTCTTGGATGTTTTTTTAATTATGCTCTGATATGCTAACACTCTTTTCTAACAGTGTCCTGTGGCTTAGCTGGACAAGGTACCTTTCTTGCAAACAGGAGATCCTGCTTTCAAATCTTAGCATTGCTTATCTGGCAGTGACTGTTCTTTCTGGGCCCTCCTAAGGACAGGAAGTCCTGAAAGCTACTTTTGAAAGTATGTTCAATTGTACAGAGACGAGGGGATTTAGATTTCCTTGCCAAAGAAAGTGCGATCTCGCAGTTTTAGAGACACATGGGTCAAACAGGTGGGCTCTGTGGCGCAATGGATAGCGCATTGGACTTCTAGATTGCCAAATGTGGTCATTCAAAGGTTGTGGGTTCAAGTCGCAGCTGATGGCATTTTGCTAAGCACACTTGGCCAAAAAACGGCAAGAGTACCTGACCACCAAAACTCTTTTCTCAAACAAACACTTTCATGCTCTCAATTGCATGGGCAAAACTAAACCCTGTTCACAAATCTTTCATTGACTGCATTATAAGACTTCTCTGACATGCTAACACTCATTTCCAACAGGGTGCTGTGGCTACTCTGGTCAATACATTTGTCTTGTACATAGGAAATGCTGGTATCAAATTCTGCAGTGTTTATCTGGCAGTGACTGTGCTCTCTGTACTTTCCTGAGGACAGAAAAACCTGACAGTGCATTTTGAAACGGCAATCAATTCTACAGAGTCTCAGGGAAGGTGATTTCCATGCCACAGAGTGCATAAACTCACTGTTTTGGGGACACAAAGGAGTGCTTTTTGTGGGATCTGTAGTGCAATTGAGAGAGCGCTAGACTTCTATTTTGCCAAATATGGCTATTCAAAGGTTTTGGATTCAGGTTGCAGCTTTTGTCATTTTGCTAAGCACACTTGGCCTAAAAATGTCAAGGCTATCTGACAACCAAAACACTTTCCTTCATGCTGTCAATAGCACAACCTATTACTCGATACTATGACCTCTCTTCTGGATGTTTTGCTCGTCACAGTCACCCTCCCAGAAAGTTTAGATAAAGGTGCTGTGGCATTCTAAGACTGCTTTGACATGCTAACATTCATTTCCAACAGAGTGCTGTGGCTACTCTGGTCAAGACATTTGTCTTGTACATAGGAAATGCTGGTATCAAATTGTGCAGTGTTTATCTGGCAGTGACTGTGCTCTCTGTACTTTCCTGAGGACAGAAAGTCCTGGCAGTGCATTTTGAAACGGCAATCAATTCTACAGAGTCGAGGGATTTTCATGCCACAGAGTGTGTAAACTCACTGTTTTTGGGACACAAAGGAGTGCTTTTGGGGTTCTGTAGTGCAATTGAGAGAGCTTAGACTTCTATTTTTGTCAAATATGGCTATTCAGAGGTTTTGGATTCAGGTTGCAGCTTTTGTCATTTTGCTAAGCACACTTGGCCTAAAAATGTCAAGGCTACCTGACAACCAAAACACTTTCCTTCATGCTGTCAATAGCACGACCTATTACTCGATACTATGACCTCTCTTCTGGATGTTTTGCTCGTCACAGTCACCCTCCCAGAAAGTTTAGATAAAGGTGCTGTGGCATTCTAAGACTACTTTGACATGCTAACATTCATTTCCAACAGAATGCTGTGGCTACTCTGGTCAAGACATTTGTCTTGTACATAGGAAATGCTGGTATCAAATTGTGCAGTGTTTATCTGGCAGTGACTGTGCTCTCTGTCCTTTTTGTGGGTTCTGTAGTTCAATTGATAGGGCGTTAGACTTCTATTTTGCAAAATATGGCTATTCAAAGGTTTTGGATTCAGGTTGAAGCTTTTGACATTTTGCTAAGCACACTTGGCCTAAAAATGGCAAGGCTATCTGACAACCAAAACACTTTCCTCAAACAAACTCCTTCATGCTGTCAATAGCACGACCTATTACTCGAAACTATGACCTCTCTTCTGGATGTTTTGCTCCTCACAGTCACCCTCCCATAAAGTCAAGCGACAGGTGCTGTGGCTTAGTTGGTTAAAGCGCCTGTCTAGTAAACAGGAGATCCTGGGTTCAAATCCCAGCAGTGCCTTTGCATTGTGTTGTGCATCTGAGTAATGATAAAATGTGTGCTTTTCTGAAAGCTGATAGAAAACGGCTACCCAAGACAATATGCAGCACTGATCAAGGGTAGAAGTCAATCCTGTTCTCAGATCTTTTCTTGGATGTTTTTTTTAATTATGCTCTGATATGCTAACACTCTTTTCTAACAGTGTCCTGTGGCTTAGCTGGACAAGGTACCTTTCTTGCAAACAGGAGATCCTGCTTTCAAATCTTAGCATTGCTTATCTGGCAGTGACTGTTCTTTCTGGGCCCTCCTAAGGACAGGAAGTCCTGAAAGCTACTTTTGAAAGTATGTTCAAATGTACAGAGACGAGGGGATTTAGATTTCCTTGCCAAAGAAAGTGCGATCTCGCAGTTTTAGAGACACATGGGTCAAACAGGTGGGCTCTGTGGCGAAATGGATAGCGCATTGGACTTCTAGATTGCCAAATGTGGTCATTCAAAGGTTGTGGGTTCGAGTCCCATCAGAGTCGCAGCTGATGGCATTTTGCTAAGCACACTTGGCCAAAAAACGGCAAGAGTACCTGACCACCAAAACTCTTTTCTCAAACAAACACTTTCATGCTCTCAATTGCATGGGCAAAACTAAAACCTGTTCACAAATCTTTCATTGACTGCATTATAAGACTTCTCTGACATGCTAACACTCATTTCCAACAGGGTGCTGTGGCTACTCTGGTCAAGACATTTGTCTTGTACATAGGAAATGCTGGTATCAAATTCTGCAGTGTTTATCTGGCAGTGACTGTGCTCTCTGTACTTTCCTGAGGACAGAAAAACCTGACAGTGCATTTTGAAACGGCAATCAATTCTACAGAGTCTCAGGGAAGGTGATTTCCATGCCACAGAGTGCATAAACTCACTGTTTTGGGGACACAAAGGAGTGCTTTTTGTGGGATCTGTAGTGCAATTGAGAGAGCGCTAGACTTCTATTTTGTCAAATATGGCTATTCAAAGGTTTTGGATTCAGGTTGCAGCTTTTGTCATTTTGCTAAGCACACTTGGCCTAAAAATGTCAAGGCTACCTGACAACCAAAACACTTTCCTTCATGCTGTCAATAGCACGACCTATTACTCGATACTATGACCTCTCTTCTGGATGTTTTGCTCGTCACAGTCACCCTCCCAGAAAGTTTAGATAAAGGTGCTGTGGCATTCTAAGACTACTTTGACATGCTAACATTCATTTCCAACAGAATGCTGTGGCTACTCTGGTCAAGACATTTGTCTTGTACATAGGAAATGCTGGTATCAAATTGTGCAGTGTTTATCTGGCAGTGACTGTGCTCTCTGTCCTTTTTGTGGGTTCTGTAGTTCAATTGATAGGGCGTTAGACTTCTATTTTGCAAAATATGGCTATTCAAAGGTTTTGGATTCAGGTTGAAGCTTTTGACATTTTGCTAAGCACACTTGGCCTAAAAATGGCAAGGCTATCTGACAACCAAAACACTTTCCTCAAACAAACTCCTTCATGCTGTCAATAGCACGACCTATTACTCGAAACTATGACCTCTCTTCTGGATGTTTTGCTCCTCACAGTCACCCTCCCATAAGGTCATGCGACAGGTGCTGTGGCTTAGTTGGTTAAAGCACCTGTCTAGTAAACAGGAGATCCTGGGTTCAAATCCCAGCAGTGCCTTTGCATTGTGTTGTGCATCTGAGTAATGATAAAATGTGTGCTTTTCTGAAAGCTGATAGAAAACGGCTACCCAAGACAATATGCAGCACTGATCAAGGGTAGAAGTCAATCCTTTCTTGGATGTTTTTTTTAAATTATGCTCTGATATGCTAACACTCTTTTCTAACAGTGTCCTGTGGCTTAGCTGGACAAGGTACCTTTCTTGCAAACAGGAGATCCTGCTTTCAAATCTTAGCATTGCTTATCTGGCAGTGACTGTTCTTTCTGGGCCCTCCTAAGGACAGGAAGTCCTGAAAGCTACTTTTGAAAGTATGTTCAAATGTACAGAGACGAGGGGATTTAGATTTCTTTGCCAAAGAAAGTGCGATCTCGCAGTTTTAGAGACACATGGGTCAAACAGGTGGGCTCTGTGGAGAAATGGATAGCGCATTGGACTTCTAGATTGCCAAATGTGGTCATTCAAAGGTTGTGGGTTTGAGTCCCATCAGAGTCGCAGCTGATGGCATTTTGCTAAGCACACTTGGCCAAAAAACGGCAAGAGTACCTGACCACCAAAACTCTTTTCTCAAACAAACACTTTCATGCTCTCAATTGCATGGGCAAAACTAAAACCTGTTCACAAATCTTTCATTGACTGCATTATAAGACTTCTCTGACATGCTAACACTCATTTCCAACAGGGTGCTGTGGCTACTCTGGTCAAGACATTTGTCTTGTACATAGGAAATGCTGGTATCAAATTCTGCAGTGTTTATCTGGCAGTGACTGTGCTCTCTGTACTTTCCTGAGGACAGAAAAACCTGACAGTGCATTTTGAAACGGCAATCAATTCTACAGAGTCTCAGGGAAGGTGATTTCCATGCCACAGAGTGCATAAACTCACTGTTTTGGGGACACAAAGGAGTGCTTTTTGTGGGATCTGTAGTGCAATTGAGAGAGCTTAGACTTCTATTTTGCCAAATATGGCTATTCAAAGGTTTTGGATTCAGGTTGCAGCTTTTGTCATTTTGCTAAGCACACTTGGCCTAAAAATGTCAAGGCTATCTGACAACCAAAACACTTTCCTTCATGCTGTCAATAGCACAACCTATTACTCGATACTATGACCTCTCTTCTGGATGTTTTGCTCGTCACAGTCACCCTCCCAGAAAGTTTAGATAAAGGTGCTGTGGCATTCTAAGACTGCTTTGACATGCTAACATTCATTTCCAACAGAGTGCTGTGGCTACTCTGGTCAAGACATTTGTCTTGTACATAGGAAATGCTGGTATCAAATTGTGCAGTGTTTATCTGGCAGTGACTGTGCTCTCTGTACTTTCCTGAGGACAGAAAGTCCTGGCAGTGCATTTTGAAACGGCAATCAATTCTACAGAGTCGAGGGGATTTTCATGCCACAGAGTGTGTAAACTCACTGTTTTTGGGACACAAAGGAGTGCTTTTTGGGGTTCTGTAGTGCAATTGAGAGAGCGTTAGACTTCTATTTTTGTCAAATATGGCTATTCAGAGGTTTTGGATTCAGGTTGCAGCTTTTGTCATTTTGCTAAGCACACTTGGCCTAAAAATGTCAAGGCTACCTGACAACCAAAACACTTTCCTTCATGCTGTCAATAGCACGACCTATTACTCGATACTATGACCTCTCTTCTGGATGTTTTGCTCGTCACAGTCACCCTCCCAGAAAGTTTAGATAAAGGTGCTGTGGCATTCTAAGACTACTTTGACATGCTAACATTCATTTCCAACAGAATGCTGTGGCTACTCTGGTCAAGACATTTGTCTTGTACATAGGAAATGCTGGTATCAAATTGTGCAGTGTTTATCTGGCAGTGACTGTGCTCTCTGTCCTTTTTGTGGGTTCTGTAGTTCAATTGATAGGGCGTTAGACTTCTATTTTGCAAAATATGGCTATTCAAAGGTTTTGGATTCAGGTTGAAGCTTTTGACATTTTGCTAAGCACACTTGGCCTAAAAATGGCAAGGCTATCTGACAACCAAAACACTTTCCTCAAACAAACTCCTTCATGCTGTCAATAGCACGACCTATTACTCGAAACTATGACCTCTCTTCTGGATGTTTTGCTCCTCACAGTCACCCTCCCATAAGGTCAAGCGACAGGTGCTGTGGCTTAGTTGGTTAAAGCGCCTGTCTAGTAAACAGGAGATCCTGGGTTCAAATCCCAGCAGTGCCTTTGCATTGTGTTTTGCATCTGAGTAATGATAAAATGTGTGCTTTTCTGAAAGCTGATAGAAAACGGCTACCCAAGACAATATGCAGCACTGATCAAGGGTAGAAGTCAATCCTGTTCTCAGATCCTTTCTTGGATGTTTTTTTTAAATTATGCTCTGATATGCTAACACTCTTTTCTAACAGTGTCCTGTGGCTTAGCTGGACAAGGTACCTTTCTTGCAAACAGGAGATCCTGCTTTCAAATCTTAGCATTGCTTATCTGGCAGTGACTGTTCTTTCTGGGCCCTCCTAAGGACAGGAAGTCCTGAAAGCTACTTTTGAAAGTATGTTCAAATGTACAGAGACGAGGGGATTTAGATTTCCTTGCCAAAGAAAGTGCGATCTCGCAGTTTTAGAGACACATGGGTCAAACAGGTGGGCTCTGTGGCGCAATGGATAGTGCATTGGACTTCTAGATTGCCAAATGTGGTCATTCAAATGTTGTGGGTTCAAGTCCCATCAGAGTCGCAGCTGATGGCATTTTGCTAAGCACACTTGGCCAAAAAACGGCAAGAGTACCTGACCACCAAAACTCTTTTCTCAAACAAACACTTTCATGCTCTCAATTGCATGGGCAAAACTAAACCCTGTTCACAAATCTTTCATTGACTGCATTATAAGACTTCTCTGACATGCTAACACTCATTTCCAACAGGGTGCTGTGGCTACTCTGGTCAAGACATTTGTCTTGTACATAGGAAATGCTGGTATCAAATTCTGCAGTGTTTATCTGGCAGTGACTGTGCTCTCTGTACTTTCCTGAGGACAGAAAAACCTGACAGTGCATTTTGAAACGGCAATCAATTCTACAGAGTCTCAGGGAAGGTGATTTCCATGCCACAGAGTGCATAAACTCACTGTTTTGGGGACACAAAGGAGTGCTTTTGTGGGATCTGTAGTGCAATTGAGAGAGCGCTAGACTTCTATTTTGCCAAATATGGCTATTCAAAGGTTTTGGATTCAGGTTGCAGCTTTTGTCATTTTGCTAAGCACACTTGGCCTAAATATGTCAAGGCTATCTGACAACCAAAACACTTTCCTTCATGCTGTCAATAGCACAACCTATTACTCGATACTATGACCTCTCTTCTGGATGTTTTGCTCGTCACAGTCACCCTCCCAGAAAGTTTAGATAAAGGTGCTGTGGCATTCTAAGACTACTTTGACATGCTAACATTCATTTCCAACAGAGTGCTGTGGCTACTCTGGTCAAGACATTTGTCTTGTACATAGGAAATGCTGGTATCAAATTGTGCAGTGTTTATCTGGCAGTGACTGTGCTCTCTGTACTTTCCTGAGGACAGAAAGTCCTGGCAGTGCATTTTGAAACGGCAGTCAATTCTATAGAGTCGAGGGGATTTTCATGCCACAGAGTGTGTAAACTCACTGTTTTTGGGACACAAAGGAGTGCTTTTTGGGGTTCTGTAGTGCAATTGAGAGAGCGCTAGACTTCTATTTTTGTCAAATATGGCAATTCAGAGGTTTTGGATTCAGGTTGCAGCTTTTGTCATTTTGCTAAGCACACTTGGCCTAAAAATGTCAAGGCTATCTGACAAACAAAACACTTTCCTTCATGCTGTCAATAGCACGACCTATTACTCGATACTATGACCTCTCTTCTGGATGTTTTGCTCGTCACAGTCACCCTCCCAGAAAGTTTAGATAAAGGTGCTGTGGCATTCTAAGACTACTTTGACATGCTAACATTCATTTCCAACAGAATGCTGTGGCTACTCTGGTCAAGACATTTGTCTTGTACATAGGAAATGCTGGTATCAAATTCTGCAGTGTTTATCTGGCAGTGACTGTGCTCTCTGTACTTTCCTGAGGACAGAAAAACCTGACAGTGCATTTTGAAACGGCAATCAATTCTACAGAGTCTCAGGGAAGGTGATTTCCATGCCACAGAGTGCATAAACTCACTGTTTTGGGGACACAAAGGAGTGCTTTTTGTGGGATCTGTAGTGCAATTGAGAGAGCGCTAGAGTTCTATTTTGCCAAATATGGCTATTCAAAGGTTTTGGATTCAGGTTGCAGCTTTTGTCATTTTGCTAAGCACACTTGGCCTAAAAATGTCAAGGCTATCTTACAACCAAAACACTTTCCTTCATGCTGTCAATAGCACAACCTATTACTCGATACTATGACCTCTCTTCTGGATGTTTTGCTCGTCACAGTCACCCTCGCAGAAAGTTTAGATAAAGGTGCTGTGGCATTCTAAGACTACTTTGACATGCTAACATTCATTTCCAACAGAGTGCTGTGGCTACTCTGGTCAAGACATTTGTCTTGTACATAGGAAATGCTGGTATCAAATTGTGCAGTGTTTATCTGGCAGTGACTGTGCTCTCTGTACTTTCCTGAGGACAGAAAGTCCTGGCAGTGCATTTTGAAACGGCAATCAATTCTACAGAGTCGAGGGATTTTCATGCCACAGAGTGTGTAAACTCACTGTTTTTGGGACACAAAGGAGTGCTTTTGGGGTTCTGTAGTGCAATTGAGAGAGCTAGACTTCTATTTTTGTCAAATATGGCTATTCAGAGGTTTTGGATTCAGGTTGCAGCTTTTGTCATTTTGCTAAGCACACTTGGCCTAAAAATGTCAAGGCTATCTGACAACCAAAACACTTTCCTTCATGCTGTCAATAGCACGACCTATTACTCGATACTATGACCTCTCTTCTGGATGTTTTGCTCGTCACAGTCACCCTCCCGGAAAGTTTAGATAAAGGTGCTGTGGCATTCTAAGACTACTTTGACATGCTAACATTCATTTCCAACAGAGTGCTGTGGCTACTCTGGTCAAGACATTTGTCTTGTACATAGGAAATGCTGGTATCAAATTCTGCAGTGTTTATCTGGCAGTGACTGTGCTCTCTGTCCTTTCTGTGGGTTCTGTAGTTCAATTGATAGGGCGTTAGACTTCTATTTTGCAAAATATGGCTATTCAAAGGTTTTGGATTCAGGTTGAAGCTTTTGACATTTTGCTAAGCACACTTGGCCTAAAAATGGCAAGGCTATCTGACAACCAAAACACTTTCCTCAAACAAACTCCTTCATGCTGTCAATAGCACGACCTATTACTCGAAACTATGACCTCTCTTCTGGATGTTTTGCTCCTCACAGTCACCCTCCCATAAAGTCAAACGACAGGTTCTGTGGCTTAGTTGGTTAAAGCGCCTGTCTAGTAAACAGGAGATCCTGGGTTCAAAGCCCAGCAGTGCCTTTGCATTGTGTTGTGCAACTGAGTAATGATAAAATGTGTGCTTTTCTGAAAGCTGATAGAAAACGGCTACCCAAGACAATATGCAGCACTGATCAAGGGTAGAAGTCAGTCCTGTTCTCAGATCCTTTCTTGGATGTTTTTTTAAATTATGCTCTGATATGCTAACACTCTTTTCTAACAGTGTCCTGTGGCTTAGCTGGACAAGGTACCTTTCTTGCAAACAGGAGATCCTGCTTTCAAATCTTAGCATTGCTTATCTGGCAGTGACTGTTCTTTCTGGGCCCTCCTAAGGACAGGAAGTCCTGAAAGCTACTTTTGAAAGTATGTTCAATTGTACAGAGACGAGGGGATTTAGATTTCCTTGCCAAAGAAAGTGCGATCTCGCAGTTTTAGAGACACATGGGTCAAACAGGTGGGCTCTGTGGCGCAATGGATAGCGCATTGGACTTCTAGATTGCCAAATGTGGTCATTCAAAGGTTGTGGGTTCGAGTCCCATCAGAGTCGCAGCTGATGGCATTTTGCTAAGCACACTTGGCCAAAAAACGGCAAGAGTACCTGACCACCAAAACTCTTTTCTCAAACAAACACTTTCATGCTCTCAATTGCATGGGCAAAACTAAACCCTGTTCACAAATCTTTCATTGACTGCATTATAAGACTTCTCTGACATGCTAACACTCATTTCCAACAGGGTGCTGTGGCTACTCTGGTCAAGACATTTGTCTTGTACATAGGAAATGCTGGTATCAAATTCTGCAGTGTTTATCTGGCAGTGACTGTGCTCTCTGTACTTTCCTGAGGACAGAAAAACCTGACAGTGCATTTTGAAACGGCAATCAATTCTACAGAGTCTCAGGGAAGGTGATTTCCATGCCACAGAGTGCATAAACTCACTGTTTTGGGGACACAAAGGAGTGCTTTTTGTGGGATCTGTAGTGCAATTGAGAGAGCTTAGACTTCTATTTTGCCAAATATGGCTATTCAAAGGTTTTGGATTCAGGTTGCAGCTTTTGTCATTTTGCTAAGCACACTTGGCCTAAAAATGTCAAGGCTATCTGACAACCAAAACACTTTCCTTCATGCTGTCAATAGCACAACCTATTACTCGATACTATGACCTCTCTTCTGGATGTTTTGCTCGTCACATTCACCCTCCCAGAAAGTTTAGATAAAGGTGCTGTGGCATTCTAAGACTACTTTGACATGCTAACATTCATTTCCAACAGAGTGCTGTGGCTACTCTGATCAAGACATTTGTCTTGTACATAGGAAATGCTGGTATCAAATTGTGCAGTGTTTATCTGGCAGTGACTGTGCTCTCTGTACTTTCCTGAGGACAGAAAGTCCTGGCAGTGCATTTTGAAATGGCAATCAATTCTACAGAGTCGAGGGATTTTCATGCCACAGAGTGTGTAAACTCACTGTTTTTGGGACACAAAGGAGTGCTTTTTGGGGTTCTGTAGTGCAATTGAGAGAGCGCTAGACTTCTATTTTTGTCAAATATGGCTATTCAGAGGTTTTGGATTCAGGTTGCAGCTTTTGTCATTTTGCTAAGCACACTTGGCCTAAAAATGTCAAGGCTATCTGACAAACAAAACACTTTCCTTCATGCTGTCAATAGCACAACCTATTACTCGATACTATGACCTCTCTTCTGGATGTTTTGCTCGTCACAGTCACCCTCGCAGAAAGTTTAGATAAAGGTGCTGTGGCATTCTAAGACTACTTTGACATGCTAACATTCATTTCCAACAGAATGCTGTGGCTACTCTGGTCAAGACATTTGTCTTGTACATAGGAAATGCTGGTATCAAATTCTGCAGTGTTTATCTGGCAGTGACTGTGCTCTCTGTACTTTCCTGAGGACAGAAAAACCTGACAGTGCATTTTGAAACGGCAATCAATTCTACAGAGTCTCAGGAAGGTGATTTCCATGCCACAGAGTGCATAAACTCACTGTTTTGGGGACACAAAGGAGTGCTTTTGTGGGATCTGTAGTGCAATTGAGAGAGCGCTAGACTTCTATTTTGCCAAATATGGCTATTCAAAGGTTTTGGATTCAGGTTGCAGCTTTTGTCATTTTGCTAAGCACACTTGGCCTAAAAATGTCAAGGCTATCTGACAACCAAAACACTTTCCTTCATGCTGTCAATAGCACAACCTATTACTCGATACTATGACCTCTCTTCTGGATGTTTTGCTCGTCACAGTCACCCTCGCAGAAAGTTTAGATAAAGGTGCTGTGGCATTCTAAGACTACTTTGACATGCTAACATTCATTTCCAACAGAGTGCTGTGGCTACTCTGGTCAAGACATTTGTCTTGTACATAGGAAATGCTGGTATCAAATTGTGCAGTGTTTATCTGGCAGTGACTGTGCTCTCTGTACTTTCCTGAGGACAGAAAGTCCTGGCAGTGCATTTTGAAACGGCAATCAATTCTACAGAGTCGAGGGGATTTTCATGCCACAGAGTGTGTAAACTCACTGTTTTTGGGACACAAAGGAGTGCTTTTTGGGGTTCTGTAGTGCAATTGAGAGAGCGCTAGACTTCTATTTTTGTCAAATATGGCTATTCAGAGGTTTTGGATTAAGGTTGCAGCTTTTGTCATTTTGCTAAGCACACTTGGCCTAAAAATGTCAAGGCTACCTGACAACCAAAACACTTTCCTTCATGCTGTCAATAGCACAACCTATTACTCGATACTATGACCTCTCTTCTGGATGTTTTGCTCGTCACAGTCACCCTCCCAGAAAGTTTAGATAAAGGTGCTGTGGCATTCTAAGACTACTTTGACATGCCAACATTCATTTCCAACAGAATGCTGTGGCTACTCTGGTCAAGACATTTGTCTTGTACATAGGAAATGCTGGTATCAAATTGTGCAGTGTTTATCTGGCAGTGACTGTGCTCTCTGTCCTTTTTGTGGGTTCTGTAGTTCAATTGATAGGGCGTTAGACTTCTATTTTGCAAAATATGGCTATTCAAAGGTTTTGGATTCAGGTTGAAGCTTTTGACATTTTGCTAAGCACACTTGGCCTAAAAATGGCAAGGCTATCTGACAACCAAAACACTTTCCTCAAACAAACTCCTTCATGCTGTCAATAGCACGACCTATTACTCGAAACTATGACCTCTCTTCTGGATGTTTTGCTCCTCACAGTCACCCTCCCATAAAGTCAAGTGACAGGTGCTGTGGCTTAGTTGGTTAAAGCGCCTGTCTAGTAAACAGGAGATCCTGGGTTCAAATCCCAGCAGTGCCTTTGCATTGTGTTGTGCAACTGAGTAATGATAAAATGTGTGCTTTTCTGAAAGCTGATAGAAAACGGCTACCCAAGACAATATGCAGCACTGATCAAGGGTAGAAGTCAATCCTGTTCTCAGATCTTTTCTTGGATGTTTTTTTTAATTATGCTCTGATATGCTAACACTCTTTTCTAACAGTGTCCTGTGGCTTAGCTGGACAAGGTACCTTTCTTGCAAACAGGAGATCCTGCTTTCAAATCTTAGCATTGCTTATCTGGCAGTGACTGTTCTTTCTGGGCCCTCCTAAGGACAGGAAGTCCTGAAAGCTACTTTTGAAAGTATGTTCAATTGTACAGAGACGAGGGGATTTAGATTTCCTTGCCAAAGGAAGTGCGATCTCGCAGTTTTAGAGACACATGGGTCAAACAGGTGGGCTCTGTGGCGCAATGGATAGCGCATTGGACTTCTAGATTGCCAAATGTGGTCATTCAAAGGTTGTGGGTTCGAGTCCCATCAGAGTCGCAGCTGATAGCATTTTGCTAAGCACACTTGGCCAAAAAGCGGCAAGAGTACCTGACCACCAAAACTCTTTTCTCAAACAAACACTTTCATGCTCTCAATTGCATGGGCAAAACTAAACCCTGTTCACAAATCTTTCATTGACTGCATTATAAGACTTCTCTGACATGCTAACACTCATTTCCAACAGGGTGCTGTGGCTACTCTGGTCAAGACATTTGTCTTGTACATAGGAAATGCTGGTATCAAATTCTGCAGTGTTTATCTGGCAGTGACTGTGCTCTCTGTACTTTCCTGAGGACAGAAAAACCTGACAGTGCATTTTGAAACGGCAATCAATTCTACAGAGTCTCAGGGAAGGTGATTTCCATGCCACAGAGTGCATAAACTCACTGTTTTGGGGACACAAAGGAGTGCTTTTTGTGGGATCTGTAGTGCAATTGAGAGAGCGCTAGACTTCTATTTTGCCAAATATGGCTATTCAAAGGTTTTGGAGTGCTGTGGCTACTCTGATCAAGACATTTGTCTTGTACATAGGAAATGCTGGTATCAAATTGTGCAGTGTTTATCTGGCAGTGACTGTGCTCTCTGTCCTTTTTGTGGGTTCTGTAGTTCAATTGATAGGGCGTTAGACTTCTATTTTGCAAAATATGGCTATTCAAAGGTTTTGGATTCAGGTTGAAGCTTTTGACATTTTGCTAAGCACAGTTGGCCTGAAAATGTCAAGGCTATCTGACAACCAAAACACTTTCCTTCATGCTGTCAATAGCACAACCTATTACTCGATACTATGACTTCTCTTCTGGATGTTTTGCTCGTCACAGTCACCCTCCCAGAAAGTTTAGATAAAGGTGCTGTGGCATTCTAAGACTACTTTGACATGCTAACATTCATTTCCAACAGAGTGCTGTGGCTACTCTGGTCAAGACATTTGTCTTGTACATAGGAAATGCTGGTATCAAATTGTGCAGTGTTTATCTGGCAGTGACTGTGCTCTCTGTACTTTCCTGAGGACAGAAAGTCCTGGCAGTGCATTTTGAAACGACAATCAATTCTACAGAGTCGAGGGATTTTCATGCCACAGAGTGTGTAAACTCACTGTTTTTGGGACACAAAGGAGTGCTTTTTGGGTTCTGTAGTGCAATTGAGAGAGCGCTAGACTTCTATTTTTGTCAAATATGGCTATTCAGAGGTTTTGGATTCAGGTTGCAGCTTTTGTCATTTTGCTAAGCACACTTGGCCTGAAAATGTCAAGGCTATCTGACAACCAAAACACTTTCCTTCATGCTGTCAATAGCACAACCTATTACTCGATACTATGACCTCTCTTCTGGATGTTTTGCTCGTCACAGTCACCCTCCCAGAAAGTTTAGATAAAGGTGCTGTGGCATTCTAAGACTACTTTGACATGCTAACATTCATTTCCAACAGAATGTTGTGGCTACTCTGGTCAAGACATTTGTCTTGTACATAGGAAATGCTGGTATCAAATTGTGCAGTGTTTATCTGGCAGTGACTGTGCTCTCTGTCCTTTCTGTGTGTTCTGTAGTTCAATTGATAGGGCGTTAGACTTCTATTTTGCAAAATATGGCTATTCAAAGGTTTTGGATTCAGGTTGAAGCTTTTGACATTTTGCTAAGCACACTTGGCCTAAAAATGGCAAGGCAATCTGACAACCAAAACACTTTCCTCAAACAAACTCCTTCATGCTGTCAATAGCACGACCTATTACTCGAAACTATGACCTCTCTTCTGGATGTTTTGCTCCTCACAGTCACCCTCCCATAAAGTCAAGAGACAGGTGCTGTGGCTTAGTTGGTTAAAGCGCCTGTCTAGTAAACAGGAGATCCTGGGTTCAAATCCCAGCAGTGCCTTTGCATTGTGTTGTGCAACTGAGTAATGATAAAATGTGTGCTTTTCTGAAAGCTGATAGAAAACGGCTACCCAAGACAATATGAAGCACTGATCAAGGGTAGAAGTCAATCCTGTTCTCAGATCTTTTCTTGGATGTTTTTTTAATTATGCTCTGATATGCTAACAATCTTTTCTAACAGTGTCCTGTGGCTTAGCTGGACAAGGTACCTTTCTTGCAAACAGGAGATCCTGCTTTCAAATCTTAGCATTGCTTATCTGGCAGTGACTGTTCTTTCTGGGCCCTCCTAAGGACAGGAAGTCCTGAAAGCTACTTTTGAAAGTATGTTCAATTGTACAGAGACGAGGGGATTTAGATTTCCTTGCCAAAGGAAGTGCGATCTCGCAGTTTTAGAGACACATGGGTCAAACAGGTGGGCTCTGTGGCGCAATGGATAGCGCATTGGACTTCTAGATTGCCAAATGTAGTCATTCAAAGGTTGTGGGTTTGAGTCGCAGCTGATAGCATTTTGCTAAGCACACTTGGCCAAAAAACGGCAAGAGTACCTGACCACCAAAACTCTTTTCTCAAACAAACACTTTCATGCTCTCAATTGCATGGGCAAAACTAAACCCTGTTCACAAATCTTTCATTGACTGCATTATAAGACTTCTCTGACATGCTAACACTCATTTCCAACAGGGTGCTGTGGCTACTCTGGTCAAGACATTTGTCTTGTACATAGGAAATGCTGGTATCAAATTCTGCAGTGTTTATCTGGCAGTGACTGTGCTCTCTGTACTTTCCTGAGGACAGAAAAACCTGACAGTGCATTTTGAAACGGCAATCAATTCTACAGAGTCTCAGGGAAGGTGATTTCCATGCCACAGAGTGCATAAACTCACTGTTTTGGGGACACAAAGGAGTGCTTTTTGTGGGATCTGTAGTGCAATTGAGAGAGCGCAAGACTTCTATTTTGCCAAATATGGCTATTCAAAGGTTTTGGATTCAGGTTGCAGCTTTTGTCATTTTGCTAAGCACACTTGGCCTGAAAATGTCAAGGCTATCTGACAACCAAAACACTTTCCTTCATGCTGTCAATAGCACAACCTATTACTCGATACTATGACCTCTCTTCTGGATGTTTTGCTCGTCACATTCACCCTCGCAGAAAGTTTAGATAAAGGTGCTGTGGCATTCTAAGACTACTTTGACATGCTAACATTCATTTCCAACAGAGTGCTGTGGCTACTCTGGTCAAGACATTTGTCTTGTACATAGGAAATGCTGGTATCAAATTGTGCAGTGTTTATCTGGCAGTGACTGTGCTCTCTGTACTTTCCTGAGGACAGAAAGTCCTGGCAGTGCATTTTGAAACGGCAATCAATTCTACAGAGTCGAGGGATTTTCATGCCACAGAGTGTGTAAACTCACTGTTTTTGGGACACAAAGGAGTGCTTTTTGGGGTTCTGTAGTGCAATTGAGAGAGCGCTAGACTTCTATTTTTGTCAAATATGGCTATTCAGAGGTTTTGGATTCAGGTTGCAGCTTTTGTCATTTTGCTAAGCACACTTGGCCTAAAAATGTCAAGGCTACCTGACAAACAAAACACTTTCCTTCATGCTGTCAATAGCACGACCTATTACTCGATACTATGACCTCTCTTCTGGATGTTTTGCTCGTCACAGTCACCCTCCCAGAAAGTTTAGATAAAGGTGCTGTGGCATTCTAAGACTACTTTGACATGCTAACATTCATTTCCAACAGAATGCTGTGGCTACTCTGGTCAAGACATTTGTCTTGTACATAGGAAATGCTGGTATCAAATTGTGCAGTGTTTATCTGGCAGTGACTGTGCTCTCTGTCCTTTTTGTGGGTTCTGTAGTTCAATTGATAGGGCGTTAGACTTCTATTTTGCAAAATATGGCTATTCAAAGGTTTTGGATTCAGGTTGAAGCTTTTGACATTTTGCTAAGCACACTTGGCCTAAAAATGGCAAGGCTATCTGACAACCAAAACACTTTCCTCAAACAAACTCCTTCATGCTGTCAATAGCACGACCTATTACTCGAAACTATGACCTCTCTTCTGGATGTTTTGCTCCTCACAGTCACCCTCCCATAAAGTCAAGAGACAGGTGTTGTGGCTTAGTTGGTTAAAGCGCCTGTCTAGTAAACAGGAGATCCTGGGTTCAAATCCCAGCAGTGCCTTTGCATTGTGTTGTGCAACTGAGTAATGATAAAATGTGTGCTTTTCTGAAAGCTGATAGAAAACGGCTACCCAAGACAATATGAAGCACTGATCAAGGGTAGAAGTCAATCCTGTTCTCAGATCTTTTCTTGGATGTTTTTTTTAATTATGCTCTGATATGCTAACAATCTTTTCTAACAGTGTCCTGTGGCTTAGCTGGACAAGGTACCTTTCTTGCAAACAGGAGATCCTGCTTTCAAATCTTAGCATTGCTTATCTGGCAGTGACTGTTCTTTCTGGGCCCTCCTAAGGACAGGAAGTCCTGAAAGCTACTTTTGAAAGTATGTTCAATTGTACAGAGACGAGGGGATTTAGATTTCCTTGCCAAAGGAAGTGCGATCTCGCAGTTTTAGAGACACATGGGTCAAACAGGTGGGCTCTGTGGCGCAATGGATAGCGCATTGGACTTCTAGATTGCCAAATGTAGTCATTCAAAGGTTGTGGGTTCGAGTCCCATCAGAGTCGCAGCTGATAGCATTTTGCTAAGCACACTTGGCCAAAAAACGGCAAGAGTACCTGACCACCAAAACTCTTTTCTCAAACAAACACTTTCATGCTCTCAATTGCATGGGCAAAACTAAACCCTGTTCACAAATCTTTCATTGACTGCATTATAAGACTTCTCTGACATGCTAACACTCATTTCCAACAGGGTGCTGTGGCTACTCTGGTCAAGACATTTGTCTTGTACATAGGAAATGCTGGTATCAAATTCTGCAGTGTTTATCTGGCAGTGACTGTGCTCTCTGTACTTTCCTGAGGACAGAAAAACCTGACAGTGCATTTTGAAACGGCAATCAATTCTACAGAGTCTCAGGGAAGGTGATTTCCATGCCACAGAGTGCATAAACTCACTGTTTTGGGGACACAAAGGAGTGCTTTTTGTGGGATCTGTAGTGCAATTGAGAGAGCGCTAGACTTCTATTTTGCCAAATATGGCTATTCAAAGGTTTTGGATTCAGGCTGCAGCTTTTGTCATTTTGCTAAGCACACTTGGCCTAAAAATGTCAAGGCTATCTGACAACCAAAACACTTTCCTTCATGCTGTCAATAGCACAACCTATTACTCGATACTATGACCTCTCTTCTGGATGTTTTGCTCGTCACATTCACCCTCGCAGAAAGTTTAGATAAAGGTGCTGTGGCATTCTAAGACTACTTTGACATGCTAACATTCATTTCCAACAGAGTGCTGTGGCTACTCTGATCAAGACATTTGTCTTGTACATAGGAAATGCTGGTATCAAATTGTGCAGTGTTTATCTGGCAGTGACTGTGCTCTCTGTCCTTTTTGTGGGTTCTGTAGTTCAATTGATAGGGCGTTAGACTTCTATTTTGCAAAATATGGCTATTCAAAGGTTTTGGATTCAGGTTGAAGCTTTTGACATTTTGCTAAGCACAGTTGGCCTGAAAATGTCAAGGCTATCTGACAACCAAAACACTTTCCTTCATGCTGTCAATAGCACAACCTATTACTCGATACTATGACTTCTCTTCTGGATGTTTTGCTCGTCACAGTCACCCTCCCAGAATGTTTAGATAAAGGTGCTGTGGCATTCTAAGACTACTTTGACATGCTAACATTCATTTCCAACAGAGTGCTGTGGCTACTCTGGTCAAGACATTTGTCTTGTACATAGGAAATGCTGGTATCAAATTGTGCAGTGTTTATCTGGCAGTGACTGTGCTCTCTGTACTTTCCTGAGGACAGAAAGTCCTGGCAGTGCATTTTGAAACGGCAATCAATTCTACAGAGTCGAGGGGATTTTCATGCCACAGAGTGTGTAAACTCACTGTTTTTGGGACACAAAGGAGTGCTTTTTGGGTTCTGTAGTGCAATTGAGAGAGCGCTAGACTTCTATTTTTGTCAAATATGGCTATTCAGAGGTTTTGGATTCAGGTTGCAGCTTTTGTCATTTTGCTAAGCACACTTGGCCTGAAAATGTCAAGGCTATCTGACAACCAAAACACTTTCCTTCATGCTGTCAATAGCACAACCTATTACTCGATACTATGACCTCTCTTCTGGATGTTTTGCTCGTCACAGTCACCCTCCCAGAAAGTTTAGATAAAGGTGCTGTGGCATTCTAAGACTACTTTGACATGCTAACATTCATTTCCAACAGAATGTTGTGGCTACTCTGGTCAAGACATTTGTCTTGTACGTAGGAAATGCTGGTATCAAATTGTGCAGTGTTTATCTGGCAGTGACTGTGCTCTCTGTCCTTTTTGTGTGTTCTGTAGTTCAATTGATAGGGCGTTAGACTTCTATTTTGCAAAATATGGCTATTCAAAGGTTTTGGATTCAGGTTGAAGCTTTTGACATTTTGCTAAGCACACTTGGCCTAAAAATGGCAAGGCAATCTGACAACCAAAACACTTTCCTCAAACAAACTCCTTCATGCTGTCAATAGCACGACCTATTACTCGAAACTATGACCTCTCTTCTGGATGTTTTGCTCCTCACAGTCACCCTCCCATAAAGTCAAGAGACAGGTGCTGTGGCTTAGTTGGTTAAAGCGCCTGTCTAGTAAACAGGAGATCCTGGGTTCAAATCCCAGCAGTGCCTTTGCATTGTGTTGTGCAACTGAGTAATGATAAAATGTGTGCTTTTCTGAAAGCTGATAGAAAACGGCTACCCAAGACAATATGAAGCACTGATCAAGGGTAGAAGTCAATCCTGTTCTCAGATCTTTTCTTGGATGTTTTTTTAATTATGCTCTGATATGCTAACAATCTTTTCTAACAGTGTCCTGTGGCTTAGCTGGACAAGGTACCTTTCTTGCAAACAGGAGATCCTGCTTTCAAATCTTAGCATTGCTTATCTGGCAGTGACTGTTCTTTCTGGGCCCTCCTAAGGACAGGAAGTCCTGAAAGCTACTTTTGAAAGTATGTTCAATTGTACAGAGACGAGGGGATTTAGATTTCCTTGCCAAAGGAAGTGCGATCTCGCAGTTTTAGAGACACATGGGTCAAACAGGTGGGCTCTGTGGCGCAATGGATAGCGCATTGGACTTCTAGATTGCCAAATGTAGTCATTCAAAGGTTGTGGGTTCGAGTCGCAGCTGATAGCATTTTGCTAAGCACACTTGGCCAAAAAACGGCAAGAGTACCTGACCACCAAAACTCTTTTCTCAAACAAACACTTTCATGCTCTCAATTGCATGGGCAAAACTAAACCCTGTTCACAAATCTTTCATTGACTGCATTATAAGACTTCTCTGACATGCTAACACTCATTTCCAACAGGGTGCTGTGGCTACTCTGGTCAAGACATTTGTCTTGTACATAGGAAATGCTGGTATCAAATTCTGCAGTGTTTATCTGGCAGTGACTGTGCTCTCTGTACTTTCCTGAGGACAGAAAAACCTGACAGTGCATTTTGAAACGGCAATCAATTCTACAGAGTCTCAGGGAAGGTGATTTCCATGCCACAGAGTGCATAAACTCACTGTTTTGGGGACACAAAGGAGTGCTTTTTGTGGGATCTGTAGTGCAATTGAGAGAGCGCAAGACTTCTATTTTGCCAGATATGGCTATTCAAAGGTTTTGGATTCAGGTTGCAGCTTTTGTCATTTTGCTAAGCACACTTGGCCTGAAAATGTCAAGGCTATCTGACAACCAAAACACTTTCCTTCATGCTGTCAATAGCACAACCTATTACTCGATACTATGACCTCTCTTCTGGATGTTTTGCTCGTCACATTCACCCTCGCAGAAAGTTTAGATAAAGGTGCTGTGGCATTCTAAGACTACTTTGACATGCTAACATTCATTTCCAACAGAGTGCTGTGGCTACTCTGATCAAGACATTTGTCTTCTACATAGGAAATGCTGGTATCAAATTGTGCAGTGTTTATCTGGCAGTGACTGTGCTCTCTGTACTTTCCTGAGGACAGAAAGTCCTGGCAGTGCATTTTGAAACGGCAATCAATTCTACAGAGTCGAGGGGATTTTCATGCCACAGAGTGTGTAAACTCACTGTTTTTGGGACACAAAGGAGTGCTTTTTGGGGTTCTGTAGTGCAATTGAGAGAGCGCTAGACTTCTATTTTTGTCAAATATGGCTATTCAGAGGTTTTGGATTCAGGTTGCAGCTTTTGTCATTTTGCTAAGCACACTTGGCCTAAAAATGTCAAGGCTACCTGACAAACAAAACACTTTCCTTCATGCTGTCAATAGCACGACCTATTAATCGATACTATGACCTCTCTTCTGGATGTTTTGCTCGTCACAGTCACCCTCCCAGAAAGTTTAGATAAAGGTGCTGTGGCATTCTAAGACTACTTTGACATGCTAACATTCATTTCCAACAGAATGCTGTGGCTACTCTGGTCAAGACATTTGTCTTGTACATAGGAAATGCTGGTATCAAATTGTGCAGTGTTTATCTGGCAGTGACTGTGCTCTCTGTCCTTTTTGTGGGTTCTGTAGTTCAATTGATAGGGCGTTAGACTTCTATTTTGCAAAATATGGCTATTCAAAGGTTTTGGATTCAGGTTGAAGCTTTTGACATTTTGCTAAGCACACTTGGCCTAAAAATGGCAAGGCTATCTGACAACCAAAACACTTTCCTCAAACAAACTCCTTCATGCTGTCAATAGCACGACCTATTACTCGAAACTATGACCTCTCTTCTGGATGTTTTGCTCCTCACAGTCACCCTCCCATAAAGTCAAGAGACAGGTGCTGTGGCTTAGTTGGTTAAAGCGCCTGTCTAGTAAACAGGAGATCCTGGGTTCAAATCCCAGCAGTGCCTTTGCATTGTGTTGTGCAACTGAGTAATGATAAAATGTGTGCTTTTCTGAAAGCTGATAGAAAACGGCTACCCAAGACAATATGAAGCACTGATCAAGGGTAGAAGTCAATCCTGTTCTCAGATCTTTTCTTGGATGTTTTTTTAATTATGCTCTGATATGCTAACACTCTTTTCTAACAGTGTCCTGTGGCTTAGCTGGACAAGGTACCTTTCTTGCAAACAGGAGATCCTGCTTTCAAATCTTAGCATTGCTTATCTGGCAGTGACTGTTCTTTCTGGGCCCTCCTAAGGACAGGAAGTCCTGAAAGCTACTTTTGAAAGTATGTTCAATTGTACAGAGACGAGGGGATTTAGATTTCCTTGCCAAAGGAAGTGCGATCTCGCAGTTTTAGAGACACATGGGTCAAACAGGTGGGCTCTGTGGCGCAATGGATAGCGCATTGGACTTCTAGATTGCCAAATGTGGTCATTCAAAGGTTGTGGGTTTGAGTCCCATCAGAGTCGCAGCTGATGGCATTTTGCTAAGCACACTTGGCCAAAAAACGGCAAGAGTACCTGACCACCAAAACTCTTTTCTCAAACAAACACTTTCATGCTCTCAATTGCATGGGCAAAACTAAACCCTGTTCACAAATATTTCATTGACTGCATTATAAGACTTCTCTGACATGCTAACACTCATTTCCAACAGGGTGCTGTGGCTACTCTGGTCGAGACATTTGTCTTGTACATAGGAAATGCTGGTATCAAATTCTGCAGTGTTTATCTGGCAGTGACTGTGCTCTCTGTACTTTCCTGAGGACAGAAAAACCTGACAGTGCATTTTGAAACGGCAATCAATTCTACAGAGTCTCAGGCAAGGTGATTTCCATGCCACAGAGTGCATAAACTCACTGTTTTGGGGACACAAAGGAGTGCTTTTTGTGGGATCTGTAGTGCAATTGAGAGAGCGCTAGACTTCTATTTTGCCAAATATGGCTATTCAAAGGTTTTGGATTCAGGCTGCAGCTTTTGTCATTTTGCTAAGCACACTTGGCCTAAAAATGTCAAGGCTATCTGACAACCAAAACACTTTCCTTCATGCTGTCAATAGCACAACCTATTACTCGATACTATGACCTCTCTTCTGGATGTTTTGCTCGTCACATTCACCCTCGCAGAAAGTTTAGATAAAGGTGCTGTGGCATTCTAAGACTACTTTGACATGCTAACATTCATTTCCAACAGAGTGCTGTGGCTACTCTGATCAAGACATTTGTCTTGTACATAGGAAATGCTGGTATCAAATTGTGCAGTGTTTATCTGGCAGTGACTGTGCTCTCTGTCCTTTTTGTGGGTTCTGTAGTTCAATTGATAGGGCGTTAGACTTCTATTTTGCAAAATATGGCTATTCAAAGGTTTTGGATTCAGGTTGAAGCTTTTGACATTTTGCTAAGCACACTTGGCCTGAAAATGTCAAGGCTATCTGACAACCAAAACACTTTCCTTCATGCTGTCAATAGCACAACCTATTACTCGATACTATGACCTCTCTTCTGGATGTTTTGCTCCTCACAGTCACCCTCCCATAAAGTCAAGAGACAGGTGCTGTGGCTTAGTTGGTTAAAGCGCCTGTCTAGTAAACAGGAGATCCTGGGTTCAAATCCCAGCAGTGCCTTTGCATTGTGTTGTGCAACTGAGTAATGATAAAATGTGTGCTTTTCTGAAAGCTGATAGAAAACGGCTACCCAAGACAATATGAAGCACTGATCAAGGGTAGAAGTCAATCCTGTTCTCAGATCTTTTCTTGGATGTTTTTTTTAATTATGCTCTGATATGCTAACACTCTTTTCTAACAGTGTCCTGTGGCTTAGCTGGACAAGGTACCTTTCTTGCAAACAGGAGATCCTGCTTTCAAATCTTAGCATTGCTTATCTGGCAGTGACTGTTCTTTCTGGGCCCTCCTAAGGACAGGAAGTCCTGAAAGCTACTTTTGAAAGTATGTTCAATTGTACAGAGACGAGGGGATTTAGATTTCCTTGCCAAAGGAAGTGCGATCTCGCAGTTTTAGAGACACATGGGTCAAACAGGTGGGCTCTGTGGCGCAATGGATAGCGCATTGGACTTCTAGATTGCCAAATGTAGTCATTCAAAGGTTGTGGGTTCGAGTCCCATCAGAGTCGCAGCTGATGGCATTTTGCTAAGCACACTTGGCCAAAAAACGGCAAGAGTACCTGACCACCAAAACTCTTTTCTCAAACAAACACTTTCATGCTCTCAATTGCATGGGCAAAACTAAACCCTGTTCACAAATCTTTCATTGACTGCATTATAAGACTTCTCTGACATGCTAACACTCATTTCCAACAGGGTGCTGTGGCTACTCTGGTCAAGACATTTGTCTTGTACATAGGAAATGCTGGTATCAAATTCTGCAGTGTTTATCTGGCAGTGACTGTGCTCTCTGTACTTTCCTGAGGACAGAAAAACCTGACAGTGCATTTTGAAACCGCAATCAATTCTACAGAGTCTCAGGGAAGGTGATTTCCACGCCACAGAGTGCATAAACTCACTGTTTTGGGGACACAAAGGAGTGCTTTTTGTGGGATCTGTAGTGCAATTGAGAGAGCGCAAGACTTCTATTTTGCCAAATATGGCTATTCAAAGGTTTTGGATTCAGGCTGCAGCTTTTGTCATTTTGCTAAGCACACTTGGCCTGAAAATGTCAAGGCTATCTGACAACCAAAACACTTTCCTTCATGCTGTCAATAGCACAACCTATTACTCGATACTATGACCTCTCTTCTGGATGTTTTGCTCGTCACAGTCACCCTCGCAGAAAGTTTAGATAAAGGTGCTGTGGCATTCTAAGACTACTTTGACATGCTAACATTCATTTCCAACAGAGTGCTGTGGCTACTCTGGTCAAGACATTTGTCTTGTACATAGGAAATGCTGGTATCAAATTGTGCAGTGTTTATCTGGCAGTGACTGTGCTCTCTGTACTTTCCTGAGGACAGAAAGTCCTGGCAGTGCATTTTGAAACGGCAATCAATTCTACAGAGTCGAGGGATTTTCATGCCACAGATTGTGTAAACTCACTGTTTTTGGGACACAAAGGAGTGCTTTTGGGGTTCTGTAGTGCAATTGAGAGAGCGCTAGACTTCTATTTTTGTCAAATATGGCTATTCAGAGGTTTTGGATTCAGGTTGCAGCTTTTGTCATTTTGCTAAGCACACTTGGCCTAAAAATGTCAAGGCTACCTGACAACCAAAACACTTTCCTTCATGCTGTCAATAGCACGACCTATTACTCGATACTATGACCTCTCTTCTGGATGTTTTGCTCGTCACAGTCACCCTCCCAGAAAGTTTAGATAAAGGTGCTGTGGCATTCTAAGACTACTTTGACATGCTAACATTCATTTCCAACAGAATGCTGTGGTTACTCTGGTCAAGACATTTGTCTTGTACATAGGAAATGCTGGTATCAAATTGTGCAGTGTTTATCTGGCAGTGACTGTGCTCTCTGTCCTTTTTGTGGGTTCTGTAGTTCAATTGATAGGGCGTTAGACTTCTATTTTGCAAAATATGGCTATTCAAAGGTTTTGGATTCAGGTTGAAGCTTTTGACATTTTGCTAAGCACACTTGGCCTAAAAATGGCAAGGCTATCTGACAACCAAAACACTTTCCTCAAACAAACTCCTTCATGCTGTCAATAGCACAACCTATTACTCGAAACTATGACCTCTCTTCTGGATGTTTTGCTCCTCACAGTCACCCTCCCATAAAGTCAAGCGACAGGTGCTGTGGCTTAGTTGGTTAAAGCGCCTGTCTAGTAAACAGGAGATCCTGGGTTCAAATCCCAGCAGTGCCTTTGCATTGCGTTGTGCAACTGAGTAATGATAAAATGTGTGCTTTTCTGAAAGCTGATAGAAAACGGCTACCCAAGACAATATGCAGCACTGATCAAGGGTAGAAGTCAATCCTGTTCTCAGATCTTTTCTTGGATGTTTTTTTAATTATGCTCTGATATGCTAACACTCTTTTCTAACAGTGTCCTGTGGCTTAGCTGGACAAGGTACCTTTCTTGCAAACAGGAGATCCTGCTTTCAAATCTTAGCATTGCTTATCTGGCAGTGACTGTTCTTTCTGGGCCCTCCTAAGGACAGGAAGTCCTGAAAGCTACTTTTGAAAGTATGTTCAATTGTACAGAGACGAGGGGATTTAGATTTCCTTGCCAAAGGAAGTGCGATCTCGCAGTTTTAGAGACACATGGGTCAAACAGGTGGGCTCTGTGGTGCAATGGATAGCGCATTGGACTTCTAGATTGCCAAATGTGGTCATTCAAAGGTTGTGGGTTCGAGTCCCATCAGAGTCGCAGCTGATGGCATTTTGCTAAGCACACTTGGCCAAAAAACGGCAAGAGTACCTGACCACCAAAACTCTTTTCTCAAACAAACACTTTCATGCTCTCAATTGCATGGGCAAAACTAAACCCTGTTCACAAATCTTTCATTGACTGCATTATAAGACTTCTCTGACATGCTAACACTCATTTCCAACAGGGTGCTGTGGCTACTCTGGTCAAGACATTTGTCTTGTACATAGGAAATGCTGGTATCAAATTCTGCAGTGTTTATCTGGCAGTGACTGTGCTCTCTGTACTTTCCTGAGGACAGAAAAACCTGACAGTGCATTTTGAAACGGCAATCAATTCTACAGAGTCTCAGGGAAGGTGATTTCCATGCCACAGAGTGCATAAACTCACTGTTTTGGGGACACAAAGGAGTGCTTTTTGTGGGATCTGTAGTGCAATTGAGAGAGCGCTAAGACTTCTATTTTGCCAAATATGGCTATTCAAAGGTTTTGGATTCAGGCTGCAGCTTTTGTCATTTTGCTAAGCACACTTGGCCTGAAAATGTCAAGGCTATCTGACAACCAAAACACTTTCCTTCATGCTGTCAATAGCACAACCTATTACTCGATACTATGACCTCTCTTCTGGATGTTTTGCTCGTCACAGTCACCCTCCCAGAAAGTTTAGATAAAGGTGCTGTGGCATTCTAAGACTACTTTGACATGCTAACATTCATTTCCAACAGAGTGCTGTGGCTACTCTGGTCAAGACATTTGTCTTGTACATAGGAAATGCTGGTATCAAATTGTGCAGTGTTTATCTGGCAGTGACTGTGCTCTCTGTACTTTCCTGAGGACAGAAAGTCCTGGCAGTGCATTTTGAAACGGCAATCAATTCTACAGAGTCGAGGGGATTTTCATGCCACAGAGTGTGTAAACTCACTGTTTTTGGGACAGAAAGGAGTGCTTTTTGTGGGATCTGTAGTGCAAATGAGAGAGCTTAGACTTCTATTTTGCCAAATATGGCTATTCAAAGGTTTTCGATTCAGGTTGCAGCTTTTGTCATTTTGCTAAGCACACTTGGCCTAAAAATGTCAAGGCTATCTGACAACCAAAACACTTTCCTTCATGCTGTCAATAGCACAACCTATTACTCGATACTATGACCTCTCTTCTGGATGTTTTGCTCGTCACAGTCACCCTCGCAGAAAGTTTAGATAAAGGTGCTGTGGCATTCTAAGACTACTTTGACATGCTAACATTCATTTCCAACAGAGTGCTGTGGCTACTCTGGTCAAGACATTTGTCTTGTACATAGGAAATGCTGGTATCAAATTGTGCAGTGTTTATCTGGCAGTGACTGTGCTCTCTGTACTTTCCTGAGGACAGAAAGTCCTGGCAGTGCATTTTGAAACGGCAATCAATTCTACAGAGTCGAGGGATTTTCATGCCACAGATTGTGTAAACTCACTGTTTTTGGGACACAAAGGAGTGCTTTTTGGGGTTCTGTAGTGCAATTGAGAGAGCGCTAGACTTCTATTTTTGTCAAATATGGCTATTCAGAGGTTTTGGATTCAGGTTGCAGCTTTTGTCATTTTGCTAAGCACACTTGGCCTAAAAATGTCAAGGCTACCTGACAACCAAAACACTTTCCTTCATGCTGTCAATAGCACGACCTATTACTCGATACTATGACCTCTCTTCTGGATGTTTTGCTCGTCACAGTCACCCTCCCAGAAAGTTTAGATAAAGGTGCTGTGGCATTCTAAGACTACTTTGACATGCTAACATTCATTTCCAACAGAATGCTGTGGCTACTCTGGTCAAGACATTTGTCTTGTACATAGGAAATGCTGGTATCAAATTGTGCAGTGTTTATCTGGCAGTGACTGTGCTCTCTGTCCTTTTTGTGGGTTCTGTAGTTCAATTGATAGGGCGTTAGACTTCTATTTTGCAAAATATGGCTATTCAAAGGTTTTGGATTCAGGTTGAAGCTTTTGACATTTTGCTAAGCACACTTGGCCTAAAAATGGCAAGGCTATCTGACAACCAAAACACTTTCCTCAAACAAACTCCTTCATGCTGTCAATAGCACAACCTATTACTCGAAACTATGACCTCTCTTCTGGATGTTTTGCTCCTCACAGTCACCCTCCCATAAAGTCAAGCGACAGGTGCTGTGGCTTAGTTGGTTAAAGCGCCTGTCTAGTAAACAGGAGATCCTGGGTTCAAATCCCAGCAGTGCCTTTGCATTGCGTTGTGCAACTGAGTAATGATAAAATGTGTGCTTTTCTGAAAGCTGATAGAAAACGGCTACCCAAGACAATATGCAGCACTGATCAAGGGTAGAAGTCAATCCTGTTCTCAGATCTTTTCTTGGATGTTTTTTTAATTATGCTCTGATATGCTAACACTCTTTTCTAACAGTGTCCTGTGGCTTAGCTGGACAAGGTACCTTTCTTGCAAACAGGAGATCCTGCTTTCAAATCTTAGCATTGCTTATCTGGCAGTGACTGTTCTTTCTGGGCCCTCCTAAGGACAGGAAGTCCTGAAAGCTACTTTTGAAAGTATGTTCAATTGTACAGAGACGAGGGGATTTAGATTTCCTTGCCAAAGAAAGTGCTGAACTCGCAGTTTTAGAGACACATGGGTCAAACAGGTGGGCTCTGTGGCGCAATGGATAGCGCATTGGACTTCTAGATTGCCAAATGTGGTCATTCAAAGGTTGTGGGTTCGAGTCCCATCAGAGTCGCAGCTGATGGCATTTTGCTAAGCACACTTGGCCAAAAAACGGCAAGAGTACCTGACCACCAAAACTCTTTTCTCAAACAAACACTTTCATGCTCTCAATTGCATGGGCAAAACTAAACCCTGTTCACAAATCTTTCATTGACTGCATTATAAGACTTCTCTGACATGCTAACACTCATTTCCAACAGGGTGCTGTGGCTACTCTGGTCAAGACATTTGTCTTGTACATAGGAAATGCTGGTATCAAATTCTGCAGTGTTTATCTGGCAGTGACTGTGCTCTCTGTACTTTCCTGAGGACAGAAAGTCCTGGCAGTGCATTTTGAAACGGCAATCAATTCTACAGAGTCGAGGGGATTTTCATGCCACAGATTGTGTAAACTCACTGTTTTTGGGACACAAAGGAGTGCTTTTTGGGGTTCTGTAGTGCAATTGAGAGAGCGCTAGACTTCTATTTTTGTCAAATATGGCTATTCAGAGGTTTTGGATTCAGGTTGCAGCTTTTGTCATTTTGCTAAGCACACTTGGCCTAAAAATGTCAAGGCTACCTGACAACCAAAACACTTTCCTTCATGCTGTCAATAGCACGACCTATTACTCGATACTATGACCTCTCTTCTGGATGTTTTGCTCGTCACAGTCACCCTCCCAGAAAGTTTAGATAAAGGTGCTGTGGCATTCTAAGACTACTTTGACATGCTAACATTCATTTCCAACAGAATGCTGTGGCTACTCTGGTCAAGACATTTGTCTTGTACATAGGAAATGCTGGTATCAAATTGTGCAGTGTTTATCTGGCAGTGACTGTGCTCTCTGTCCTTTTTGTGGGTTCTGTAGTGCAATTGAGAGAGCGCTAAGACTTCTATTTTGCCAAATATGGCTATTCAAAGGTTTTGGATTCAGGCTGCAGCTTTTGTCATTTTGCTAAGCACACTTGGCCTGAAAATGTCAAGGCTATCTGACAACCAAAACACTTTCCTTCATGCTGTCAATAGCACAACCTATTACTCGATACTATGACCTCTCTTCTGGATGTTTTGCTCGTCACAGTCACCCTCGCAGAAAGTTTAGATAAAGGTGCTGTGGCATTCTAAGACTACTTTGACATGCTAACATTCATTTCCAACAGAGTGCTGTGGCTACTCTGGTCAAGACATTTGTCTTGTACATAGGAAATGCTGGTATCAAATTGTGCAGTGTTTATCTGGCAGTGACTGTGCTCTCTGTACTTTCCTGAGGACAGAAAGTCCTGGCAGTGCATTTTGAAACGGCAATCAATTCTACAGAGTCGAGGGGATTTTCATTGGGACACAAAGGAGTGCTTTTTGGGGTTCTGTAGTGCAATTGAGAGAGCGCTAGACTTCTATTTTTGTCAAATATGGCTATTCAGAGGTTTTGGATTCAGGTTGCAGCTTTTGTCATTTTGCTAAGCACACTTGGCCTAAAAATGTCAAGGCTACCTGACAACCAAAACACTTTCCTTCATGCTGTCAATAGCACGACCTATTACTCGATACTATGACCTCTCTTCTGGATGTTTTGCTCGTCACAGTCACCCTCCCAGAAAGTTTAGATAAAGGTGCTGTGGCATTCTAAGACTACTTTGACATGCTAACATTCATTTCCAACAGAATGCTGTGGCTACTCTGGTCAAGACATTTGTCTTGTACATAGGAAATGCTGGTATCAAATTGTGCAGTGTTTATCTGGCAGTGACTGTGCTCTCTCTGTCCTTTTTGTAGGGTTCTGTACGAGTGCATTTGAGAGGGCAGCTTGAAGAGCTTCTATTTTGCCAAATATGGCTATTCAAAGGTTTTGGATTCAGGCTGCAGCTTTTGTCATTTTGCTAAGCACACTTGGCCTGAAAATGTCAAGGCTATCTGACAACCAAAACACTTTCCTTCATGCTGTCAATAGCACAACCTATTACTCGATACTATGACCTCTCTTCTGGATGTTTTGCTCGTCACAGTCACCCTCCCAGAAAGTTTAGATAAAGGTGCTGTGGCATTCTAAGACTACTTTGACATGCTAACATTCATTTCCAACAGAGTGCTGTGGCTACTCTGGTCAAGACATTTGTCTTGTACATAGGAAATGCTGGTATCAAATTGTGCAGTGTTTATCTGGCAGTGACTGTGCTCTCTGTACTTTCCTGAGGACAGAAAGTCCTGGCAGTGCATTTTGAAACGGCAATCAATTCTACAGAGTCGAGGGGATTTTCATGCCACAGAGTGTGTAAACTCACTGTTTTTGGGACACAAAGGAGTGCTTTTTGTGGGATCTGTAGTGCAAATGAGAGAGCGCTAGACTTCTATTTTGCCAAATATGGCTATTCAAAGGTTTTCGATTCAGGTTGCAGCTTTTGTCATTTTGCTAAGCACACTTGGCCTAAAAATGTCAAGGCTATCTGACAACCAAAACACTTTCCTTCATGCTGTCAATAGCACAACCTATTACTCGATACTATGACCTCTCTTCTGGATGTTTTGCTCATCACAGTCACCCTCCCAGAAAGTTTAGATAAAGGTGCTGTGGCATTCTAAGACTACTTTGACATGCTAACATTCATTTCCAACAGAGTGCTGTGGCTACTCTGGTCAAGACATTTGTCTTGTACATAGGAAATGCTGGTATCAAATTGTGCAGTGTTTATCTGGCAGTGACTGTGCTCTCTGTACTTTCCTGAGGACAGAAAGTCCTGGCAGTGCATTTTGAAACGGCAATCAATTCTACAGAGTCGAGGGATTTTCATGCCACAGATTGTGTAAACTCACTGTTTTTGGGACACAAAGGAGTGCTTTTTGGGGTTCTGTAGTGCAATTGAGAGAGCGCTAGACTTCTATTTTTGTCAAATATGGCTATTCAGAGGTTTTGGATTCAGGTTGCAGCTTTTGTCATTTTGCTAAGCACACTTGGCCTAAAAATGTCAAGGCTACCTGACAACCAAAACACTTTCCTTCATGCTGTCAATAGCACGACCTATTACTCGATACTATGACCTCTCTTCTGGATGTTTTGCTCGTCACAGTCACCCTCCCAGAAAGTTTAGATAAAGGTGCTGTGGCATTCTAAGACTACTTTGACATGCTAACATTCATTTCCAACAGAATGCTGTGGCTACTCTGGTCAAGACATTTGTCTTGTACATAGGGAATGCTGGTATCAAATTGTGCAGTGTTTATCTGGCAGTGACTGTGCTCTCTGTCCTTTTTGTGGGTTCTGTAGTTCAATTGATAGGGCGTTAGACTTCTATTTTGCAAAATATGGCTATTCAAAGGTTTTGGATTCAGGTTGAAGCTTTTGACATTTTGGTAAGCACACTTGGCCTAAAAATGGCAAGGCTATCTGACAACCAAAACACTTTCCTCAAACAAACTCCTTCATGCTGTCAATAGCACGACCTATTACTCGAGACTATGACCTCTCTTCTGGATGTTTTGCTCCTCACAGTCACCCTCCCATAAAGTCAAGCGACAGGTGCTGTGGCTTAGTTGGTTAAAGCGCCTGTCTAGTAAACAGGAGATCCTGGGTTCAAATCCCAGCAGTGCCCTTGCATTGTGTTGTGCAACTGAGTAATGATAAAATGTGTGCTTTTCTGAAAGCTGATAGAAAACGGCTACCCAAGACAATATGCAGTACTGATCAAGGGTAGAAGTCAATCCTGTTCTCAGATCTTTTCTTGGATGTTTTTTTTAATTATGCTCTGATATGCTAACACTCTTTTCTAACAGTGTCCTGTGGCTTAGCTGGACAAGGTACCTTTCTTGCAAACAGGAGATCCTGCTTTCAAATCTTAGCATTGCTTATCTGGCAGTGACTGTTCTTTCTGGGCCCTCCTAAGGACAGGAAGTCCTGAAAGCTACTTTTGAAAGTATGTTCAATTGTACAGAGACGTGGGGATTTAGATTTCCTTGCCAAAGGAAGTGCGATCTCGCAGTTTTAGAGACACATGGGTCAAACAGGTGGGCTCTGTGGCGCAATGGATAGCGCATTGGACTTCTAGATTGCCAAATGTGGTCATTCAAAGGTTGTGGGTTCGAGTCCCATCAGAGTCGCAGCTGATGGCATTTTGCTAAGCACACTTGGCCAAAAAACGGCAAGAGTACCTGACCACCAAAACTCTTTTCTCAAACAAACACTTTCATGCTCTCAATTGCATGGGCAAAACTAAACCCTGTTCACAAATCTTTCATTGACTGCATTATAAGACTTCTCTGACATGATAACACTCATTTCCAACAGGGTGCTGTGGCTACTCTGGTCAAGACATTTGTCTTGTACATAGGAAATGCTGGTATCAAATTCTGCAGTGTTTATCTGGCAGTGACTGTGCTCTCTGTACTTTCCTGAGGACAGAAAAACCTCACAGTGCATTTTGAAACGGCAATCAATTCTACAGAGTCTCAGGCAAGGTGATTTCCATGCCACAGAGTGCATAAACTCACTGTTTTGGGGACACAAAGGAGTGCTTTTTGTGGGATCTGTAGTGCAATTGAGAGAGCGCTAGACTTCTATTTTGCCAAATATGGCTATTCAAAGGTTTTGGATTCAGGTTGCAGCTTTTGTCATTTTGCTAAGCACACTTGGCCTAAAAATGTCAAGGCTATCTGACAACCAAAACACTTTCCTTCATGCTGTCAATAGCACAACCTATTACTTGATACTATGACCTCTCTTCTGGATGTTTTGCTCGTCACAGTCACCCTCGCAGAAAGTTTAGATAAAGGTGCTGTGGCATTCTAAGACTACTTTGACATGCTAACATTCATTTCCAACAGAGTGCTGTGGCTACTCTGGTCAAGACATTTGTCTTGTACATAGGAAATGCTGGTATCAAATTGTGCAGTGTTTATCTGGCAGTGACTGTGCTCTCTGTACTTTCCTGAGGACAGAAAGTCCTGGCAGTGCATTTTGAAACGGCAATCAAGTCTACAGAGTCGTGGGGATTTTCATGCCACAGAGTGTGTAAACTCACTGTTTTTGGGACACAAAGGAGTGCTTTTTGGGGTTCTGTAGTGCAATTGAGAGAGCGCAAGACTTCTATTTTTGTCAAATATGGCTATTCAGAGGTTTTGGATTCAGGTTGCAGCTTTTGTCATTTTGCTAAGCACACTTGGCCTAAAAATGTCAAGGCTATCTGACAACCAAAACACTTTCCTTCATGCTGTCAATAGCACAACCTATTACTCGATACTATGACCTCTCTTCTGGATGATTTGCTCGTCACAGTCACCCTCCCAAAAAGTTTAGATAAAGGTGCTGTAGCTTAGTTGGTTAAAGTGCCTGTCTAGTAAACAGGAGATCCTGGGTTCAAATCCCAGCAGTGCCTTTGCATTGTGTTGTGCAACTGAGTAATGATAAAATGTGTGTTTTTCTGAAAGCTGATAGAAAATGGCTACCCAAGACAATATGCAGCACTGATCAAGGGTAGAAGTCTATCCTGTTCACAGATCTTTTCTTGGATGTTTTTTTTAATTATGCTCTGATATGCTAACATTCTTTTCTAACAGTGTCCTGTGGCATAGCTGGACAAGGTACCTTTCTTGCAAACAGGAGATCCTGCTTTCAAATCTTAGCATTGCTTATCTGGCAGTGACTGTTCTTTCTGGGCCATCCTAAGGACAGGAAGTCCTGAAAGCTACTTTTGAAAGTATGTTCAATTGTACAGAGACGAGGGGATTTAGATTTCCTTGCCAAAGAAAGTGCGATCTCGCAGTTTTAGAGACACATGTGTCAAATGGGTGGGCACTGTGGCGCAATGGATAGCACATTGTCCTTCTAGATTGCCAAATGTGGTCATTCAAAGGTTGTGGGTTCGAGTCGCAGCTTATGGCATTTTGCTAAGCACACTTGGCCAAAAAACGGCAAGAGTACCTGACCACCAAAACTCTTTTCTCAAACAAACACTTTCACGCTCTCAATTGCATGGGTAAAACTAAACCCTGTTCACAAATCTTTCATTGACTGCATTATAAGACTACTTTTACATGCTAACACTCATTTCCAACAGGGTGCTTTGGCTACTCTGGTCAAGACATTTGTCTTGTACATAGGAAATGCTGGTGTCAAATTCTGCAGTGTTTATCTGGCAGTGACTGTGCTCTCTGTACTTTCCTGAGGACAGAAAATCCTGATAGTGCATTTTGAAACGGCAATCAATTCTACAGAGTCTCAGGGAAGGTGATTTCCATGTGTAATGGGACATGGTTGGGGCACTACAACTCCCATCAGCCCCAGCGTTATATAAGGAAGTAGTGAGGTTTGTTTGTTCTCTCGCTTCCTTTCCTTGATCGTCGTTCGTGGATGGTTCGATGTCGCGGCACATCTAAATCTTCAAAGGATGATTGAGCCCTTCAGAAGAATAGTAGCGGATAAGCGGTTATGTTAAATACTGGCAGAGCGTCATGGAGAGCTGAACATATGAGACACAACGTTAAGGAGTGTTTTTGCCGGATTATTGCCTGAGTGATTGTTGCCTGAGTGTCAGTCAACATAACGGATGTTGGAGGGATGCACGGTTACCGTTTACTTTAGATTTAATTTTCTTTGGTTTATGTATTATTGTGTTGGAGTTTGGACCACATAGGAAAAACCTAGGCCATAAAAGACTAGTAAGGGTTTTATGGTGCTGATTTGTTTGTCCTACTGGCATTACCCACTGTTAATTAATTTGTTTTTTCTTTTTGTAGATTTCTTTTTAACCCAACGATGGCTGCTGGGTTACGCTCACTGTGTGGATGGCGGTGGTGAGGTGGCTGTGATCGTGTGGTGGTTTGGACACTTTATTTGTGTTTCCTCTGTTTTATCCTTAGGTTTGCAGCTGTGATTGCTGTGCCACTGTCTTCACAAAATAGGTAACCCGTGGCTATCTGTGGGTTGTCTATGTTTCTTACATAATTAGTTTTTTTTCCTTTTCATTTATTATTTTTTGTGGGTATTTGCATTTATGGTCTGTTATATTTTTAACTATGTTGAATTATTGGAATAAAAAATGTGCCTATTGATTGAAGCTGCACTACCGCCTTGCGCCTGATTATTTCCCCCCTTGTGGGTAATAATATTACAATTGGCGTAGTTGGCAGGATCTCTTTTTTTTTTTTGGCGAGCGTGGTTGTGATTTTTCTTCTGGCATATTTATTTATTTATTTATTTATTGACAGTAATTGTTCAAGTAAACAGTAATCGTGTGAAGAGGAGCATCATAGCCTCCGTGGGACCATTTTCACCTTTTTCCTCCCTCTGAACTTTCTCCTAGAATAATTCATCAACAGATATGGAACAAGAAATAATAGACTTGCGGGAGGAAATACGGCACCTGCAGGCACAAAATGAGCAGCTGACGAGAGAGCGCCCCCCGCCCAGTAGCAGTGCTTCTAACCAACCGCACTCTTCTGTGTCTAATCCCAATGCTTCATCTCCAGTGTCTTTTAGCAGGGTACTTTATGTCCCTCGGGAGAGGAAATGCCCACGTTTTTACGGGAACATGGACTCTACTTTGAGTATTGAAGGCTGGACTGAGGAGGCTGAGGTGTGTATTGAGGGCAGGGGTTGGTCTGATAAAGAAAAGGTGGTGTTTTTGCTTGACCACCTGGGGGGGAAGCCAGAATGGAGATAAAACTCCGCTCACCAGCTACTAGAGAATCTCCCGAGTCTGTTTTTGATATTTTGAGAGATTTGTATGGGGGGAGACAGACATTTCTGCAATTACAGCAGAGGTTTTATGAACGAAAACAAAAAGAAGGTGAATCTTTTACTGAATTTTCCCACACTTTAATGTCCTTGATGGACTTGATTCTTAATAGCAACCCAGGCAGTGTTCCAAATTCTGATAGAGTGCTTCATGATCAGTTTGTTGAACATGTTCGAGATGTGATGTTGAAGCGTGAATTAAAGCGATTAGTAAGGGAGAAACCAACTTCTACTCTACTAGAGGTTCGAAGTGAAGCTCTTAGGTGGGTGGAAGAGGGGAATAGGGAAGCAGTTTCTTCATATGTTCAGCCATGGTGTAACGTTACTGTTAGAAATAGGTATATCTCAGCCCTGTCCAAGAGAGAAATGCTGAGTTGCTGCATTCCATTCCGAATACATTATCAGACATATGTTTCATGTTAGCATGGAGCTCTCTCTCTCTCTCTCTCTCTCTCTCTCTCTCTCTCTCTCTCTCTCTCTCTCTCTCTCTCTCTCTCTCTCTTCCTCTGTGTATACATTGTGTAGTGTGTAGACTGTAATAGTGTGTATGCCAGAGGTCCGAAGGTTCTTAAGGTTTTGAAGGAGACCAACATATGGACTTATTATCTATGAGATAATGTCTGTTTCTATTGGTCTGGAGAAGTGAACTCCCTCCAGTATTTACATATATATTTGTATGTTATTGAGGAGACAAAGAGCTTTTTCTATACTTTACTTTTCTCCCCAACGTTGGTTTGCTTGATTTGATTCACGACTCAATAAAAACCCGGAGAGGAAAAAGGCACTGAGGTTTAGAATATCTTATTTCTAACAATTGGGGGCTCGTCCGGGATATCTCCAAACGGTAAGAATTCTAATTCTCCTGCAAATCAAGAGTTAATTCTTACTGTTTGTTGAGACATAATTTTAAAGTATATGATTATAATGTGATGATAGTGCCGTATTGTGGTATTCCTCGTGTTTAAATAATGCGGGAAGAGCGATAAAGGACATGATCAAGTTTATTTATCGTTAGTACGGTTTCCTCGTATTTTTGATAAATGCGGACTAAGTTTTCCTCGTGTTTCGAATGAAATACGGGAAGAACAAAGAAAGAGACTTAGATCCCCTCTTTTTTGTTATGTGATTTCCTCGTAAGTTTTTGATAAACTTCGAGAAGAACGTAAGGAAACGTGATTAATTTCCTTCGTTGTGTGAGATCCTTACTTTTATAAGAAGGATTGTTGCGAGATATTTCATAAAAAATCTCCGTCGTTTTTTTGGGGGTTTGTGAATCAATGCAATTTTTTTTTTCTCCTCTTTCTCTATTCCTCTTCTTTCTTTGCTTCTTTGACTAAAATGCTTTACTAACAATTGACACTGCAGCATTTTTTCTTCTTTGTTTTTCTATTTGATTATTTGAATTTTGTTTATTTTGTTTACAGGTGTATATTTTTGTGGTCTCAAAAATGGGAAATAAAATAAATCCACCTTTATTTAATGAATCTCCGAAAGATTTTATGGATAGAAATAATCAAGCCTTTTTTACGGAACCTTATCTATCAAATTTAGCTGGCTGGTCAGAGGGTAAAATACAATTAGATCCATTTCCACGTGAAGGATCGTTTAAAGATACAGACATGACTGCAGCGAAAGACATGATTTTAGGAAATTGGGGTAATCCAGAATGGGACTTTGATTATATGACACAATCCTATAAAACTTGGGCAATGATGAAAAAGTACTGGGATCGCGGACCTGACATAGATAAAGCTGCTAAAAAAATAAAAAAGATCGTAAATGTTCTACTCCGCGGGCTGATCTCAGAGCAGAGTCGGACAGAGTGGTGAGTGTCACTCAGTGTCACACAGCCTGAGGAGAAAGACGAAACTTTCTCTCCCCCCGCTCTCCCTCCGAGTTATGAATATTTTCAGGCTCCTTTAGCGTGTGCGCCCATAAAAAATGAACTGCATCATGATTTGAAGGCTGCAACTGCAATTCCGTTCGTGGAAACTTCAGAAGGATTTAAGGTTCATACGTTGCCTTTTGCTGATGTTATAGCTATCACCACGAATAATTTTTTAACGATGTCAATTGATGACCTTGATAAGCGTTTATGTGAGTTTTCCTCTGCTGAAGCCTTTGCTTCCTCAAAAGAAAAAACTCTGATACTGTTACAGTTTGATGCTGCGGCTCAAAAAACGTCCCTTCGTTCACACAAAAAGTCTGTTAAATGTTACTGTTGTGGTCGTTCTGGACATGTTGCAAAATTTTGCAGACAAAGAACTAAGCAACAGTTTAATACAAACCAGATGTGTACACGCTCAAATGTCTATGACAGAAAACCCCCACCTTCGTTTTCTCCTAGCTACAGACAGAGTGTAAAAAAATTCAAGGAGATATCCAACTGAATGGAATCGCGCCTGACGGTGCGAGAGCAAAGAATCTGAATTTTCAAAACTTTCGATGCAATATCCAAATAAATCAAATGTTTTGCCATTCCTTGAACTAAATGTTGACCATAAACCTACATGTTTTAATTGATAGCGGCGCTTCGGTGTCCTCGTTATCTTCCGATGTGTACTCAGGCTCCGTCACGGGAAAGAAAATTAATTCTGTAGGGATTAATAATGTTCCTGTGAAATGCGAATTGACGCCCACCTTACCAATTACCTCTAAGGATGTACCGACATTGTTTAAAATGCATTCATTTGCAATTATACCGAATTCACCATTCTGCCTGTTAGGTGCAGACTTGATGCACAAAATTGGTATGAAATTGAATTTTGATGCTAACTCTTTGACACTTTTGTTTCCTTCAGTTTTTTCCATTAAAACCGACAATCGAAATGCTCTTGTTGAAGATTCGTCTGCAACTGTGCGGCTACCAGAAATTTCGGAGTCAACCCTCAGTTGTGGGCGGAACACAAGGATGACGTAGGGTTAATAGATATCCAGCCCTACAGGGCGATTTTGATAAATACTAGGCCTGTGTTTCATAAACACCCGCTTTCAAAGGAAAAAGAGGAGGGACTTAAACCTCTCATTGATCGATTTTTGGAACAAGGCATTCTGGTTCGAACTCATTCACCTTATAATACACCAATTAATCCAATTAAGAAAGCTAATGGTACTTGCCGTTTAACGCAAGACCTAAGAAAAAATTAATGATTTGATCAAACCACTTGCTCCTATTGTACCAGAAGTTCAGGCTATAATTAATTATATTCCTTCAGAACATACATTTTATTATGTTATTGATTTAAGCTCCGCATTTTTCAGTATTCCTGTTCATCCTGATACTCTGCCACTGTTTGCATCTTGTTTTCAGAATTGTCAATATAGTTGGACACGTCTCCCTCAAGGGTTCAGAGATTCTCCGGCTGTTTTCTCCGCTGTAGTGCACGACACACTGAAAGATGTCAAACTTCCTCCAGACACCTGCCTGCTGGTCACATGTGTGCTGCTGCCACAAAAAAGAAATTGTTTGCAAAGTCCTGGCTGACAAACTTCAATGGGTGCAGAGAAAAGTCCATTACCTTGGACATGAACTGTCACAAGGCCAAGTTCGTCTGTCTGCGGACAGGATCAAAGCCTGCTTTTTTTTTTTTTGGCGAGCGTGGTTGTGATTTTTCTTCTGGCATATTTATTTATTTATTGACAGTAATTGTTCAAGTAAACGGTAATCGTGTGAAGAGGAGCATCATAGCCTCCATGGGACCATTTTCACCTTTTTCCTCCCTCTGAACTTTCTCCTAGAATAATTCATCAACAGATATGGAACAAGAAATAATAGACTTGCGGGAGGAAATACGGCACCTGCAGGCACAAAATGAGCAGCTGACGAGAGAGCGCCCCCCGCCCAGTAGCAGTGCTTCTAACCAACCGCACTCTTCTGTGTCTAATCCCAATGCTTCATCTCCAGTGTCTTTTAGCAGGGTACTTTATGTCCCTCGGGAGAGGAAATGCCCACGCTTTTACGGGAACATGGACTCTACTTTGAGTATTGAAGGCTGGACTGAGGAGGCTGAGGTGTGTATTGAGGGCAGGGGTTGGTCTGATAAAGAAAAGGTGGTGTTTTTGCTTGACCACCTGGGGGAAGCCAGAATGGAGATAAAACTCCGCTCACCAGCTACTAGAGAATCTCCCGAGTCTGTTTTTGATATTTTGAGAGATTTGTATGGGGGAGACAGACATTTCTGCAATTACAGCAGAGGTTTTATGAACGAAAACAAAAAGAAGGTGAATCTTTTACTGAATTTTCCCACACTTTAATGTCCTTGATGGACTTGATTCTTAATAGCAACCCAGGCAGTGTTCCAAATTCTGATAGAGTGCTTCATGATCAGTTTGTTGAACATGTTCGAGATGTGATGTTGAAGCGTGAATTAAAGCGATTAGTAAGGGAGAAACCAACTTCTACTCTACTAGAGGTTCGAAGTGAAGCTCTTAGGTGGGTGGAAGAGGGGAATAGGGAAGCAGTTTCTTCATATGTTCAGCCATGGTGTAATGTTACTGTTAGAAATAGGTATATCTCAGCCCTGTCCAAGAGAGAAATGCTGAGTTGCTGCATTCCATTCCGAATACATTATCAGACATATGTTTCATGTTAGCATGGAGCTCTCTCTCTCTCTCTCTCTCTCTCTCTCTCTCTCTCTCTCTTCCTCCGTGTATACATTGTGTAGTGTGTAGACTGTAATAGTGTGTATGCCAGAGGTCCGAAGGTTCTTAAGGTTTTGAAGGAGACCAACATATGGACTTATTATCTATGAGATAATGTCTGTTTCTATTGGTCTGGAGAAGTGAACTCCCTCCAGTATTTACATATATATTTGTATGTTATTGAGGAGACAAAGAACTTTTTCTATTCTTTACTTTTCTCCCCAACGTTGGTTTGCTTGATTTGATTCATGACTCAATAAAAACCCGGAGAGGAAAAAGGCACTGAGGTTTAGAATATCTTATTTCTAACAGTTGGGGGCTCGTCCGGGATATCTCCAAACGGTAAGAATTCTAATTCTCCTGCAAATCAAGAGTTAATTCTTACTGTTTGTTGAGACATAATTTTAAAGTATATGATTATAATGTGATGATAGTGCCGTATTGTGGTATTCCTCGTGTTTAAATAATGCGGGAAGAGCGATAAAGGACATGATCAAGTTTATTTATCGTTAGTACGGTTTCCTCGTATTTTTGATAAATGCGGATCGAAGTTTTCCTCGTGTTTCGAATGAAATACGGGAAGAACAAAGAAAGAGACTTAGATCCCTCTTTTTTGTTATGTGATTTCCTCGTAAGTTTTTGATAAACTTCGAGAAGAACGTAAGGAAACGTGATTAATTTCCTTCGTTGTGTGAGATCCTTACTTTTATAAGAAGGATTGTTGCGAGATATTTCATAAAAAATCTCCGTCTTTTTTTTGGGGTTTGTGATTGAATCAATGCAATTTTTTTTCTCCTCTTTCTCTATTCCTCTTCTTTCTTTGCTTCTTTGACTAAAATGCTTTACTAACAATTGACACTGCAGCATTTTTTCTTCTTTGTTTTTCTATTTGATTATTTGAATTTTGTTTATTTTGTTTACAGGTGTATATTTTTGTGGTCTCAAAAATGGGAAATAAAATAAATCCACCTTTATTTAATGAATCGCGAAAGATTTTATGGATAGAAATAATCAAGCCTTTTTACGGAACCTTATCTATCAAATTTAGCTGGCTGGTCAGAGGGTAAAATACAATTAGATCCATTTCCGCGTGAAGGATCGTTTAAAGATACAGACATGACTGCAGCGAAAGACATGATTTTAGGAAATTGGGGTAATCCAGAATGGGACTTTGATTATATGACACAATCCTATAAAACTTGGGCAATGATGAAAAAGTACTGGGATCGCGGACCTGACATAGATAAAGCTGCTAAAAAAATAAAAAAGATCGTAAATGTTCTACTCCGCGGGCTGATCTCAGAGCAGAGTCGGATAGAGTGGTGAGTGTCACTCAGTCAGTCTCACAGCCTGAGGAGAAAGACGAAACTTTCTCTCCCCCCGCTCTCCCTCTGAGTTATGAATATTTTCAGGCTCCTTTAGCGTAGCGCCCGTAAAAATGAACTGCATCATGATTTGAAGGCTGCAACTGCAATTCCGTTCGTGGAAACTTCAGAAGGATTTAAGGTTCATACGTTGCCTTTTGCTGATGTTATAGCTATCACCACGAATAATTTTTTAACGATGTCAATTGATGACCTTGATAAGCGTTTATGTGAGTTTTCCTCTGCTGAAGCCTTTGCTTCCTCAAAAGAAAAAACTCTGATACTGTTACAGTTTGATGCTGCGGCTCAAAAAACGTCCCTTCGTTCACACAAAAAGTCTGTTAAATGTTACTGTTGTGGTCGTTCTGGACATGTTGCAAAATTTTGCAGACAAAGAACTAAGCAACAGTTTAATACAAACCAGATGTGTACACGCTCAAATGTCTATGACAGAAAACCCCCACCTTCGTTTTCTCCTAGCTACAGACAGAGTGTAAAAAAATTCAAGGAGATATCCAACTGAATGGAATCGCGCTTGACGGTGCGAGAGCAAAGAATCTGAATTTTCAAAACTTTCGATGCAATATCCAAATAAATCAAATGTTTTGCCATTCCTTGAACTAAATGTTGACCATAAACCTACATGTTTTAATTGATAGCGGCGCTTCGGTGTCCTCGTTATCTTCCGATGTGTACTCAGGCTCCGTCACGGGAAAGAAAATTAATTCTGTAGGGATTAATAATGTTCCTGTGAAATGCGAATTGACGCCCACCTTACCAATTACCTCTAAGGATGTACCGACATTGTTTAAAATGCATTCATTTGCAATTATACCGAATTCACCATTCTGCCTGTTAGGTGCAGACTTGATGCACAAAATTGGTATGAAATTGAATTTTGATGCTAACTCTTTGACACTTTTGTTTCCTTCAGTTTTTTCCATTACAACCGACAACCGAAATGCTCTTGTTGAAGATTCGTCTGCAACTGTGCGGCTACCAGAAATTTCGGGAGTCAACCCTCAATTGTGGGCGGAACACAAGGATGACGTAGGGTTAATAGATATCCAGCCCTACAGGGCGATTTTGATAAATACTAGGCCTGTGTTTCATAAACACCCGCTTTCAAAGGAAAAAGAGGAGGGACTTAAACCTCTCATTGATCGATTTTTGGAACAAGGCATTCTGGTTCGAACTCATTCACCTTATAATACACCAATTAATCCAATTAAGAAAGCTAATGGTACTTGCCGTTTAACGCAAGACCTAAGAAAAAATTAATGATTTGATCAAACCACTTGCTCCTATTGTACCAGAAGTTCAGGCTATAATTAATTATATTCCTTCAGAACATACATTTTATTATGTTATTGATTTAAGCTCCGCATTTTTCAGTATTCCTGTTCATCCTGATACTCAGCCACTGTTTGCATTTTGTTTTCAGAATTGTCAATATAGTTGGACACGTCTCCCTCAAGGGTTCAGAGATTCTCCGGCTGTTTTCTCCGCTGTAGTGCACGACACACTGAAAGATGTCAAACTTCCTCCAGACACCTGCCTGCTGGTCACATGTGTGCTGCTGCCACAAAAAAGAAATTGTTTGCAAAGTCCTGGCTGACAAACTTCAATGGGTGCAGAGAAAAGTCCATTACCTTGGACATGAACTGTCACAAGGCCAAGTTCGTCTGTCTGCGGACAGGATCAAAGCCATCGCTACATTTAAGCATCCATCCACACGGAAGCAAATGCAAAGCTTCCTGGGACTGGTCAATTACTGCCGCCTGTGGGTGCCTAATTGCTCTATGTATGACAAAATCCTGCGAGAAGTTACGCTGGGTGACAAAGACGATATTACATGGACAAGTGAGATGAATCAAGCATTCAAACATTTGCAAGCATCACTCTTAAGGCCGCCTGCCCTTGGCCTACCCTGTTACACACAAGACTTTCATCTCTACGTGTACGAAAGTGGGGGCACAGCCGCAGCAATCCTGGCCCAAGAGCATGGGGGCACTTTCCGTCCAATAGCTTATTTATCTAAGACCCTGGATTCGGTGGCTAAGGGCCTTCCGGCTTGTTTGCGTGCAGTGGCTGCTACAGCAATCATGATACAGGATGCTGAAAAGGTGGTTTTGTCACATCCTCTTATTGTACATGTTTTTCATCAGGTAGGAGCCATTATGCATAATATTTCAACTCAACACATGACTGCCCAATGCCGTTCTGGCTATGAGGCTATATTGTTAGTTACTGCTAATGTAACGTTGAAAGTAACTTCTGTTATTCATAGCCCTACTGTACATCTGCATAGGTTGCTGACACAAGGTGAATTTGAGAGCGACGACCACGACTGCCTGAACAGGATCCAAATTTCGACTGCTTGCAGGCCAGACGTTTCCACGTCTGTCCTGGAGGAGGGAATCCATTGGTATATTGATGGATCCTGCTTTAAGCCAAACGACAATACATATTTGTGTGGTTATGCTATTGTTGAATTGCCTAATAAAGTAATTGAAGCGTATTCACTGCCACATAAATCAGCACAAGTCGCAGAACTGATTGCTTTAACAAGAGCTTGTCAATTGGCAAAAGGTCAGTGTATCAATATATATACTGACTCCAAAAATGCGTATGGCGTAGTCCATGATTTTGCTAAATTGTGGGAGGAAAGAAATTTCAAAACCTCCGAAGGAAAACCAATTTCGCATCATAACATTGTGGCTGAGCTAATAAGTGCAGCACAGCAACCATCGAAGCTTGCTGTAATTAAAGTAGCTGGTAACAAAACAGGTGAATCTGACGAGGCCAAAGGTAACAGATTTGCGGACGAAGTAGCGAAATGGACAGCAAAAGAAGCAATATGTAGTCCGCATGTAAATGAACAAAACAATGAAGTGCCGATGATGAATTCATCATTGATTAATGATTTGGATGTTAAAATCTTACAAGCGAATCCTACTCAACATGATTTGACTCATTGGGCAGTTAATGAAGTAAAACCAGATCAAGTTGGTATCTTAAGAGATAAACAAGGTAGAATCGCGCTACCAGCATCTACTGTTGTAATGCTGTGTAGACATTATCATGGTGTATCACATGTGTCAAAAGAGAAAGTGATACAAAATTTGAATCAATCATACTGCATTGCGAACGTTCGTAGAAATACTTTGCGGATATTGGATGCTTGCCTGGTGTGTGCGCAAACAAACAGGCACAAGGCAATCAGCCATGATGCTTTACCGCATCCTGAACTTCCTTTCCAATATTTACAGATCGATTTTACACACATGCCTCCATGTGGAAATCACAAGTATTTGCTCGTGATTATCGACCGATTTACTAAGTGGCCTGAGGCTTTTCCGTGTGGAAAAGAAGACGCAAAGACAGTAGTGAAGGTTCTTGCCAAAGAAATTATACCGCGTTTCGGTATTCCAACTGTTATACCGACAATGAAACTCCATTTGCTTCTAAAGTAACACAGTTATTAGCTAAAGAACTTAGTATTAATTGGCATTTTCATATCCCGTATCATCCTCAGTCTTCGTCAAACGTGGAGCGTTTGAACAAAACGATAAAAGAACGTCTTAATAAAGCGTGTCTAGATACGGGCAGAAATTGGGTTGATTTATTGCCTGCCATATTGACGGAAATGAGAATGTCTCCGTCAGCCACTACAAAACTGTCTCCCTTTGAAATTCTTAAGGGTAGACCTTTCCCGACCCCTTGGGTCAGAGGTCGCGCTGGCAATCTCTCCACAGGTGACACGGAGGTGATCATCGCGGATTATGTGGATTTCCTCATTAAAATATTTAAACGACATAAATAATGATATTTCTCTCCCTCTGCCTGCAGAAAGTTCTACTCATTTGTTCCGAATCAGCAGGTTCTGTGGAAGTATCTGAAACCAACGAAGTTAGGTGAACTAAAGTGGGCCCAACTACTGTACTGCCGGTGACCCGAACGGAGGTGCTGACTGATCTTCAACCACAGTGGATCCACGCAAGCCGCGTGAAGCTTGCTCCAGAGGAGGGCCTTACTGATTCAAGGTGAACGGTGAAAGCACTGGAGGAGCTGAACACGCAGCGCCAGTGCCCGAACCGGAATCTTTGAATTAGGAGGACCTGAGGAGGAACCTGGAACAGTCAACATGAAAACATTCCTACTGACACTGCATAGGGCAGGTGTTCGTGCTTGCCTATGCCCGTTCAGTATCAAAACAAAAGCAAGGAGTCACAAGTGTAATTCCAATTCCTAGAAATAATGTATAATGGTTTATGTTTTATGGTAATATTAAATGAAGATGTTTTTGTTATGAAGGTACAGGTAAACACCCAGAAACAAAGGTACATAGAGTGTGATGCCCCAAGTGACCCTGAAGTATATTTACTGTGTTGGACAGCCAAGAGGTATTAAATGTTTGGATTAATTCTTGGCTAAAGATGGAGGAGGAATATGTAAAATATTGGGTGACAAATGCTATACATACATCCTGGGTCACATTGATGATGATGGTAAATTCATGAAGGTATGAAAGGAAATGGATAAGTTGAATAAAGAATTAGCTGATAACGTTAGGGAATATGGGGACATTTTCCAATGTGTTTGGGTGGTTTCGCACCCTGAATGTCTTCCATTATATCGATTGCTGTATGCATTCTACTTATGTTATTATTTGGCCTATGTTTGTTACAATTACTAATGCAAAAGTGTGACTGTTATATTTGTACATATATACCAGAAAATGATTAAGATGGCCATATCATAGCTGAGGGTATAAATAATATGACAAAAAAAAATAAAAAAATTGTTGATGAATTACAGAGAAGACAAATGAATGATAGATTATGGGTTTGGAGATTGGATTACAAGTTGGAAACAATTACTTGTATCTTCTTTAATACCAATTGGAGTTATACTGTTAATTCTTTCATTTATTGTTTGCTGTATTATTCCATTCATTAAAATGTTGATTTATCTTTCTATGAATACTTTTGTATTCTCTCAAATACCCTTTAGCAAGCAGAACTATCAAGTACTAATGATTTTGAAAGAAATGTTTGATTGAAATATGTTTCATGTATTATTATGTAATAATGGACATACTGAGAATCATGTAATGTGATAATTATGTTATAATATAACGTCATTATCAAAGTGGGCACTGTTAGAAATAGGTATATCTCAGCCCTGTCCAAGAGAGAAATGCTGAGTTGCTGCATTCCATTCCGAATACATTATCAGACATATGTTTCATGTTAGCATGGAGCTCTCTCTCTCTCTCTCTCTCTCTCTCTCTCTCTCTCTCTCTTCCTCTGTGTATACATTGTGTAGTGTGTAGACTGTAATAGTGTGTATGCCAGAGGTCCGAAGGTTCTTAAGGTTTTGAAGGAGACCAACATATGGACTTATTATCTATGAGGTAATGTCTGTTTCTATTGGTCTGGAGAAGTGAACTCCCTCCAGTATTTACATATATATTTGTATGTTATTGAGGAGACAAAGAGCTTTTTCTATTCTTTACTTTTCTCCCCAACGTTGGTTTGCTTGATTTGATTCACGACTCAATAAAAACCCGGAGAGGAAAAAGGCACTGAGGTTTAGAATATCTTATTTCTAACAGTTACTCAAGGCAGGGTAGTTGAGCTTGAACCTAAGGTTAGATTTCAGGAGTCTACGGAGTTAAAAGAGATCAAAGAGATGTTGTGAAGGGGGAAGGTCAAAAATCCCTTGTCTCTTCAGTTATATCGATACATATATAAAGATGTATTGATCACTATGTATCTATATTCTGTTGCTTAAACTTCTTTAATAAAGTGATGAATTAACTATATGTATTCGCACATAATCAATTTTATTTTTCTTATGCATAACTGAAATATACTTCGAATCATATCTGTGTTAAGAGTTAATTTTTGATTTCATGCACATTCCTTGAAGCCTCTCTCTCTGTTCTGCACGGAGGCTGACTTGAAGGTCGTTCTTGGGAATAAGCTTGAGATGAGACACCAGGGGAATGTTAAACATATGTTCCAGATGAATTCTGTGGTTGATTTTTACCTGTCCATGACTAATTATATGATTTAAAATCCTATGTAATAGCACTTGAATAAGTAGAAGTGTAAATTTTCTCTTATTATTTCTTTCCTCTCCTTTGCCTGAGGGGTGAATATTTCTTATCTCACTGTTTTGGTTAAGATGACCTGATAAATGTGTGCTCTGGTTCCCTTGTGCACAGAGAAACACTGTCGTTCGTCAGTGTTTCGTGTGTGCGTATTGACCTTCTACCCAGGTTTTGAACCCAGGGAGACACAGCAGGCAGACTCGAAGACGCCAGAGACCATCTGCGAGGTCACTTCAGATGTAAATCTCGAGTCAGGACGACAATTGCGCTGATTAATGTTGATGTGCTATAGCTATCTATATGTTGTGACTTTATGCTCTGTTAGCCAGTCATGAGTTAAATAATAGAATATACGTCCTTGCAAATGGTATAATTGATGTAAAATTTTGTGTAAGGTATGAGTTAGCTTTCGATCTCCTCGTGAGACTTTGCCTCTGGCTGTACCAATTTCACTGCAAACTATTCTTCAGTAAATTTTGGATTCTTTGATTGAACTTCTGACTCCTGGTTTTCTTTCTCCATATCTGATCCGGGTAATAACTGTTATACCCCTAACAGTTGAGACAGCAACAAACACAAATAATTGAACATACCCAGCGTTTTGATAGCCTTATGTCTAAAAAGAATGAACCCTTTAGTAATGCAACCAGGCAAAATGACTCACGACGGTGCCTTCGCTGTAATAGAGTTGGGCATATAGCCAGGTATTGTCGGCAACCATGGTCCATGGAGTCAAACCCTAGATCCCCTCAGGTGAACGCCTGCAGTTTTGAATCAGGTTATAGGAGCTACTGAAGCTTCACCGTCATCTGTTTGCCCTACCATCTTACAGCGTCCTGTGGGCAAATGTCCTGTTGTAATTGTGCAGATGGGGGGGTAGAGATTTCATGTTTATTAGATACAGGGTCAATGGTGACCACTGTAACTCAGTAATTTTTTGAGAAGCATTTCCGACAAATGGGAGTAAATGCACTTAAAAATGTAGTTGGCTTCAATTAAAAGCAGCTAATGGTCTTGAGATTCCATATGTGGGATATTTTGAAACTGATGTGACTGTGTTGGGGCAAACTCTTTTGGGGCAGGGTATTTTGGTTGTAAAAGATCCCGTTGATACTTTGTCCCATCAGAGGAAAGAACTGACTCCTGGCCTTTTAGGTATGAATGTGATTGGACAGTGTTACAATGATCTGTTTGAAAAACACGGCCCAGCACTATTTTCAGCTCCACAGGTCAGGCAGGCAGAGTTAGGATGGAGGGATGCCCTTTCACAGTGTCACTGAGCAGATGGTGCCCCTTTTCCTGGATTCATTGGTTATGTGAAAGTGCAGTCTTGCCATCCGGTCCAGATTCCAGCTGGCACCATGAGGTTAGTACCTGCGTTGTGCCCTAAGAACATGAAAAGTTGTACAGTGTGTTTTTTAGAACCCCAGGATTTCAATGAGGGGGGACTGCCTGCTGGAGTGTTAATATCACCTGCTCTGTTGCAGTGTATACAAGGGATAGTGCATGTACCGGTAGTTAATGTTGGCACAGAACCTTTATATTTGCCACCAAGAATTAGACTGGGTAGTTTGGTTGGTGCTGAGGTAGTCATGAAATCAGATCAAGACATTGTGTTTAAGGGAGATTTACCATGTGATCCTAATATTGTGACTGTTCAGTGTCAAACTATTACATCATTGTCAATCATCGATGTCCAAGGTTTAGAATTGCCTGGGCTTACAGAGGCTTAGAAGGAGGAAGTTGGGAGATTGCTAATAAGATACTCTGATGTCTTTGCCAAGCATGATAGTGACTTGGGGTGCACAAACTTAATAGATCATCAGATTCCTTTAATAGATGAAACCCCGGTACGCCAGCGATATCGTAGAATTCCTCCTAGTCAGTTTGAGGCAGTGAAGGCACACATAAGACAATTGTTGGACAGTCAAGTCATTAGGGAGAGTTGCAGCCCATATGCCTCACCAATTGTATTGGTGCAGAAGAAGGATGGCTCTCTGAGAATGTGTGTCGAATATCGCCAGCTCAATGTCAGAACTCTCAAGGACGCTTATCCCTTACCAAGGATAGAGGAGTCACTGGATGCCTTGACTGGAGCAAAGTGGTTTTCGACTTTAGACCTGGCTAGTGGATATAACCAGGTGCCAGTAGCTGACAAAGATCGTGCTAAAACTGCCTTTTGCACTCCATTTGGGCTTTTTGAATTTAATAGGATGCCTTTTGGGTTGTGCAATGCCCCAAGTACTTTTCAAAGGTTAATGGAGCGAATTTTTGGGGATCAGAGTTTTCAGTCTTTATTGCTCTATCTGGATGATGTGATTGTCTTTTCAGCAACCATTGAGCAACATCTTCAGCGACTTGAGCTGGTGCTGGATCAGCTGAGACAACAGAACTTGAGGATAAAACTCAGTAAATGCTGCTTCTTTCGGCCAGAGGTACGTTATTTGGGGCATGTGGTCTCTTCTACAGGGGTCAGTACAGACCCAGAGAAGATATCTGCTGTAGCTAAATGGAACCATCCACAAAGTCTTCAAGAACTTCGAACCTTTCTTGGTTTCGCTAGTTATTATCGGCGGTTTGTTAAAAACTTTTCATGTATTGCGGGACCCTTGAACACATTGGTGGCAGAAATGATCAGGGGACAGAAAAGTAAACAACCCAAGATTAATCTGGGGACCAAATGGACTGACCCATGTGAAAATGCTTTCCAGACACTTAAAACGGCTCTAACAAATGCTCCAGTCCTTGCCTATGCTGATTTCAGCAAGCCCTTTATCTTGGATGTTGATGCAAGCCATCAAGGTTTGGGTGCAGTCTTAGCTCAAGAACATGGAGGCAAATGTCGACCAGTCGCGTTCGTGAGTTGAGGTCTGCGACCATCTGAACGCAACATGCAGAATTACAGCTCAATGAAGTTGGAGTTTTTGGCCCTTAAATGGGCTGTTTCAGAAAAGTTTAGAGAGTATTTGCTGGGTCAGAAATGCCTGGTGTATACAGACAATAATCCACTTAGTCATTTGCGGACAGTGAAATTGGGAGCGTTGGAACAATGATGGGCTAACCAGCTTGCGGACTTCGATTTAGAAATTAGGTATAAGCCTGGACGTTCTCATGTTAATGCTGATGCTTTGTCTAGAAAAAATGCTGCATCTGTAGCTGAATTGGCTATGACTACTGGTTTACCAAAGGAACTGTATCAGTATGTTCATGGTAGTCAATGTGTAGTCATAAGCTAAACAATTTCTGCTCTCCCTGAACAGCCTAGAGAAAATCTTAGTGTTCTGCAAGCAACCGACCCCGTTATTGGGCACTTTGAATGCCACTGTCTTCACAAAATAGGTAACCCGTGGCTATCTGTGGGTTTATTTGTTTCTTATATAATTAGTTTTTTTTTCCTTTTCATTTATTATTTTTTGTGGGTATTTGCATTTAAGGTCTGTTATATTTTTAACTATGTTGAATTATTGGAATAAAAAATGTGCCTATTGATTGAAGCTGCACTACCGCCTTGCACCTGATTATTTCCCCCCTTGTGGGTAATAATATTACACATGCCACAGAGTGTGTAAACGCACTGTTTTGGGGACACAAAGGAGTGCTTTTTGTGGGTTCTGTAGTGCAATTGAGAGAGCGCTAGACTTCTATTTTTGCCAAATATGGCTATTCAGAGGTTTGGATTCAGGTTGCAGCTTTTGTCATTTTGCTAGGCACACTTGGCCTAAAAATGTCAAGGCTATCTGACAATCAAAACACTTTCCTTCATGCTTTCAATAGCACGACCTATTACTCGATACTATGACCTCTCTTCTGGATGTTTTGCTCGTCACAGTCACCCTCCCAGAAAGTTTAGATAAAGGTGCTGTGGCATTCTAAGACTACTTTGACATGCTAACATTCATTTCCAACAGAGTGCTGTGGCTACTCTGGTCAAGACATTTGTCTTGTACATAGGAAATGCTGGTATCACATTCTGCAGTGTTTATCTGGCAGTGACTGTGCTCTCTGTCCTTTTTGTGGGTTCTGTAATGCAATTGATAGAGCGCTAGACTTCAATTTTACAAAATATGGCTATTCAAAGGTTTTGGATTCAGGTTGCAGCTTTTGTCATTTTGCTAAGCACACTTGGCCTAAAAATGGCAAGGCTATCTGACAACCAAAACACTTTCCTCAAACAAACTCCTTCATGCTCTCAATTGCATGGGCAAAACTAAACCCTGTTCACAAATCATTCATTGACTGCATTATAAGACTACTTTGACATGATAACACTCATTTCCAACAGGGTGCTGTGGCCACTCTGGTCAAGACATTTGTCTTGTACATAGGAAATGCTGGTATCAAATTGTGCAGTGTTTATCTGGCAGTGATTGTGCTCTCTGTCCTTTCCTGAGGACATAAAGTCCTGACAGTGCATTTTAAAAACGGCAAACAATTCTACAGAGTCTCAAGGAAGGTGATTTCCAAGCCACAGAATGTGTAAACTCACTGTTTTCACTGTATTGGGGACACAAAGAAGTGCTTTTTGTGGGTTCTGTAGTGCAGTTGATAGAGCGTTAGACTTCTATTTTGCCAAATATGGCTATTCAAATGTTTTGGATTCAGGTTGCAGCTTTTGTCATTTTGCGAAGCACACTTGGCCTAAAAATGGCAAGGCTGTCTGACAAACAAAACACTTTCTTCAAACAAACTCCTTATCATTTCCCATTTACCATTCATTTCCAACAGAGTGCTGTGGCTACTCTGGTCAAGACATTTGTCTTGTACATAGGAAATTCTGGTATCAAATTTTGCAGTGTTTATTTGGCAGTGACTGTGCTCTCTGTCCTTTCCTGAGGACAGAAAGTCCTGACAGTGCATTCTGAAATGGCAAACAATTCTACAGGGTCTCAGGGAAGGTGATTTCCAAGCCAAAGAGTGTGTAAACTCACTGTTTTCACTGTATTGGGGACACAAAGTAGTGCTTTTTGTGGGTTCTGTAGTGCAATTGATAGAGCGCTAGACTTCTATTTTGCCAAATATGGCTATTCAAAGGTTTTGGATTCAGATTGCAGCTTTTGTCATTTTGCTAAGCACACTTGGCCTAAAAATAGCAAGGCTATCTGACAACCAAAACACTTTCCTCAAACAAACTCCTTCATGCTGTCAGTAGCACGACCTATTACTCGATACTATGACCTCTCTTCTGGATGTTTTGCTCCTCACAGTCACAATCCCTGAAAGTTCAGAGAAAGGTGCTGTGGTTTAGTTGGTTAAAGTGCCTGTCTAGTAAACAGGAGATCCTGGGTTCAAATCCCAGCCTTGTCTTTGCATTGTGTTGTTTAACTGAGTAATGAAAAAATTTGGTTTTTCTAAAAGCTGATAGAAAACGGCTACCCAAGACAATATGCAGCACTGATCAAGGGTAAAAGTTAATCCTGTTCTCAAATCTTTTCTTGGATTTTTTTTTAAATTTTACTCTGATATGCGAACACTCTTTTCTAACTGTGTCCTGTGGTTCAGCTGGTCAAGGTACCTTTCTTGCAAACAGGAGATCCTGCTTTCAAATCTTAGCATTGCTTATTTGGCAGTGACTGTTCTCTTTTTTTTTATTTATTTTTTATTATTAAAGAAATATCAGCATACAGAACATAAATTTTTACACATACATAACATACACGTTACTTTCTTAAACATAATTTCTAAAAATAGAAAAAAAACATTAACAAAGCATTAAAGCATTTTTTTTTTTTTTTAAAAAAAAGAGAAATAATTTTCTTTTATAAGGTTATCTCCATATTATATTTCATAAACATTTTCTCTACTTCAATTGTGTACATTCTAAAAAACACATCCTCCTTTCCCGCCAACCTCCAATAGTTACACAGTGTAAACAGGTAGTCCTTCAACATATTTTTATACAAGATCCACACATCTAAACACACATCTTTGGTTTTGGCTACATTTCTTCTTTTCCAGATAGCATTTTTCGCTAGTAAAATTAGTAGATTTATCACACTTTTGTTTTTGCACGTCTCCCCCATTCCTAACATTAAAATTTGTCGCCAGTCCACTTCTTCTGTTTTTTCTCTCAGCTCATTAACAGTTTCTTTTAAAACTTTTAAAAAAGGTCTCAAATTTTCACACAATAAAAACAAATGCAGCAAACCCTCATCTTGTTTTTTACACACCCTACACAGAGCAGTTTGTTCCTTTTTTATTACACACAGCCTAATTTCTGTAAAAATCACATTGTGTCTTGTAAAATAGTCTAAGCATTCCAAATTTGTGCTTAAAATTGGCCCTCTTAAATTTTGCCATATATCTTTCTCTTCCAAGTCTTTAAAATGCCTCAACCACATTTCATTTGAATGCGGCTTTTTAAAAACCTCCTCTCTAAAAACCTGATAAAACATTTTCACATTCCCTAAAATAAAATTCCATTCTTTTATTTTGACTCGTAAAAAACACTTAAACTTTTCCATCTTTCCTTTCACCCCTATTTATTTCATTCAACCACTCTTCTGGTATTGCACCCTTCATCTCCTCGTATTGTTTCCTCACACTCTTTATGTCATACTCCTCCTTGGCTATTTCTAATTCATCAATTATAACTTGCACCGGTAAAAATCCATCCCTTATCTCATATTAAATATCTCTCACTCTTGTAACCCCCAACCTCCCACCATTTTTTAAAAAACATTTCTTTCCTCTTACTCACAATATGTTTATTAAAAAACAGTGGTTGATTTAAATGGTTTCTCATGGTTTCTTTCCAATCTCCTTTCTCTTCTTTATCTATGTATTTTTTGATCACTTTAATTCTCATACTTTTCTACTTTATCTCCACATCAGCTAAACCCATACCTCCTTTATCTATTTGTCCTATCAAAGTATTATATGCAACTCTTGGGTTTTGTTTTTCCCATATAAAATCCAGAACACATCTTTTCAATCTTACTTCCACCCACCTTGGTATTGCATTAACAGATAAAACATACCACAGTTTAGATAGCTTTAGAGTAATTACAATTAAAATTCTCCCCTTCAAACTCAAAGCACTACCTCTCCAGAAAATTAACCTTTTCTCCATTTCCCCCACCAACATTTCCAACATTCTGTCTCTTGCCCCTTTTTCATCTTTTCCTAAAGTAACTCCTAAAATTTTAGTTTCCTGTACCTCTACGAAATTAAAAAACCCCACTAGATTGGGTACTCCACCAAATCTCATATAAACAGTCTTTTCTTCATTAACTTTCGCACCTGTGCCCTTGCTATACGTCTCCACATTCTTCATTGCCTCCTTCACACTTTCCAAATCTTTTACTACTAATGATGTGTCATCTGCATATTGAAAAATCTTTTTATCCTCATATCCTTCTTCTATTTTAATGCCTTGTATACCTTTGTCTTTCCTAATCATTAATCCTAATGGTTCCGCTACTAAAGTGTACAATTGCGCTGAAAGTGGACACCCTTGTCTTATTGACCTCGTGATTTTAAAAGGTTCCGTTAAAAAGCCATTGCACTTCACTCTTGTCATTCGTTAAAATTCTTCCCAAACCCAAATCGCTCTAAAATTGAAAATAAAAAACTGTGCTCTACTCTGTCAAATGCTTTTTCAAAATCTAAATTTATAACGTATCCATTCTTTTCCCCTTCATTTAGATAGATCATCATGTCCCTTATCCCGCTTGTTATATCCGCAATATCTCTCCCCTTTACACCATATGCTTGATTTGTCATTATAATAGAAGGTAAAACTTTTTTTAATCTATTTGCTAAATTCTTGGCTAAAATCTTCATATCTGAATTTAACATTGTTATGGGCCTAAAATTATTTAACATATTTTTACTTCCTTTTCTAAATCAACTTCATCAACCCCATACTCATCCGCTGGTTCAATTCCTTTTTCCTAAAAATTTCTCCATATACTTCCATTAAAATCTCACTTATTTTTTCCTTAAAAACTTGATAAAATTAATTTACTAATCCATCTATGCAGGACTTTTCTTTCCTTCTAACATAGTTATTGCTTGTATAATTTCCTCCTTATTCATTTCTCGATCACATTTTTCTTTATCCTCCTTACTTACTTTAGCTGTAACACAATCTAACAACTCCTTTTTCTCCTTTACATATATTCCTTTAGTTTCAAAAAGCTCCTCATAATACCTTCTCACTTCCTCTAAAATTCCATCTGTGTCCTTTACATTTCCCCCCTTTTGGTTTTTTAATTATTTTATTAACTCTGCTTTTCCTCTTTTTTTTTCCAAACCAAAGAAATATGTTGTACATTTTTCACCTTCAATAGAATTCTTCGGTCATCCACCACAGTTGTTTTCCGTGGTCTTCCGGGTCTTTTGGTGTTGCTGAGCTCATGGGTGCGTTCTTTCTTTTTAAGAATGTTCCAAACAGTTGATTTGGCCACACCTAATGTTTTTGCTATCTCTCTGATGGGTTTGTTTTGATTTTTCAGCCTAATGATGGCTTGCTTCACTGATAGTGACAGCTCTTTGGATCTCATATTGAGAGTTGACAGCAACAGATTCCAAATGCAAATAGCACACTTGAAATGAACTCTGGACCTTTTATCTTCTCCTTGTAAATGGGATAATGAGGGAATAACACACACCTGGCCATGGAACAGCTGAGCAGCCAATTGTCCCATTACTTTTGGTCCCTTAAAAAGTGGGAGGCACATATACAAACTGTTGTAATTCCTACACCATTCACCTGATTTGGATGTAAATACCCTCAAATTAAAGCTGAAAGTCTGCAGTTAAAGCACATCTTGTTCGTTTAATTTAAAATCCATTGTGGTGGTGTATAGAGCCAAAACGATTTGAATTGTGTCGATGTCCCAATATTTATGGTCCTGACTGTACATATTTTAAAATGGTCTTTTCTAAAAAGCTGACAGGATACGGATACTTAAGTAAAAATACTGCACTTCCCTGCTGAAAAATCCAGCTAAAACCAGCCTAAGCTGGTTGGCTTGTCTTAGCTGGTTTAAGCTGGAAGTAGCTGGTTTTAGTCGGTCTCCCAGCCTGGCTTAGCTGGTTTTAGCTGGTCTCCCAGCCTGGACAAGTTGGTGGTCAGCTGGACTCCCAGCCTGGTTTAGCTGGTTTTAGCTGGTCTCCCAGCCTGGCTTAGCTGGTCAAGCTGGTCTCCCAGCCTGGATTAGCTGGTTTTAGCTGGTCTCCCAGCTAACTAAGACCAGCTAAGACCAACACTGACCAGCTAAGATCAGCCTGACCAGCTAAAACCAGCCTGGCCAGCTGAGACCAGCCTGACCAACTAAGACCAGTTAAGCCAGCTAACACACAACGTACCAGTTACGTAATCTTTCTGTACTTTTTGGTAATTTCATGACTTACTAACTGGTAACGTAACTACAACGTAGTTGCCCGTAATATATTCGTAATTTTGTGTGCAATTGTATGACTTGGTGGCAATGAGACTGCAATGTCCCAGGCCCGTAATTTTACCACCTTTCACGTAATAACTCAAGACAAATTGCATTTGTTTGTTTGTTTTTGTTGCTGTAGCAGTTGCATAACACCAAGTGTTGTACATCTGGAAGACAGTTACATTTTACAAAAAGGGGTCATATGAAATAAAATGTTAATAGTAATGTATTCACGCATTCTTTGTTTTGTATCCGTTTGCTTTACAGTCTCAGACGATTAATTATTTGGACATTACATTTTTGAATCCTCCTGCAACAGAATACAAACCACAATTTGGGATCCTGACATGTCAAATTCCTATGCTACGTGGAGGTCCTCTGGATAAAGACAACACACACATATATATTAAACTTTATGAAGGCACTTTATTTAGACCAGGATACACAATTTCTGTATCAAACAGGCTTCTTAAAGGTTGCAATATATTTATCACTTGATATGATCCACATATTAATTTGCTACAGTTGTGTAATGCTTTGTAGTAACTTGTAAAAAAATGGCCAACTTAACCCCCTATTGTCTGACCTAAATTTAGGCAATGTATAGGATCTTCACACGTAAGAGTGCCCACTGACATTTTTTCCATTCCCCCACACATTAACTTTGTGCGGGGGAACAAAGTTGACTTTGACATTAACTGTCAGGGATACAGTAGGCAGTAAGTATACTGTATGATACGACATTTTGAAAAGGAACCACGATGCACAAAATTACTATGTACACTTACATTTTTGACATTAATTCATTAAGGGATACACTTTATGATTGCAGGATCCGTACGTTAATGCGCGCGCGCAGCACAGTCTGAAAAAATTCCCAGTTCTGCCCACTGAACATATTAGAAAATGTTATGAGGATGAATACACAGCGGGAATGGACGAAAATTACGTTTACTTGGTGGAGTTGCGCCAAGGCATCAAAGAGCTGAAAGGGGGGTGGGTGGCCGGCCTATGAGGCCTCCATCATCAAGATAGCAGGTGCCAATTTTTATTATGCTATTTCCAATATAATACTCTTATATTATCATCTATTATTCTGTATACCGCTTGTAGATTTATAACAAAACGTCAGTAAACTATTCATTTCTTTTTTCTTTTTTAGATAACATCAGTTAATAGGTAGTAGGCCTACATAGCGTTATTCTACCTCCTCAGAAAGGGAAAGAACTTTACAAATGAAACTTAAGGAAATTGAAGAACAGCTACCCAAGTCAGACACTGAAGAGAAAGAGTAAACCTTCAATGAATCTCATAGAGGCCGCAGAGATGAGAGAGGAACAGCAGCTAAGAAAAAGGTTAGTGTTGGTCAGAACGTGCGTGTGTGTGTGTGTGTGTACATATATATATTTACATAATTATAATTACATATAATTGTACTTGTTTACAGTCAATGATGTATGTTTAAGGTACACCTCACAGACCTACCAAATGATCTAAAGGTATGGAATGAAAGAACAATTCTACAGCGTGTGATAAATCAGCCGAGAGAAGAGAATACGAATCTAAATAAAGAGAATGAGAGGCTGAAAAATGAAATGCTTGAACGTAAGTACTGTACTAATAAAATTGTATATATATATATATATATATATATATATATATATATGTGTGTGTGTGTGTGTGTGTGTGTGTGTGTGTGTGCTTACACTAACCACAGTTTGGTCTTTCAACTGTTTTTTGTATTGTTTTGTTTGTTTTTTTATTTTATTCAAAATATATTCACATTTAATTTTACTTTCACAGCAATCCCATCTCTCCTTCTGGCTACAGACCACTTAGGGAGGTTAGAATTGTTTACATAATATAAAGCACAGACTAATGACAATGTTCCACATTTCCTTGCCTTTTTAAACTTAAGACCTTTAGAGTTTTTTGGTTGCTCAGTAGTAATATTTCTGCCTATGAAATCAAATGCAGATGTCCCTGAAATAAGATTTAAATCTAATTCATTAATTTGTTTGTCATTATCATTATTGTTGTTGTTGTTGTTGGTGCAGTTCACAATAGCTTGTGGAATCTGTTGCAGATGTTCATGATGTACATTTTACATGTTGTGCATATCTATGAACATATGATATAGATAAAAAACAAAACAAACTTGTGCATTGTACTCAGGACCACGATCACGAACGGATGGATGGGGCGGGGCGCTTGCACTGGGCCCTGCACCATGCTTGTGACGTCCCTGATTGTTCTTGCATCTGAACAAGGAATAGTCTGCTTTCTAAAGGTTTTTCTGATGTACAGTATTAAGTGACTTGTTTCTAATATATGAATTTCTCTCTTACAAATGTCAAAGATTCCATCTCATGTTCCCATCTCACATGCTCATAAAGTAAGTATTTGCTGCTTTTTATGTAATGTCTGCCACATGCTATTATGTCACATACGAAGCATAACTATTAAAATAATGACAGTTTTCTTGAGATCATTAGATAAACTTATATTGTAACAACAATTGTCCAGTACTATTGCTAACATATATCATTTACTGTATTAATTTTAGCCTTTGGAATCAAATGTAGATTTCCTTGATGTAAGTTATGCATTTTTAACTATTGTTTTTATTATAAATATACTTGTACAAGTTAGGAACATTATTCATATGTTTGTGATTTGAACATGACTGTGGTAGATAAAGATTAGTTCACCTAAAATAGATACTTTCATCATTTACTCACCCTTGTGTTGTTTCAAGTTTGTATGACTTTTTTTCTTCAGCATAACAGAAAGATATTTTCTGATGGAGATATGGTGAGTATATGCATATACAGTGCATCTGGAAAGTATTCACAGCGCTTCACTTAGTCCACATTTTGTTATGTTACAGCCTTATTCCAAAATTGATTAAATTAATTATTTTCCTCAAAATTCTACAAACAATACCCCATAGTGACAACGTGAAAGAAGTCTGTATGAAATCTTTGCACATTTACTAAAAATTAAAAATAACAAAATCACATGTATATAAGTATTCACAGCCTTTGCTCAATACTTTGTTGAAGCACCTTTGGCACCAATTACAGCCTCAAGTCTTTTTGAGTATGATACTACAAGCTTGGCACACCTATTTTTAGGCAGTTTCTCCCATTTTTCTTTGCAGGACCTCTCAAGCTCCATCAGGTTGGATGGGGTGCGTCGGTGCACAACCATTTTCAGATCTCTCCAGAGATGTTCAATCGGGATCAAGTCTGGGCTCTGGCTGGGCCACTCAAGGACATTCACAGAGTTGTCCTGTAGCCACTCCTTTGTTATCTTGGCTATGTGCTTAGCGTTGTTGTCCTGTTGGAAGATGAACCTTCACCCCAGTCTGAGGTCCAGAGCACTCTGCATCAAGGATGTATCTGTACATTGCGGCATTCATCTTTCCCTCGATCCTGATTAGTCTCCCAGTTCCTGTCACTGAAAAACATCCCCACAGCATGATGCTGCCACCACCATGCTTCACTGTAGGGATGGTATTGGCCAGATGATGAGCGGAGCCTGGTTTCCTCCAGACATGACCCTTGCCATTCAGGCCAAAGAGTTCAATCTTTGTTTCATCAGACCAGAGAATTTTGTTTGTCATGGTCTGAGAGTCTTTCAGGTGCCTTTTGGCAAACTCCAGGTGGGCTGTCATGTGCCTTTTTCAGAGGATTGGCTTCTGTCTGGCCACTCTACCATACAAGCCTGATTGGTGGAGTGCTGCAGAGATGGTTGTTCTTCTGGAAGGTTCTCCTCTCTCAACAGAGAAACGCTGGAGCTCTGTCAGAGTGACCATCGGGTTCTTGGTCACCTCCCTGACTAAAGCCCTTTTCCCCTGAACGCTCAGTTTGGCGGGGCGGCCATCTCTAGGAAGAGTCCTGGTGGTTCCAAACTTCTATCATTTACGGATGATGGAGGAAACTGTGCTCATTGGGACCTTCAATGCTGCAGAAATGTTTCTGTACCCTTCCCCAGAGCTGTGCCTCGATACAATCCTGTCTCGGATGTCTACAGACAATTCCTTGCACTTCATGGCTTGGTTTGTGCTCTGACATGCACTGTTAACTGTGGGACCTTATATAGACAGGTGTGTGCCTTTCCAAATCATGTCCAATCAACTGAATTTACCACAGGTGGACTCCAATCAAGTTGTAGAAACATCTCAAGGATGATCAGTGGAAACAGGATGCACCTGAGCTTTTGAGTGTCATGGCAAAGGCTGTGAATACTTACGTACATGTGATTTTTGTTTGTTTTCTTTTTTTTTTTTTTTTTTTTACATTTGCAAAGATTTCAAATAACCTTCTTTCATGTTGTCATTATGGGGTATTGTTTGCAGATTTTTAGGAAAATAATGAATTTAATCCATTTTGTAATAAGGTTGTAACATAACATAAAATGTGGAAAAATGAAGCGCTGTGAATACTTTCCGGATGCACTGTAGACATACAGTCCTAGTGCTTAACACATGCACAGAGCACTAGGTAGAACCAGGAAGTTATTTAATTAATCATGATCATTAAGTTGATTGCTGATGTCAAGATTTATAGTAGAGGCATATTTTGGAGGAATGTTTTGGTCTGTTCTCACCCAAAATCATGAAGACATTTGCTTCAGAACACATTTATTAAACTACTGGAGTCTTATGGTTACAATTAAGCTTTTTCTGTCTTTTTCAGAACTTGAAACTCTGATTCACTTGCACATCACATCATACATCCATCAAAATATAAGTCACATGACTTAAAAGCAGTAATGTTTAGATAGTTTGGCAAAGTTCTGATATTCTGATACTTCTACAAAGATTTTATGATGCTCAGTGTTATGTGTATTGTTTTTAATCTATCAATATTCTGCTTCACAGGAGCCAAAGGCTCCATCCAAGTCTTCTCTGTCTGGTTCTGCCAAAGTAAGTATTTTATTTTCACCTTGCAAAAATAAATTGTGCAGTTACATCAGTGTCATTGCTTTGTTAATTCTTAATAAAGTGTGTAAATGTTTGTAGGTAAGCTCTTCTGTCTGTAAACTGTCCGTCTGTAATAACATTTAATTTGATTATTTTTTTGTCATTTTTACTTTTATTAGTGTTGCAGTGATGCTAATTATGTAAGTACTTTAGGTCTGTACATACAGATTTGTTATGCATTTCTTTGATGGATGAAATGGCTGAATAAAAACTTAAGTTGAGTTTTAAATAATTTATTTGAAAATAATGTATATTGTAAATCTCTTTTTATGTGATCACAACCACAGGTGGAGTTAGCACATGGCACAGGTATAACCATTCTAAAGCATCAATGGACTTCTGCCGTGCAGACCCAAACAGCCACTTCAATGGTACATGTTCTTTTAATGGCCTCCTTCCCACTGCAGATTCTGATCCACAGCAATTTGAAAGGTAAACAGTTTCGAAGGCCAGGTCATAGTTTAAAAGTTGCTAAATCTAGCAAAATAATTGTGAAGTTTCCATCAATGCTTAAGCCTGCTCTACGCAGCTGCTTGTTGCCGAAGGTTCGCACACAAATTATGTCATTGCAGCGTTGCTGGGTAAAATCTACAGAGTAGTTTAAAAAAAGGCTAATTCTACCTCTCCTTCATTATTTTCTTTACTGTCCAAAACATACCTATAAAAATATCTTTCAAATCCAGCATATATAGTTATTTTTCTTCAGCTCCACTGTTAAGGTGAACAAAAATATTTGGAAATTTAAAACTAGTTTGAAGACAATGGTGCATGCCCTCTGTACCCTATTCAAATGTTCATGTATCGTGTATTGTCTTTTGTAGGAGGAATGAGTAAAACTGACTGTGGTGCAGAGAGAAGGAATGCCCTTGACAAGGACACCATGGCAGCAATATATGGTAAGTCAATAGTTGCTGTGCGTCATACTGTTTGAGTAGGTACTACATTTGTATTTGAATTTACTTCACAACCATTAAAAATGTATTTTCTACATGAATTAAATTTTGACTTTCAAAAAAAAAAAAAATGTTTAAATACTATGAATTCGGACATACTACCATGTTGGCATACTTTTTTAGAATACTGTATAGTAGATAAGTATTTGATTTTGGATACAGAGTTGGTGAAAGGAAAATTTACTAGAAAAATTCAGTTAAAGGATTAATTCAACCAAAAAATTAAAACTATTTCATAATTTACCCTCATGTTGTTCCAAACCTGTAAGACTTTAGTTCATCTTCAAAAACACAAATGAAGATTTTTTTTTTATTTTTATGAATTCACTTTTTGAAGCGTTAAATCGGTAGTTAAATTGGCGTGGGCTGTCAATGGAGGGACAGAAATCTCTCAAATTTCATTAAAATATCTTAATTTGTGTTTCGAAGATGAACGAAAGTTTTATGGGTTTGGAATAATACGAGGACGAGTAATTAATGACAGAATTTTCATTTTTGGGTGAACCATCCCTTTAAAATATAGCTGTGATTTTTGTCTCTTACAGTGGCAGTGAAGAAGTTTCCCAATGTGTCCAGAGGAGCTTTGGGGTTTGCAGTGAATTCTAAGATGGGGAACTGAGATGGCTTGAAAAAAGTTAATTTTTAGAAATTTAAAGTATGTTCGTTGCTTGATTTTTATTCAAATATGTTACATACATGTTCACATTTTAGACATCATATAAAGATTTTCTTCAAATCTTACATGTGTGTATTTTCTTGTATTGCAATATATGGAGGGCAAAATATATTTTTAAATGCTTTTAAAATATATTTAAAATATATTTTCAAAAATGCCCAAAAAATGTATTTGTAGAAAATGTATTAAGACAAATATTTTAGCAAATATATTTTTTGTATATTTTGAAAAAGACTACAATAGTTTTGGGCAAATGAAGACAGAAATTAGATTGGTACTGCAAGTCCTCCCATATAATATTAATTAAGATTAAAATTACCAACTGGTTACCAACACACAACTATTGATTCACGACATTGCCACAACGTTGCTACGACAAACAGGCATCGTCACAAAGTTACGCTGTGGCGACGAATCCAGGAATTTCACTTTTCCGGTTGTCACGACGTAACCACTTACGTTGCCACGACGAAAGATTCGTAATGTGATTACGTTGCCGTTACGTAATGGTCACATAATTTGGCTAGCTGGGAAAGCCAACACTGACCAGCTAAAACCAGCCTGACCAGCTAAGACCAGCCTGACCAGCTAAAACCAACACTGACCAGCTAAGACCAGCCTGACCAGCTAAAAAAAGTGTTCAAAACCCCTCTAAAACCAGCCTGATAAACCAGCTATGACCAGGCTGGGAGACCAGCCAAAACCAGCCTGACCATCTTAGGCTGGTTTAAGCTGGATTTTTCAGCAGGGTGATCAAGGGTAGAAGTCAATCCTGTTCACAAATCTTCCTCAGCTGCATGCTAAGGCTATTTTGACATGCTAACACTTTTTTCAATAGGTTGCTGTGGCTAAGCTGGTAAAGGTACCTGTCGTGTTCACAGGAGATCCTGGTTTCAAATCTTGGCAGTGCTTATCTGGCAGTGACTGCTCTCAGGCCTCTCCTGAGAACATGATGAGCTGACAGCTATTTTAAACTGCGTTAAATTCTAAAGAGACTCTGTTAAGTAGATTTCCTTGCCACAGACTTTGTAATCTCGCTATCCAATGCGCAATGGATAGTGCATTGGACTTCATGGTTGCAAAATGTGGCCATTCAAAGGTTGTGGGTTCAAGTCCCTCCAGAGTTTTAGCTTTTGTCATTTTGCTAAGCACACTTGGCCAAAAAAATGACAAGGCTATCTGAACACCAAAACACTTTCTCAAACAAACTCCTTCATGCTGTCAGTAGCAAGGCCTATTACTCGATCCTTTTGGTGGTTTTGCTCCTCGGAGTCACCCTCCCAAGAAGACTTAGTAGAGGAAAGTGATGCGGCTTAGTTGGTTGATGCACCTGTCTAGTAAACAGTAGCTCGTGGGTTCAAATCCCAGTTGGCCTTTACAGTGTGTTGTTTAAAAGTGTGCTTTTCTAAGATCAGACAATCGATTACCAAGGTAAAATGCTGCAATGATCAAGGGCGAAAGTTAATTCTGTTTACAAATCTTTCATTGGCTGCATGGTCCCAATGTGGCTGCATCCCTAAATAAAGATCTGGAGAATATTCGCAGGTGGGCAGATACTTGGAAGGTCACGTTCGAACCCAGCAAATGCAAGGCTATGGTTCTGTCGAGAAAGAGGCCTCCATCCCGCCCGGACCTGTTCTATGGGGCAATCAGAATTGACCTCTTTGAGCAGTTGAATATTCTGGGACTATGTATCGATAAGAAGTTGCTATGGACTAATCACCTGTCAAACATCGGCAAGCGTGCTGGACAGTGTCTTGGAGCTCTGCGCAGGTTGGCCAACAAGCTTGATGTCAAAGGTTGGGCCAATGTCTACAAGGCACAAGTCAGGAGTACCTTGGAGTACTCATGCCTTGCCTGGATGAACGCATCAGACCACCCTTGGGCAGCTTGACAACATCCAGAAAAAGGCACTGAAAATCATTGGGGAGGATGAGGTCACTGCCCTAAGGAAATATGCAATCAGTCAGCTCAGCCATCGCAGAACTGTTGCAGCAACAACTGTGCTTTTCAAAATGCACACGGAGAACTGTCCAGAGGATCTCAAAGTTTTGCTACCCCCACCAGATCTCGTTTGCCGAACCACTCGAAGAGCACGACCAAGTCACGCCCTAAAACTCCCCAAGTCTAACACCAAATGCTTGGGAAGGAGCTTTCTTCATTCGGCTGTAACAACTTGGAACTGCCTCCCCTCTACTGTAGTAGGTGAAATCACCTCAAAGAATGTTCAGGCCTTCAAGAAGAGACTAAACAAACATCTCCTTAGCAAAATTAAACTGTAATTTCTTGATGCTTAATGTCACTTATCCCATATTCTTAGTCCTGAGTAGCTGCAGATCACGATAGGCTTTCGGGCCACGAACTGCTAAAGCCTGTATCTGCTAAAGCACAAATAATAAAAAATAAATAAATAAATAAAAAATTCTAAGGGTACTTTGACATGCTAACACTTGTATACAAATAATAATATTAGACATTTTTGCTCTAAAATCCCTTTCGCCACTTGTCTATGATTATGCAAACGAGTCTCATGTGTGAGAAATGTAAGTTTTATTTACACATTTAAGGAATATTACACCTAAAAATGAAAAATCTCTCATTATTTACTCACCCTCATGCCACCGCAGATGTGCATGTATGACTTTCTTTCTTCTGCAGAAGCCAAATTAAGATTTTTTTTAAGAATATTTGTTTGTCTCCAAGTCCTTACAATACAAGTGAATGGGTGCTCCAAAACACACATAAATGCAGCATAAAAGTTATCCATAACCAGTGTTAATTAATATCTTCAGAAGTTATACGATAGGTGTGGGTGAGAAACAGATCAATATTTAAGTCCATTTTTGCTAGAAATATTTTCCCCTGCCCAGTAGGGGGCATATGCATGAAGAATGTGACTCACCAAAAATACAAGAGGAAGAATTAAAGTGAAAGTTAAAGTAAAAGTTGACTTCAATATTGATCTGTTTCTCACCCTCACCTACCAAACTGCTACTGGAGATATTAATTCAAACACTGGAGCAAAATGGATTACTTTTATGCTGACTTGTGTGATTTTTGGAGCTTAAAAATGTTGGCACCCATTCACTTGGATGGCTGTCGCTCAGGTGGTAGAGCAGGTCAGCCACTAATCGCAGGGTTGGTGGTTCCATTTCTGGCCCACATGACTCCTCTTGCCGAAGTGTCCTTGGGCAAGACACTGAACCCCAAGTTGCTCCAAACGGCAGGCTTTGCTTGGCTGCTCTGCCGTCATTAGTGTATGAATGTGAGTGTGAATGGACACAGTGTAAAGCGCTTTGGTAACCGCTAAGGTTAAAAAAGGTGCTATATAAGTGCAGACTACTTGCATTGTATGGCCCAAATGAATTGAGAAATTCTTTAAAAATCTTCACTTGTGTTCAACTGAAGAAAGGCACACACATATGGGATGGCAAAAGGGTGAGTAAATGATGAGAGAATTAAAAATGTTAATTCCCACGATAATAAGAGTCCCTACTGCGCTGGTAAGATTATCCAATCTGATGTTACAGTGGAGTCGCACTGTAACGGTCATAATTGTTACAGCACTTACAGTTATGAAAGTAAACCCTGAGGTTATTTAAAAGAAAATAGGTTTGGACTGACATTAAGGTGAGAAAATAATGAAAAATGTTGTCTGAACTATTTGCTTTAAGTAGTGAACATCATATGAACCATGTTTAAATGCACATGGACCGAATATCTGCACAGGACATATATCAGTGGCAGTTGATGCAGCTCTCAAGCAGAGAATCCCTAGTGTCTGTATTAGTACTGCTGATCCCAGCCTTCTCTTAAGACAAAGAAATGAAACGCCCTCAAATAATCTATCAAACCTAAGAATGGGGAAGATGATTTATACTTCATTTAGTAGCCCATTTTCACAAAAGGGAGTCCATTAAATGGTGTCTGACAAACATTTTAAGTAGTCTTTTACAGCTGGCCTGGTACTAAATGCTTACAATCATGCATATACGGAGAGGCATCTATAGAGGCATTTCAGCTTTGCACAAATTTAGTAAAGAGAGCAAATAGTCATCTTAAATACTTAGCCTTTTAGATAAAAAAATGTTTTCAACATAATTTACATTTATGCATTTGGCAGATGCTTTTATAAGTTTATTTAATGAGTTTGTGTATTCCCTGGGAATCAAACTCCTGACCTTACACTGCAACAGGAACAACATTATCATCATTAAATGTTTTATTATGATAAATACTACATAGAAATCCAGTTTTCTGGGTTTTTTTTTTTTTGTGGCAGCAGCAATGACAACACCTGGTTTTAAATTACACCCAGACAGGAAAAAAAGGCAGAAGTTTAGTCCGTGAAGTCACAGGAAATTCAGACTTGTCACTGACGACATTTTACTGAAAATTTCATACATTTAAATTAAATTAATCTTGATCATTTGGACTGAGAAACTTTATAACAAACACATATTTACATTGCACTCAGTGTTGAGAATACAGCTAAAATAGTACTTCACTTTAGTCTGATATACTATTTCAGAGTTTATTTTGAGGTATGCCGCTTGGGTTGGTTTGGTCCAATATATTTAAGAGGGGTGTATTTAGGTTTTTCTATCACTTCCAACCCGAGGTAGGTCTGCAGGACTTCAGGAACCCAAACTGTCCCCTCCTAGTGAAATAAAAAGAACAATGATCAAATTAATATGCCTGTGGAAAAAAATATGCAAGAATTGCAAAAAAAAGGTCTGCTCGAACTAATTAACACTATTGCAAGAGTAAATAAATACATTTCATTTTAAATAGATTGGTTTTATTTTAAAGGTTTCAGAAGTGTTTCATGCAAGCTTTGAATAAAACAAAGTTTTAATTACACTGTAATTTGACATTGAGTGAGTTGATTATACATTTTCATAATGCAAGCAGTGAGTAGTTCAGATTAAATTCTACCTTATTTTGGTGTGTCTCCAAAATGGCAATAATGGTACGGGGAATAGCACAAGCTGTTGCATTTACCTTAAATAAAAAAAAATGTGTTATAGATTTCTACACAACAATGCTTCTGCTGTTCTTCATTATCTTAAGTAGACTTTTTTTATAATTTAAAATACCAAATACTTTATTTGGTAAAAAATGTCAAAGAGCAGACACATTGCAGGTATCCTTTATAAACATGTGGATCACCATACAGTGGTAAAGATGCTGGCTACCAACCCTGGAGTTCGCTAGTTTTAATCCGAGGGCGTGCTGAGTGACTCCAGTGGAACCAAATTGGCCTGGTTGCTAGGGAGATTAGAGTCACATGGGGTAACCTCCTTGTGATCACTATAATGTGGTTTGTTCTTGGTGGCGAGTTGAGCGTGGATGCCGCAGTGGATGGTGTGAAGTCTCCACATGTGCCATGTCTCCGTGCAACACGCTCAACAAGCCACGTGATTTGCAAACTGACTGTCTCAGACATGGAGACAGTACGTTCTCCGCCACCCGGATTGAGGCGAATCATTACGCAACCATGAGGAATTAAAAAGCACATTGGGAAATGGACATGCCAAATTGGGAGAAAAGGGGGAGAAAAAAAATTAAACTAGCATGTTAGCCACTTACTGTATGTGCATATGTCAGGTTTCCATCATTTCCCTCATAGAGAATATTAAGGCGCCGGCTCTGGTAGTCTGTGCAGTTTGAGGCACTGGAAAGCTGACATAGAGCATATTCAACACATGGACTTAAACGTAGACCCTTATTTCCTTTGTTATCATTTAAAACAAATTAAAATAGTAAATTCATATAATATAGTATAAAGTACAAAGATAAATACAATTTATAACAATAAATACAATATACAATAATAATAATAAACAATTAATTATGCTGACTCTTGACTTTTTGTTTTAAAATAGTTCCAACCTCTCCAAAGCTGCCACGGCCTGGCATCCATGCCTCAATATCATACTTTCTAAAGGCAGGGGGCCCCAGTTCTTGAGTGGGCATATCCAAGACTCTATGGTGGAAATGCTTGTTTGAGTACAGTATTGCAACATTCATGATTCTCAAGACTACAGACCTTTTCACAACAAGAAATAAAAAAGCTCACAAATTGCTGTCCAAGGTCTATTCACATCAAGAACAAAAAAACAAGAACACTCAGTCATTCACAATCTTCAATGCAAGATACAACCTATCGGTCAATATACCTGTAGATTTCAGGGCTCAACAATAAGGATGGACTGCTGGCCCAGAGCTACTGTATGAGGGTTTCAGGCCATTTGATGGAACTGTCCCTTTCCCCATCATGCCAGTTCAGCACGGTCACTAAATGTAGAGCCCTATGATTTTCACAATGCAGATGTAATAAAAATAAATCCATAAATAGAATCCAGTCCTGAAAATAGAATTGACAATAAGTGTAATTCCACAGAATTGTAAGTATTTGGGATAAAATTAATGCAGCGTTTCCCCTGCCATTATATTAGGGGGGGCCTCCCTTGAAGGTCAAGTTAATTAAATTTTCTATATAGCGCCAGATCACAACAGAATTTAAGGTTACCTTTCCTATAGAACAGGTCTATACATTGTTCTTTTATTAAACAAATGAAATAGCCCTTATGTTATTTATCTTATTTACACAACGGCATGCAATTTCTGTCTCTACATGGTCGTGCATTTACAATTCTCCTCTGCTCTATGTATCGTGCACGGCGGAGGTCCACCCCACCTGAAAAGCAGACAAAAATATCTGCATTTTTTAAATGCTCCCAAGGTGGTGAAGATGGCAACACTCGCTCTCCTGCGAGTAGCAGACGGAGTAGCTCTCCTGCTCTGATTCAAAGTACAGAAGAGAGTCCAAGTGCTGCCGCCTTGCCCCTGAAAGCAGCAAAACTCCAGCAACCACTGGAAGACAGGTTTTGATCAAGCTTGGCTGTCAGAGCGGAAATACTCCCCCTGGCTGTACAAGACTGATCTTGGTAAGTAAGTAAATACATACATACATACCATACAATACCATACCTGCATACATACACAGACAGACAGGCCAGACATTTCTGTCCAATAATGGAAATACTGCTGATATTTTTGCAGATAAATTATGGTTTATTTGCTTGCGGCTAAGAATCTCTGAATGCCTGTGTCTTCTCTCTTCAGGCAGGGACTAGGGCAGTCTTAAGCTACAGTGCTTGTGCACACACAGCATGTCAGACAGTAAGAGCCAAGCTCATGTCGCTCTGGAAGGATTATTTAAACATCTCTGCCCCTAATGTTTTTTCGGGATGGTTTCAGTCGGGATTATCTGCTGTAAGTAACAACATGCCATTTCCCATATTGTGTTTGTTTCATGAAGCAATAAAGGAAATGTGGCAAAAAACGCATGTTATTTGAAGACCATAATTTTCGCTTAATTCATGAAACAAATAGAATATGGAAAATAGCACATCGTTATTTACTAGGGCTCGGAATTAACACAGAAATTCAGATTCGATATTGCAACTATATTTCGATATAACTATATTCAATTCGACATATATTGCGATATTGCAATTCTGTAAGTATTGCGATTTGATGTTTTGATACGATATCTTAAAAAGATACAAATAAACTTGAACTCCCTTTTTCTCAGATAGAAATGTCTTACAAGAACGGTTGTGTCTGAAATGACAATTGTATCACTCTGTAATATACAGTAGGCTATAACTTGCAGGTAAAAGGTAGGGATGTGCAAAACTCCAATGTCGTTGCATGTTATTTGCATATGCATCCTGAGAACGTCTGAGATCCTATGCAGTGTTCTCATAGTCAGCACTATTCTTACAAACTGCTCCCAGATGACTGACAGAAAAAAAAAGTGAGAACTCACAATTTGCGCGTGTTCCGCGAGACATGAACAAGCGTGTGTTAGTGCCAAAGAGCAAATTACATTCTGAACAAAAAAGCAAATCAAACATATACATCGATGGCAATTCTTTCATCTGTTCTTCAAAATATAATCAGGTGTGTTTCCTCAAGCATGCATCTTTGTGTCTAACAGAATTTCTTTTTGACAGTAGCAGGTAACTGTGCAAAATCACCCACCACTGTGCATGAATAATACCCTAGCTGTTAGATTAGAAATATTGCGGGGGCGCGACATGTGGTTTTCACCATCCAACAGTTTGATCATCTTTTTTACAGCTAAACTATTTATTAAACAATGTGTCAGATAGAATCTGCAGAGAGACTTCAATCAAAAACTTTTCACAACACCTCTCAAATAAACTTTAGGATTATGCATAATATGAACATTGATCACAGCAGAGGATTTTGACGTCCAACAGTGAGCAAACAGCGCTTTGATGGCTGTAGTAGCAGTTCATTAAAGGACTGGCTTGTTGAGCGCATGGCTTAAAAAGGACTGGCTTGTTGAGCGCATGGCTTGTTGAGCACGTTACCGTGGAGACCTAGCGCATGTGGAGGCTCATGCAATTCCCTGCGGCATCCACACACAACTCACCATGTACCCCACCAAGAGAAACAACCACATTATAGGATGAGACCTGTGACGCTACGTGAGGAGCAGATGTGTGAGCAACAGCTCTGCGCACTTCACAAGTTTAATTATTTTCATGTTATAATCCGGTGAGATTCAATACACCCAGTGTTACATACTTGCTCTTTGAGGTAAACATGGCAAAGAAGTCAATATCCTCAGACTCGATTAAAAGACACTTACGTGTTCATGCTGAGACCTCTGGAGGGCCTGCGGACCGGGGACTCGATTTGGAAGGCACGTCGAATCGATTATCTGGAGTCATCGGAAAGGGAGTTATTCGCTAATCTGCCCATGTCCAAAACAGACTTGGAACACATTTTGGAAAAACTGGAATTTAAAAACATTTTGAGTCAAAAGGAATAACATTCTGATTGTTGGAATTCCGGAGCATAAGGAGGGATGCGATATGGTGAAATTCCTTGACGAGCTCTTCCAGAGTCTGCTCGACATAACAGGCCACAAACTGGAAATTAAGCGAGCTCACAGAGTCCCGGCTCGCAGATCTGGTGATGGAGACAGGCCCTGATCAATTCTGGCCAAATTTCTAAGATAATCCGATAAAGATCATGTGTTGCGCAAGGCGAGGAGAAAAGGAAAGCTTTCTTGGAAGAATCACAATATTTTCTTGTTTTCGGACTTTGCAACAAGACAGAAATGCAATCGGTTCAAGGAATGTAAGAAACTCTTACATCAATGGAAGATCGGCGGAGGCTCTCGAAGGCATACCTTACATAAAGGTGGACCTTTTGAGTTTAGATGGAATGACGGCGGTTGCCGCTGTCGTGCGTGGGGTTAATGCGCAGGTTTGACTTTTATCCTGTTTTTGACACACTATTTTTTTTATTTTATTGATATGTCAAATATTAATAGGAGTAGGTCATCTCTCTCCACATGGAATGTGAATGGGTTTCTTCAAGAAACACATCTTTCCCCGCAGGAAGCTGAAAAATTTGGTAAGATATGGGGTGGATATGTTTTCTTTAGTGCTGGCTCGGATAGGAGTACGGGAGTCATTATATTGATAAATAAACATTTCAACAATTCAAATGTCTTAAATGGAGCAAAGATAAATAAGGAAGGGTCATTGCTGTTAGGAGAAATTCAGGGGCAAAGTCTGATTTTGGCCAATATTTACACACCTAATGCTGATGATCAGGGTTTTTTTTTATAGTTCTTGAAGGGATGTTGCAAGCCACTGGCACCCCTCATAATATAATATTGGGAGGAAACTTTAATCTATTGATGGACCCGGTCCTTGATCATAGTGAAGCAAAAGTGTGTAAGCCCCCAAGAGCAACAGTGACACTTCACAGGATGTGTAAAAATCTTGGTCTTACAGCTATTTGGAGACTTTTGAACCCATCTGGTAGGGATTATATATTTTTTTCATTAGTTCATAAGATTTATTCTAGAATAGATTGTTTTATTTTTATATCCAAGTCCCTCATTTCATCTGTTGTTGATTGCTCAATTGGAAACATCTTAGTTTCAGATAACACCCTGTTGAGATTACAGGTGTTGCAACATATTGAGAAAGGTCAGATATTTGGTGCTTTTGTGTATCTCTTTTAAAAAAATCCCAAATTCCAACAAATGTTAGAGACTGAAATCAATGTCTATATAGAGACCAACTGGTCCTCATTACCCTCTGTGAGCATGACTTGGGTGGTGGTGTAGTGGTCCAAGCACCATAACTGGTAATCAGAAGGATGCTGGTTCAAGCCCCACAGCCACCACCATTGTGTCCTTGAGTAAGGCACTTAACTCCAGTTTGCTCCAGGGGGTTTGTCCCTGTAATAAGTGCACTGTAAGTCGCTTTGGATAAAAGCGTCTGCCAAATGCATAAATGTTAAATGTTAATGTTGTCTCCTCAGAGAATTGATATGATTAATATACAGATATAATACTATTTTGTTGCAGAAGGTATAGTTTTGGCTATTCAGGGCAAGACAGTCATACTTTGAGCTGGGGGACAAAGCAGGGAAGCTTTTGACATGACACAAGCCCCGATCAGTCGGATTCTTTAAAAGGACAAAGATCCAAGCGAGTGCAAAAGTTACCATCCAATTTCAGTGATCCAGCTAGATGTAAAAATTGCCAAACATTTTGGCTAATCAATTAAGTTATGACATCTTATACATATAGATCAGGTGGGGTTTATTCAGGGCCATAGCTCATCTGATAACATTAGGCGTTTCATCAATATCATGTGGTCAGTAGCGAATGATATTGGTCAGTAGGCCAAAAAGGAGTTTGATAAGGTAGAATAGGATTATCTTTTTAAGATTTTGGAAATTAATAGGTTCAGGAGTACTATTATTGGATGAATTAAGTTACTTTATAGACACCCTGTAGCAGCAGTACAAACAAATTGATTAATTTCAGATTATTTTACTCTGGATAGGGGCACTCGGCAGGGTTGACCTCTTTCCCCGTTATTGTTCTGTCTTGCCATTACCATTAGCAGCCGCGATAAGTAGGATGATTTTCCAGGGGTGGTGGTGGGAGGTATGGCACATAAGCTTTTGCTTTAAGCAGATGATATTTTATTATTTGTCAAATAGCTAATTTGTCTGATTTAGTTAAGAGTTCATTTTGACCCTTTAAAAGATTTGAGCGATGTGGACAGATGGGCTTCATTACATTTATCAATGATTGGGAAGGTTAATGTCATTAAAATGAAAGATGGAAGGCTGGGGGACATGTTTTTCAGGAAGTGGGGTAGGTATTTGCGGTTTTGGGGGGGCTCTAGGGGAAGGGATGAGGAGAGACGTTTAGTTCAATTATGCATATTTATTATATATTTTATTGTTTGTGTGTGTGTGTTATTTTATGTGACCACGGGGGTGCTCTTTGGGGGTTAAAAGTTAAATGTTTATTCGGTGTGTATATGTTGCGTTTTTCACTGTTGTGTTATTTTCTTTGAATCAATAAAACATTTTAATTACAAAAAAGAACCACATTATAGCGACCACAAGGACGTTAACCCAACATGACTCTACCCACCCTAGCAACCAGGCCAATTGGTTGCTTAGGAAGCCTGACTGAAGTCACTCAGCACGCCCTGGATTCAAACTTGCGACTCCAGGTGTGGTAGTCAGTGTCTTCACTTGCTGAGCTACCCAGGCCCCCCCAAGAATAGCAATTTGTAACAATCCATTTTTCCCCCCAGCCCTAGTACTTACAGCACAGCAATTAAAAAAAAAGCCCAAACACAATGCATCACAATAAACAGATCTTGAAATAATCCTCACAGAGCAATGTGGCTAAAGATACTATAGTTTAAATGTGAAACGAATATTCTTTTCTATTTTACGAATGGAGATATTTAAAACGTTATAACTCATGACTACTCGATCTGTATGATGTAGGGGTGTTAATGATTAATCGAAAATGCATTCATTTTCATTAATAATTTAATTGATTAAGCTTATCGATTGTCGATTAATTAATTTAATGAAAACTGCATTCAGTAATCATGACAGCAGATATTGATAAGGCTATATAGAGGCTCTCTATACAGTCATCCGCAGCTAGAGGGCACCTGCACTCTGCATGTCATTATCCGGTTCACAGAAGTGCCAACGCACGGATCACAGAACCAGAGAAGCGGTAGCCTATGTTATGTACTGTGTTTACACAGTATGCAATAATTTGACTTAATGTCTAATAAAAAAGTCCAAAGATCCTAAATATCCCATGAACCACAATGTGAAGTTTTAATGAACTCAAACACAAATTACATATCTTTAGCAGGGTTCCCACTCTTTTCAAGCCACAATTTTCCAGGGCATTTCCAGGACATTTTATGCGCCCAACAAGTGTAATATTTAAGCAAAAACACAGTATGTAAGCAGTATGCTCCATGGCATAGTTTGATTATTAATCCCCGTAAAACAGTAATTTAATAAAATAAATACATAGTATGTATGTGCACATCAGAGTGTCTCTGTCATCTCACACACACGTACACATGATTTTCATGATGATTTGTTTTCAGTGTATGAGCGGCCGGCTCTACACATTCATTTTGAAGCGTGCATCACTTGCAGATTATTTATTTATTCAATTAAATCATACACTTTAGATTAATTATCAAACTAAGACAGATCACAATTTTAAACGTACATTCAAACATTAATTTTCATCTAAATACATTGTCATATTCCATGACATTCTGCAGTTTATTGCTAATGCCATTTTTATGACTATATTCCATGTTTTCTGCATACTACATGTTATAACTGCGGAATAAGCTGACTCGGTCAAATCATCATGCTACGAACCCAGTGTGAATTTTTTTTTATTTTTATAAAATCAGTGGTCCGACTGTCATCATTGCCTTAAGTTTATAACTCACAGAGATACAAACTCATGAGGGTCCAAACAGTTGAGACAATCACTAATCCACAGACATGTTTTCTGGGGTTATTTTTTTTATAGAATAAGTCTGTAATTTTAATGGTAGGTTAATTTGAACAGTGAGAGACAGAATAACAACAACAAAATCCAGAAAAACGCATGTCAAAAATGTTATAAATTGAATTGCATTTTAATGAGGGAAATAAGTATTCGACCCCTCTGCAAAACATGACTTAGTACTTGGTGGCAAAACCCATGTTGGCAATCACAGAGGTCAGAATTTTCTTGTAGTTGGCCACCAGGTTTGCACACATCTCAGGAGGGATTTTGTCCCACTCCTCTTTGCAGATCTTCTCCAAGTCATTAAGGTTTCGAGGCTGATGTTTGGCAAATCGAACCTTCAGCTCCCTCCACAGATTTTCTATGGGATTAAGGTCTGGAGACTGGCTAGGCCACTCCAGGACCTTAATGTGCTTCTTCTTGAGCCACTCTTTTGTTGACTTGGCTGTGTGTTTTAGGTCATTGTCATGCTGGAATACCCATCCACGACCCATTTTCAATGCCCTGGCTGAGGGAAGGAGGTTCTCACCCAAGATTTGACAGTACATGGCCCCGTCCATCATCCCTTTGATGCGGTGAAGTTGTCCTGTCCCCTTAGCAGAAAAACACCCCAAAAGCATAATGTTTCCACCTCCATGTTTGATGGTGGGGATGGTGTTCTTGGGGTCATAGGCAGCATTCATCCTCCTCCAAACATGGTGAGTTGAGTTGATGCCAAAGAGCTCGATTTTGTTCTCATCTGACCACAACTCTTTCACCCAGTTCTCCTCTTAATCATTCAGATGTTCATTGGCAAACTTCAGGCGGGCCTGTACATGTGCTTTCTTGAGCAGGGGGACCTTGCGGGCGCTGCAGGATTTCAGTCCTTCACGGCGTAGTGTGTTACCAATTGTTTTCTTGGTGACTATTGTCCCAGCTGCCTTGAGATCATTGACAAGATCCTCCCGTCTTGTAGCCAATTCCAGCCTTGTGTAGATCTACAATCTTGTCCCTGACATCCTTGGACAGCTCTTTGGTCTTGGCCATGGTGGAGAGTTTGGAATCTGATTGATTGATTGCTTCTGTGAACAGGTGACTTTTATATAGGTAACAAAATGAGATTAGGAGCACTCCCTTTAAGAGTGTGCTCCTAATCTCAGCTCGTTACCTGAGAATCTGGTGAAGAACTACGGCACAATGGGCTGTTGGATGTCCCTCAAAGTCCATATCCTTGATGCTCATCTTGATAAATTAAAGCAGAACATGGGAGCGTACTCGGGGGAGCAAGGTGAGCGCTTCCATCAGTATATACTGAACTTTGAACGCAGCTACCAAGTACAATATGTATAATGAGAACATGATGGGAGACTACATTTGGGGGCTGATTTGTGAAAGTGATTTACAGTATAATCGTAAATCTCGAAAAACTACTAACTTCTAAATCGTTTGTAGTCATTGTTGTATTACTTTATCACTTGGATTTGTGTGTTGTTTTTTTCTGACTTTGTGAACGAAAAGGAAATAGGTGAATTTCAAAATATCATTGTCCTGGTCACAAAAGCAAAGTTTGTGGGGAATAATAGCCATTTTCAATACTTTTGAGGCATAAGCAATCAGGAACAAAAATTGTGAAAATTTTCCCAGGAACAAAAATTGTGTTACATAGTGTAAATTGATTAGTTTAGTGACCCCTTCTGGAGATGCAACTAAGTGGCAATGAATGAGAGTCTTATGTGCTATGAGGGAATCATTGAATCATTTGAAATGTTCATGACAGAAATCTGCCAATAGACTTTATATTATTTAAGCATTATAAGAACAAAGCATATCTATAATTTCCATTCAGTTTGTGAACGGAAGCATGACTTTAGAGCCAAAAGACAACAATAATAGTCTAATAATAATGAGCATCAATAACATCCTTACCTTCTACATTATTAAAATTTGCATGTCAAATCTACTGACTTCAGTAGAATGTTTAAGCATTATAAAAACAAAGCAGATGCACTGTATCATTTTCCTACAGTATTGTAAACTGCTGAACACGACTTATCAGAAAAGACAACAATAATAGCATAATCATTTTTAGTTTCAATGATGTCCCTTCATCATTGTAAAGTGCATTTCACATGAGTTGAGTCGAGGCATCAAAGCTCCGCTAAACACCAGCATCAAGAGGCGTTTTGTCCTCCACATTAGGGGGCCTACACACTGACTAGAGTTTATGCTGCGTCAGAGAATGCTGCGAATGCACTGACTTCAAAGGGGATGGTACGTCGGAAGGACGAAGAGGGAAATTATGAGACGTTCAACATCTCCATTAATTTCAATCATTTTAAAATATTGAATGTAGCTTTGTACTCTCAAAGACATCATTTGTGAAGCAAAACGTGTGTGAAAAAACACTTCGTGTGAAGTTGGAGCCAAGGTTGTGCTGACGCATCACTTCATAGACTTCAATGTATTCGGCAGCACTGACACAAGTCATGTGATATCCCCTCAACGTGCAGAAACATCAGTCACTTTTACATATGAATAGCTCTTCTGTCCTTTTCTCTCCATGATGAACAAGGTAGACATGCCGATGCTGAAGTAAATGAACAACATCCCCTCTCGTTCAGTCGGTCGGTCATTCAGTTTGTTTATGAATGAGAAGTTTCACAAATGCCACTTCTTACTTTGCATTTGCCACTGAAGCAAAGCACGAGATTGTAACCAATCGTGAGGGTGTAAGTGCAATTAACTGCTGATGTTGTTTCACAATGCGCAGCCAACAGCAGTGAAAAAAAAAAAAAAACGGATACAAATGTGTATTTCACTCATATTTAGAATCAGATCATTACCATGTTTTTGTGCTTGTAACGGAAACTGTGCTAACAACAGTCAAATGTTATATTAATATTTTCCAGGACAAATAGGAATTTTTCTAATTTTCCATTACTTTTCCATGACTGGAAAACGGCATTGAAAAATTCCATGTTATCCAGGACTCGTGGGAACCCTGTTAAAATAGAAGTTACTACAAACAGTAATTCATTAACAGTATTTCAACAATTCCCAAATTCGAACTGAACATAGCCTAAATATATATAAATACACTGAACTAAGAATATTGCTGAGGAAAATGCCAATACTTGCATTTCTTAAGTGTATTAATTTCAATTATAATTAAACAATAGGCTACATGCACCTCTTATTTGGAGTCCTCCTTGTGCATTTTGCAATATTAATGTTAACAATTAATCAATTAATTATTAATTTCCACGACGATCGATTATGAAAGTGTACATTCATAAAACTGCCAAATCAGACTTCCACTGCGTGCACAATTATTAGGCAAGCGAGTATTCTCATCTTATCATTATTTCTATGAAAATTTTCCAACTCAAAACCACATAAACTTGAATGCTTATTGGCTTCAATCATTTTCAGGTGGTATCTATGAGTAATGAGGGAGGGTGTGGTGAAAGTGACACCTTATATCAAGGTGTGCATAATTATTAGGCAGCTTCATTACCTCAGGTAAAATGGGCCAAAAAAAAGGATTTAACTGACACCGAAAAGTTACAAATAGTAAAATTCCTTTCAGACGGATGCAACACTCTTGAAATAGCTAAACTATTGATGCGTGACCAGCGGACAATCATTTTGTTGCGAATAGTCAACTGTGGCACAAAAAAAATGCATGGAGAAGAAAAGGTACAAATCAACTGCAAAAGACTTGAGAATAATTAAACGTGAAGCTACCAGGAACACGTTATCCTCCAGTGGTTCCATATTCCAGAACTGCAACCTACCTGGAGAGTCCAGAAGTACAAGGTGTCAAGTGCTCAGAGACATGGCCAAGCTCAAAGAAGTCAAACACGACCACTACTGAATAAGATTCACAAGTTGAAGATTGAGCAAAGAAATACCTGAAGACGGATATTTCAAATGTTTTATGGACAGATGAAGAGAGTGACTCTTGATGGACCAGATGGATGGGCTGTGGCTGGATCACTAATGGTCACAGGGCACCACTTCAAGTTAGGCACCAGCAAGGTGTAGGACGGGTACTGGTATGGGCTGCTATCATTAAGGATGAGGTAGGTGGACCTTTTTGAGTTAAAGATGGACTAAAACTCCATACCCAAACCTACTGCCAATTTCTGGAAAGTACATTCTTCAAGCAGTGGTACAGGAAGAAGTCCTCAGCATTCAAGAAGGCCATGATCTTTATGCAGGACAATGCTCCATCACATGCATCCAAGTACTCCACTGCACAGCAAGGGCCTCAAAGATGCCCAAATAATGACTTGGCCCCTTTCCTCACCTGACTTAAATCCTATTGAGAACTCGTGAGCCCTTCTCAAATGTGAGATTTACAGTGAGTGAAGACAAAACACCTCTTTGAACAGCATTTGTGAGGCTGTGGTTGCTGCTTCAGTGAAAGCTGATTGAGAGCAAATCAAGAAACTGATTCCATGGATGGAAGGCTCATAGCACTTACTGAAAAGAAGAATTATTAAGAATCACCGAATATTTTTGAAAGGCCAAAAGTGTGTCTAATTGTCATTTTGTGTTACTTCTTTATTGCACAATTGAGTTGTGCGAAATAGTAGTTTTTGCACTTCAATTTTTGTAGTTTAGTTGCTTAATAATTGCGCACACTAATGGTTACCTAATAATTGTGCATACTTATATATTCCCCTGAGAAAGACCAAACTCACTTTTCCTTTGTTAAATATTCAGGTTTGAGGTTCAATAACATTTTGGATTTACTGAGAGCTTTGTGTTTGTTCAACAATAAAATAAATCCTGAGGAAAACAATTTGTCTATTAATTGTGCACGCAGTGCATGTTGAGTTTTCCTTGAAAAAGGAAAACGCCTGCACGCCACTAGAGGGCAGCACAACCGTTAAAATATAGGAAAACACAATAACAATTGAGAACACAACTGGGTACGTAACACCTTCCTTGTGGTTATTCGGAGTGGGGGTACACGTCAGTTCACTTGTGGCTGATCTGTTAAATTGGGTCAGTGCTAATTGTTCATGAGTTTGGCGTTTAAAGTCGCCCAAAGCCCCTAACGCCACTGAAGACTAGGGGGTTACAGTTCATTTTGAGTGGGGTTTTGGGTCACACAGCCATTGCTCTTTTAACACAGTCAATGGACCACACATGGAATCTAAATCCAAGCGACTCTTGTACCACAACAAGAGAAGCAAAAATGAACCAGGGAATTCCTTCTTCCCAATTGTCGTTCAAGTTCAAGGCAGTAAGCAATCCAGTGCTCGCTGTCTTTCAGGATGGTATGCTTAATGTTAAGATGCTGAAGCACTTGGGAGAAAAGGGAAACATCATAGATCAGCAAAAACCTATTTGTAAACGCTGCTTTCACAATTTTATGATGAAAGGAGGAAACACATCAAACTTAATAAAGCACCTGAAAGACAGACACCCGGATTTATTCAAGCAAATAAAAGCAGGGGAGTTTAAAAACATATTATCATTTGCATTAGGGCTGAAACGAATAGTCGACATTATCGGCAACGTTGAAAATAAAAAAATTGTCGAGAACGTTTTTGGTTGTCTAATAGTCGTTTGATCTCATTCTTGTTGTGGAATAAGTGGAGCCGGAGATCTTTAAAGGAAACATGCGTTACATCTTAAATGTGTAATAGCTTTATTAAAGTTCAAATAATACAGAAGCAGCTCATGTTAATAACTATAAACTCAGAAACTGGCATTTCTGTATGTGGTCGTTGCCTCTTGTAGGAGTTGCGCGAATGTCCCGATCTAAGGGGTAGAGATTGAAAGATTGCTGAGAGAGACTCTGCCTCATCCCACGAGCGCAGACGCTTAATGCAGCTAGATTAGAACGAGATTGAATCATTATATATTTCAATGTGCATTTGCTTATTGTGAATAAAATTTTTATTCATTCTATTGTGCGCTTGTTTATTTAGTTTTTTTTTAGTACTTGGCTAAAAACTTAGTAAAAGTTGAAGCAAATCTTATATAAGTGTTCAAAAATACTTAAGCATACATTGTTCAGTTTTGTTAAAATTAAAAAATTTGATATTTAACTTGAAGTGTTGCTCAATTGTAGTTTTGTTCTTAGTTCAGCTGTTAATTTGTTAACTTTGTTAATAAAAGAGTGTTGTTCAGTAACCTGTTTTTGTGTTTTGCTTTGGTACCGAAAATGGTATCGAGTACCATGTGATTTCACTGGTATTGGTACCGACTACTGCAATTTTGGTACCGTGACAACACTAGGCCAGACAAAACTATTTATAAAGAAAAACTGTAAAACAGTAGTTAATAAGAACCACCAATTAAAACTGCCAAAACAGCAGAAATGAAGCATGCTACAGAAAACAATGTAGCAGTGCAGAAAAAAACAGTAATAAAGATAAACATATGCAAAACTTAATCAAGGACAGATAAGCAAGAAAACTAAGAATAATCATTTTTCATCCCAAAAAGAGAAAGGGATGAGAAACAGAGAAACAAACACAGAAATAAAACTTCAGGGCCAGTTTTTATGCTTTCTCTGTCTATTGTAATCTGAAATGTCTTTTTTGAAGAAAAAAAAAGAAAGAAAGAAAAGAAAATGTATTAAACAGAACTCATTTTCACCCCAGTTGTAAATATGTCTATAGGAATGTATTGTTTCGATTCAAGGTATTGGTGTGAGTAGGCCTCAAAAACCAGTTAAATAAAACTGGATAATAATCTACTTAATTTCATTACAAAATTGTAAGTCTCTACTATTAAAAAAGTTTCTATTAAAATAAAAAAAAATACATTAACGTGACAAAATATAACACTATGTTTTCTGTTGAAAGACATACTTATACTGAGGTTTTAATGTTTTCAATATTACAAATGTGTCACATTGGTGCTTTAAAAAAAATGGCTAGTCATACCTGTAATGAAGCTTCAGGGAAGAGAAAATCTCCTTCTGTAATGTGACAAATTCATCCAACAACTTGGAACTCTCCTCTCCCGTCTCATTTGAAGTTACACCAAACATTTCGACCTGCACGAATGTGAACAAAGTAAATAAAAGTGTACAAGACATACATGTTCAAAGCACAATTATATTTATTACGGTGATTTTTATTCGTCATGCATTATTTTCATGTACTGTATGAATAAATATTTACACCGATGTTGCCACCCGTTTTCTGATTACCTTGTTAAAATGGTGAACTCTGTAAAGCCCCCAGGGCTCTCTACCAGTATCCGTTTCTGCTCGATAGCATGTGCTACTACACACTGTCCTAAAATGTTAAATAAAAAAAGTTTCTTACGTTGAATAACATTTTATGAATGCATCAATCATTCAAACAGTTAATCAACCAACCAACCAAACAACAAACAATCATTCATTTAGGGACTTTTCATACCTGACAGGTACATCTTTCAAATGTACAGCATGATCCATGAAATAACCTGGAGGGTAAAATTCAAAGAAAAAGTTATTTCCTCATCATCAATATATTGGTTATCATGAATTCTTTTTATTTTTTATTTTTGAAAAGCCCTAAATTTCCCATATTTACCTTGGACAGCATATGTTAGACTATAAGTATAATTTTTTGTACTAAATTTGAAATTAAACAGCATTAACTTATTACAATTGGATTATACTGCTCAATACAAGTATAAAAAGAATATGTTATATAATTTATAAGTACTACTTATTTTAAAATCAATGAAATAATATTTACAGTGCTTATGGCAGTATTATATACCTTTTTTTAGTTAACATAGCATCAGAAGTCAATGTCGTTTCTCACCTGCCACTCCCACTTCTCCTGTACCAGCAAGATTAAGGTCAGGAAAGCGAGTAGGGTCCAGAGAATACACCTGCGATTTATGAGCATGAGGCTGCATCCCACAACCCTCCTGAACGAAAGATAAAACAATACCACCATATCAAAGTTTCTTCACAGGGTACTACACAAGGTTTGCTATTCGGTTGTTAAACAGCTTATACCATCATTAAATAAGGTAGTTTTGTAAGATTTTAGAAGACATCTTTCGATTAAGGACAGTTCACCAAAAAATGAAAATGATGTCATGGTTTACTCGCTCTTATGTCAATTCCAAATACATATTACTTTTTATCTGTGAAACACAAAGAGGATGTCAGGCAGAATGTTACAGGATGTAACATTCTGTCACTATATACAATCACTATTCACTTTCCTTGCATTTTGTTTTTCATACATTTGAAGTGAATGGTGACGGTGGCTGTCAGTCTCTAACATTATGCCTTTGAAGTTCCGAAAAGCAAATAAAGTCAACATAGAAGTAATCCATATGACAACAGTGGTTTTATCCATGTCTTCAGAAGAGATATGTTAGGTGTGGGTGAGAAACAGATAAACATTTAAGTCCTTTTTTACTATAAATTTGGGTGCGCCAACAACTCCTTGGCTCCTTAAGTCTACAGCCCCTAACGTCAGTCACTAGTGCACCTCTTGAGGTCAGGAAAGTGAGTTTTATACACATTGCACAGCTATCTATCAGCTGGCTCCCATTACACTGACTTTGAGCTTTTGGAGCTTCAAATTTGCATTGAATAGACCAACAGAGCTGAGATAATTTTCTAAAAATCATAATTTGTGTTCAGCAGAAGAAAGTCATACACAATGGACATCTGGGATCGCATGAGCGTGAGTAAATGATAAGAGCATTTTCATTTTGATGTAACTATTCCTTTAAGAATCTTAATAAACTGCTGTATCAGCAACATCCAGAATAAATGATTTTAGATTACACAACTACAACCACTTTTTGACAGAGCATTGATGTTGATATAATGAGGATCATTAATAATTTGGTTGAATTATGCCCACTTTTAACCAGTTTTAAAAGTTTAACACTCTAAAGAAGAAAGCCATTCCAAATTAAAGGTAACAATAACAAATGAGCTACTAAAAAAATGAGCAATTGTGATAGAGAGCAAGAAAAGTTGTCAAAGTTCACTGAATGTAGATCTCGGTAAAAAGTGGAAGTAGCATTATATAAATATTTGTATACATATTGGAACTTAAAGTGCAAGTTACATGACATTATCAACATGTATAGCAGTTTTAAATGTACTCACAAAAACCACTCCTTTTAATATATCAGGGACAACCATGGGAATAAAGCCCTGTAGAATTATACAAATTCAGAATAAAGCATTAATGCACTGAACTTTCAGGAAGAAACAGTAAAAGTGATTTGTTTTAAGCAGATGGATGAATGGAAAAACATACAAACCCTTCTCTGAAGAAGATCCATTACAAAATTTTGCAAGGCTAACTGAAGTCTAGCCCCTTCCCCTCTCAAATAATATGATCTGTGCCCTGACACATGGGCAAGCCGTCTAAGAGGGAAAAGACAAAAACAAAAACACAAATATAATGAAATAGAGAATTTAATTAAGACAAAAGAGAGAAAGAAAACATCTTACCTTTGTCTTATGATGTCAAGACCCTCTCCAATTTCCAGGTGGCCTTTAGGTTTGAAATCAAATTCTATGGTGGACACATAAAACTATGACCATATTACAAAAAAATCTCAGGCAACACATCACTTCAATGGCAAATTTGCAATACATTTTCATAGTTTTAAAAGAAATAAGTTACACCACTTATTGAACAAAGTTGCTGCAAACTTTATTAAATGAGGACTCCTAAGGTAAAGAGCGAGTGGTGATTGCGGATTCTAACCAAGCTTCAAAATGTATTTTTAACAAACCAGATTAAAGGAGACTTTTAAATGACTTTTGGGTTTATTAGATTTAATTTACCTCGTTTCTCTCCAACCAATTCAACCATCTTTGCCTGGCTCTCATCTCCTATGGGCTTCGAGAAAAGAGAAAAAAATATTACATCCCTGTGTTATAAGCACATTTTGGTTTTCCTGATTTTACAAAGATTAAAACATTGAGAGTCTATTAAGATTTTAATAAGCCAATGCATTGCAGCATACACTTGGTGTACATTAATGAGTACATCTATCTCCCGATCCTGCATGTTTTCAGTACGCATTTTATGCTTTCTTGTTTTGGATTTAATGTCCAGTTAGAAGTAATGGATTGCCATTTCTTATGAGGTGATATTGTTCAATTATTTACTAGAAATACATAATATTATTGTGAATATTAAAGGGATAATTGCTGAAAAATCTCTCCTTTTCCTCACACTCATGCCATCCCAAATGAGTTACTTTTTTTTTCTGCTGAGTACAAAGATTTGAAAGATTTTTAGGTACATACAATGCAAGTAAATGGAGACCAAAACTTTTAAGCTCCAAAAAGCACAATGGCAGCATAATATTAATCCATACAACTCCAGTGGTTAAATACATATCTTCTGAAGTGATATGATGGTGTGGGTGAGAAACAGATCAACATTAAAGTCCTTTTTTACTATACATTTTCCTCCCTGCAATATGCAATGTGAATAGCCAAAAACAAAAGATGAAGAATGTGAAAGTGGAGATTTATAGTAAAAAAGGACTTAAATATTGATCTGTTTCTCACCTACACCTATCATATCACTTCTGAAGACATGGATTTAACCACTGGAGACATGTGGATTACTTTTATGTCCTTTTTGGAGCTTCAAAGTTCTGGTCACCATTCAATCGCATTGTATGAACCTGCAGATCTGAGAAATTCTACTAAAAATCTGCAGAAAACAGTCATAGACATCTGAGATGGCATGAGGGTGAGTAAATTATGAGAGAATTTTCATTTGTGGGTGAACTATCCCTTTTCCCATGATGAAATTTCAGTATATTTTCAAATGTGAGTGTTCACTTACCACACTTGGATGCGTTCTGTTGGGCAGTCTTAGAGCACGACAATAATGTTCTTTCTCCAGCTCACTCTCTTGCAAATACAACTGACTCAGCTTCTCTCTGAGTGCTCTACCTTCCTCTCTAGCAGTCTTGTATTCAACAAGCTGTCAAGCACCAAGCAGGGAAAGAAAGATCATCATATAAATATTCACAAAAAAATTTTAACTCTACATTTATACTTAAGATCGTTTCATTCATTGGAAAATTCATTTTAAATAACTAATTTCTTTAAAAAAAAACTAACAGATGATTCCTCAAATCGAAGAAAGCTAAAACTTACATTAGATAAAGTCGATTTGTCATGTTCATCCTGTAAGAAAAGAAGTGTGAAAAAAATATACACCACCAGAGTTTCATGCAGAAAACATGTGACAAAATCTAGCACAACTTTGTTAGGCACATGTGTAATTGTCAAATAACATCTTTACAGCTTTAACTTTTCCTTCTAACATCAAGGTTTACAATTTATATGTATATTGCATGTATAATTGAAGAGTATATTTCAGGTGCTGTTAGTGGTCACCAAGTTTTCATAGTTGTTACTAACCTTTAAGCTTTTAAATAATATTAGGACATAACTGTATGTATAATAATTAAGCAAGAAACAGAAAATGTTTAAAATTGTTTTAGATTAAGTGTAGCATGTAGCTGAAGGACAATTTTGTCAGTGGCACTGTCAACTATCCACATGTAGTCTTGACTCCAGTATTATTCCTCAATATGTAAATATGTGTTATGGGCCAATGATGGGATGCTACCACCCCTGGAGTTTGCAAGTTCGAATCCCAGAGTGTGCTGAGTGACTCCAGCCAGGTCTCCTAACCATCCAAATTGGCCTGGTTGCTAGGGAAGTTAGAGTCACATGGGGTAACCTCCTCCTGGTCGCTATAATGTGGTTCGCTCTCGCTGGGGCGGCTGGCGAGTTGTGTGTGGATGCTGTGGAAAATAGCTTGAAGCCTCCACACGTGCTATGTCTCCTCAGTAACGCACTCAACAAGCCACGTGATAAGATGTGCAGATTGACGGTCTCAGACGCGGAGGCAGCTGAGATTCGTCCTCCGCCACCTGGATTGAGGCGAGTCACTACGCCACCATGAGGACCAAATTTGGGGGAAAAAATCCGAAAAGAAAAATATTACGGGATGCTAATTTGTTTTCTGGATCTATTAAGTTACTAAAAATATATAAAAAATGCAATTCACACAAAACAACTACTTTAATACTCATCTTCTATGATTAACATGTTTTCAAATACTAAGTTCAAAGTCCTTTTGATATTTTTTTCTGGGCCTTAAAAGTAAAAAATATCACGTGGTGTAACCTTTCGGAGACGGTACAAAAAAAGTACTGAATAACAACCTTTTCTCAGTATGCATTTCTTTTTATTATCTTTATTATTACTACTTTGTCACATTTTTTTGTTTCAAAACATTTATAATAAATTTAATTTAAAATAATTATTTAATATTTGAAAAAAAAAAAATTATCCACCAACCCAAAGTCATTTGGTGCAACCAAAATTCTATCAATTTTGAAATTTTATGAAAAGGCATATTTTATTTAGGTCATATGGAGTAATCACCAACTTCTTGAAAATACAAATATATAATGCTTAAGTCTCATGCAAGGTGCAAGAAAGTATTGTAATGCCCTTTACTTGGCTTTCTATGGTTACATCATTAAACTTTTTAAGTAATTTTATAAATATCTATTACATTTTTATATTTATTCTGGACATTTCTGCAAATTTGACACTAGTGTTTGAAACTAGATTTGTTTTTCTCAGATTTCTCCTTTTTATTACCTCGGACAGCCTTATTTGTTATGTCAATTATCCTTTTCTTACAGTGCTCTTACCACAAGAGCGCGGACTTTGGCACTGATTACATCCTTTCTTTCTTCCAGTTCTGATATTTCTCTCTGCAGCTTCTGAAGTTTCTTCCAGGCGGAGACCTGCAAAGACATTGCATCACACAGATTGGCAGCGATATACAATCTCAATTCTCAATGCAATTAATATTGCCGCAAACTTTGCTGTCACATGGAATGTCATAACAAGTTGAATCTTACTATAATCCCGACGTCAGCTGCCCGCATATCTCCTTTCCGATTCTCCACCTCCGCAACCACTGTGTCCGTGTCCTCGCACACACGCTGCATGTCCAGCTCAGGTTTGTGGCTGTATCCTTCCCGTATATGTTCATAGAGACTACTCCTGATCGGTCGAGTAGAGCAGGATCGACAGGACCACTTAAATTCGCTGCTAATATTTTGTCTAATAGACGTCATCAGAAAAAAGGAGGAAAAGCGTGTAGCTGCCCTCATAGAGGACGCCATGTTGATACAGTTTAAATGTACGGAAGCCGAGAGGATGTATCCTTTATTTTTAAAATAAAAAAAATTCAGACTTGAAAATAAAAATATTTTAATACATTTTATACTTTAATATTTTATTTTTTTTATTATTATTATTATATACGAGTTTGATAGATGTTGATAATATATTCTTGAAAATTACGTTTTTTGTGCGTTTTTTCCTCACGAAGAATAAAAACAATTTGAGCTTGTTATTATTAGCATTAAAAAACAATAGTTTTTAAAATACAACATTTTCATAAGGAATTTGGTTGGCTATTAGCCACAACTGTCATACAAATAAAATAAAACAAAATATGCAACATCTCTGACAGCAGTGTTCGCAGGAGATTCCATATTAATTTATTGTGGTTTTACAGCAATCATTGTTGTAATATTTTGGCGAAACTAATTTACGATTTAATTTTGTGAAAGCCATCAATAGTATTGAAATGTTGGGTTTTGCTTATAAACATCAAATTGTCTGCCTAATATAACACGGAAACGCAAGTAATTCGTTTTTATATTTATTTTATTTGATCAATGTTCAAACTATGAAAAATAACAATACACAGAAAAAATACGTTAAAAATAACATAAATACATAAAATACAGACTTTTAAAATCAATTATTAAACGAGTCTTGTTTCCGAAGCAAATAATTAAGCGTCACATCCGGTAATTCGTGCGCAATGAACAAAGCGGAAGTAAAATGTGTTGTTCCGGCAAGTTAGAACCCCTCCGCTTGCTTGCCTCGCCTCCAGTGGAGCAATGCTTACAGCTATGAGCAATAGTTTATAATACTTACAAACAATAATTAATTTTTTCCCCACTAGTTCTACAGTTTCAACGGCATTCCGGATCACAACCCGTTAATAATGTACATGGAATCGAGGACAACAAGGTGGATATAGCAGGAGTGCATTTGTGTTTATGTGTGCTGATCTGCTAAAGATGGACAACAAACCGTGATGAGCCGGCCAGTTTGCGCTGAAACTACCTAGGAAGGTCAAGGCGCTCCGAGTGGGCCGAAGGGTGTCTGGCAATCTGTACTGTGGTTGCACACTGACAGCCTTGATGCACAAAGTAGAACTCAATAAGCAACAACAATTAAGAAAATATCCACCACTTAGACCTGTACTGCTGGGGTCAACTCAATCTCAGATTTAAATCTTCTCTCGTCATGGTAAAAAAAATCACACGGTGTCCGTTAAGAAAGGGTGTTTTATGCTCCGCCTGTGTTCGTATTATAATTGCGTAAACATTGATGTGTTGATAAAAAAAACTCATATATTGCATAGCTAGTGGTGTGCATTGTCATGTTAGCATTACTGATGTTTACCAAATTGACACTATTCGCTCACTGTCAACAAATATTTTAAGGCAGTATATTTTTTGTATCTTTGAGATCTTTAGTAAAGCAGTGAAAGGAAGCTAATAACAGATTGCAAGTTCAATCCCATAGGCTGGAAACCTGTTGAAATCTCTGTCCAGCTCTGTCATGAAAGTGCTTTAAAATGTAGTGCCTAACTCTGTTGTTCTTAAACTGACCCTGCAATTATTGTACTGTAAGATGCTTTGAAGAGCATCTGCTAAATATCAACTCTAAAGACGATCTGTTTTTACAGATGAATACAATCAGAGGTGGTACAGTTAGCTGGCGACCACAGCCGTGGCAGGATGCAGACAGAGGGGGTGGAGAGCCTCTCTCAGATAGCGACTCGGAAGAAGAGGATTTTCCAGATGACCACTCGACTCCTTTGGGGGAGTATGTGACTCAGGGTGAGAAAAAGTGCTGAATAGTTGTCATACAGATTCTAGAATATTATTTCTTGTTTCCTTTTTACTATTTTTTTATTTTAAAGAGCAGCACTTGACAATCTGTCTTCCATTTCTCCTGTATTTTTTGTTCTGCATACAGTATGTCTTACACTTCAATACAGTTTCCTTGTGCTTTAAAATTTACTGAGAAAGCAAGCAGGCACACATAAAAATCAAAACCCTAATTAATTGTGCTTGCAAAGGCAAGCATAACTATTACTTCTTAGTAATAGTATTAATACTAAGTATTAAACGTTAGTGTGTAGTCCCATACCATTTGTGCTACATTATTGTGCTGTATTATTCTAAATGGAGTGGGTTCCCTCGTGGGGCTGCCATGTTAGAATCACATGACCAGCCTAATGCTACACTCTTTAACTCACTAACCGCTCTGTTATTTGACACTTTCACTCATGGATTATTAATCATGGCTGATTGAGAATAGTGAATTCAGTCTACAAAGACACTTAAAACTGAAAACTATTGATTTTGAATGATGCTGCATCCACACCACTAGGTGTCACTGTAAATACAAGATAACGCAAACAAAAGAAGTTACTGAGTGCACCTTTAAATTCTCACATCCTGTTTTGTCATTATTGGTAAATAACATGTATCACCAAAGATGCAAATGTGTAATTTATAAGAGCATAGTGGAGGCCATATGAATAAAGGATTTTTATGCAACCATGAATCTAACTCCTTTTATTGCTTTCCTTTGTGGCAACTCATTCAGGGTTAAAGCAGCTACTTGATGCTCAGCAGCTGTGTGATGTCACACTATTGGTGGAGGGAAAGAAGTTCATGTGTCACAGGTAGGTTTTATGTTTTCAGCATTGAAAGTTGTCTGATTGTCATGTTTTGCATAAGTTAGCTTTTATTTCCATAGGTGAAATCATTTGAAGTATTTTTATAATGATTAGTGCTTTCACGATTACTTAAATTAAATTCCTGTATTACAAAATTGCTGAATAGACAAATAGAAAAATAAGACTGAAGTGAGACAGTCCACGGACGTGGGTCCGAACTCATAAGGACAAGATCTGTGCAAGAGCACTTCACTTTAGATTTTGAAAAACAATTTAGTTTTGTGTTGCCCTGAAAAACCATAAAATCAGTTCAGCAATGCAACAGCACTTGAAAGCAGACATCTAGTTTTCACAGACCTGCCAGACACAACACTGTAAGTTCACTAGGTAGACTCCATGCTATTTGCGGTGCCATGTGCAGATGCAGGAGAGTAGATGAGTCCTTTGTTGCTGTGCGGGAGTCTCGTGCCCCGCAGAAGCAAAATGAAACGGGCTAAACTGAGGGAGTAACGACTAGTCTTTGGCTTTGTATGTGAAATTATTAACAGTGTTTACTCAAAAAGGAACTGAATATCCAGATGCTTAAGAGCATTTAACATGGTACATGGCAAGTGACAAGCGGTCTGGGCTGTATGTAGCACAAGCACAACAATGCCCGCAACTGCTGCAGCTCAATACAAGAGAGTGAAACATCTTTAGATATTGGTTATAGTTTTGATGTTATTCAATCCTAGAGTACATCAAAACTTGGGCTAATGAACACATTTTAGCCAAACATGACTTTACCTCGACAACATAATGCAATCAGAGTTAAATAATTTTTCAGATTACATGATTAATCATCAGACTAATTGTTATATTACTCCTTTACAAAAATAATCTTTAGTGATAGTCCTAATAATTATGAAAATGTCAAACTGTACTTTGTTCTGTTCTGTCATGTGTGCACTGTTTTTCTTTTTCAGGGTTCTATTAGCAGCAGTCAGTCCATATTTTCGAGCCATGTTTACTAGCCCTCTTGTGGAGTCTCGTCTCGCTGAGATCCGACTGGAGGAAGTGACACCCTCTGTTATGGAGACCGTTATTCACTTTGTTTATACTGGGGAAGCAGATCTTAGTCTTGACACTGCAGAGGATTTATTTGTAGCAGCTAATCGTCTACAAGTGATGCCCTTGCAGGACCTTTGCTCCAGGTATTTAAATACAGCTTTATTGTGATCTTTGCAATGTACAAAATGGGTGGGTGGCATGGCCAAAATGTAACTATACCCCTCAATGTGTGCTTCCTTGTATTGACTTCTTTGGGACACATCCCACTCTGTACATTACTCAATATTTCTTTGTTACTTTCACATGTCAATAACGTGAAGTGGTCATGGCCACTGTAGGCACATGCTGTGGGCTTTGAGACTGGGCAAGCATCAAAGATTTTTAATACACATTATTAAACGCTGTGCCCAAAACACATTATGTGGGTGAGAGTAATGTCAGAGAAATTTTATTGATGTAAATTGTTGCATTAGAACCCATCAGTCAATGGAAACAATTATGTCACAGTGGCAAACTTCATGACCAAATTGTTTTAAATTCAGGACAGTGATGATGCTCATATCACACAAATAAAAGATTGTCATGTATTGAGCTGAGCATGTTCATGTCCATTAAATCATACAATGAACCATAGTGCCAGAAGAGCATGTTTTAACATACAACAAAAAAGACTGCAACTTACGAGTTTCACTACGTCACTCTTCCCACAGTTCAGAAACACTGGAATGGACAGCAGCAATTAATTAATCAGACCACCAAAGACAACAATCTTAAACTGAATGCACAAGGCAAATGTAATGTAAACACGACAGTCATCCCTTAATATACGTTATAACTATAAAACAGACAGAGCATAACACAAGAAGTACATGATTGCCAGGTCACCACTTCATAGCCTCAGACTAACCAGAAACGGTGACTTAGTATCTATGACTAGGATTTTTTATAAACATGTTAACTTGCCTCTACTGGAACACAAAATCAATAAGTCTCTCCATGCAAATTAATATCTAGTTATTTTGTTGTAAATGTCATCTGCTTGTTTAAGCTTCAATAGCCTCTCTTTCTAAATTTGTAATTTAATTTAACTTTGCCAAATCCTTGCTCGATGCTTACACAATATCCATTTTAGTGCTTAATAACACATTAGCTACGTCAACTTGAACCGGTTGACGTAAAACAAAAATCTGATATCGTGACTGAAGGAAGGAGCTTCTGATTGGCTAACTCGTTTAGGTAAGCATGCTTGCCTTAGTCATTTGTAGTAGCGGGCGGGATTCAGTTTGAATGAACATATAATGTTGAATGAAAGGGCAGTAAACAATGCTTTGAATCCAAGTCAGAGAAAGCATAACATAAAGTGCTTATACCTGAGGGTGGCGCCAAAGCGAATAAATGAATAACTGTCTATGCTGCTGAACTGAAATGAAAGATGATGAATTTGAACGAAAACAGTAGTTTATATTAACAATTGTATTTAAATAGTTCATGGTGTCATTTTTCTTTTCTCTTCTGTTAGGTAAGCACTGCTTACCCTGCTTATATGGAAGCCATGTACCTGGCCCACCTCCACATAAACCTGTCACGTTATTAACAGTATAGCAAGTTTATACCGTCATATCGCCCAACCCTATGTACCAACATATTTTTTAAAGCTTATTTGACCAATAATCATATCTTTTTCCCCTGTTTCTTAGGTTCCTTTTTGAACACCTCTCTGTGGAGAATTGCCTGGGTATGTACTCTCTGGCTCGTTCACATCATGATCAGCTTCTTCTTCGGGCTTCTTTGCGACTTGTGGGCCAGCATTTTCCTCGAGTGGCCCGGCAGAGGGATTTCCTCCTGTTGGACCCAGGCACCCTTGGCAGCTTGTTAGAGTCTGACCGATTAGGTGTGGAATCAGAGACGGAGGTTTACGATGCAGCGAGACGCTGGGCAGAATACCAGCCTGCTGATCGGTACAGTCACATGCCCAAATTGTTACGTCATTTACGTCCCGGTCTTTTGGGCCCTAAAGAAAGCCACCGTCTGAACCAAGAACTCGGTCCTCTGGCCAGTACTGAAGGCATGGGAGGACCATTGAGGCCACGAGAAGGCATGTTCGAGAAGAAAATTGTTTGTGTGGATCTTAAACCAAGGGAGGATGAGTCTTTACAGAAAAAAGACTTCACAGTAGATTGCTTTGACCCACGTACAGGAATGTGGGAGAAGTTGTCTGCCTTGGGCTCGTTGCTTTGCCCCGGCTGTACTGCTGTTGGAGGTCGCTTGTTTGTGGCAGGTGGAATTCTGCGGTCAGGTCAAGTATCATCATCGCTGCATGAGTACGATGTCGTGCTAAACCGCTGGATTGCACGGCCATTGCTGGCTGAACCACGTGCAATGTTGGGGCTGCTTGGCTGTGGAGGTTTCTTATACGCTCTGGGTGGATGTAACCGATCAGCATTTCTAGACACATGTGAAAGATTTGACCTTAATACACTCACCTGGGCATCAGGACCTCGTTTGCCATTGCCGCTGCGCTCTTTTGCTTGCGCTGCCCTCCGTGGTCGCCTGTACTTGCTTGGGGGTACCACTTTGGAGCAGAGTAGGGCTGTGGTGCATGCAGGCGTGCTTATATACCACACTGTTACACGGACCTGGAGCCGTGTTGCTCTAGACTCTGGCGCCACCTGCCTGGCTGGAGGAGTAGCAGTACGTGGTGGTGTTTGTGCTATCGGGGGTTACTTGCGTGATGCAGCCAAGTTCCTAGATGGCAACTACACCCAGGCTGAACCACTAGATGCTACAGGACGTGTGTTGTTCTTTCGAGAAGGACGAGGATCGGCAATGGAACGGGAGGTGCCTGTTCCAGCAGACCGAGGGGGTGGTGGTAGCGACCGTGCCCCTAGTCCTGTGGTTTTTCCAGGCTTGCCAAGGCGCATTGCTGCCGGAGGTGTTGCCAGATGGAAGCGCAGGATTTATGTATTGGGTGGCGAGAATGGATCAAGATTTTATGATAGTGTATACTGCTGGAAACCTGGCTGGCGTAGCTGGGTCCAAAGAAGGGAGAAATTACCAGGAGATACAGGAGGAGTTAGCCAGTTTGGATGCACCACTCTAAAGTTCCCCAAAAAACACATTTTGACGCGTCTTCGGGCTGCTCAACAGAAACAGGGAAAGGAAAAAAGACCGATCCGGTCATGCAGAATCATGCGTATCGATAGGACAGGTCAGGAAGTGTAATTTTTAGAAATTGGCATTTCTGTCACCGTGACATGTTTTTGCACCTGATTTTACATCTTCAATATTGGTTGATGTCTTGATGCTCTGTAATCCTTTATTTCATAACTGCAAGCTGAACATATGTTTTCGTTTCTAAATATTGACAAAGAAATGCATAACAAAAACATAGGATATTTGTATGATTTCAGAATGTTTATCTCGTAAAGATGCCAAGATATGTTGCAAGATTTTCAGTGCATTGCTGTGATTCAAAGACTTGCTGATGTTCAAGAGCATTGATAAAAATTCTACACATTTGCCCAAATGTCTGCTTGAAAATTTCACATCATTAAGAATTTGTTCTTGAACCACAACAAAAATCGTTCTCTCTCTCTCTCTCGCTCTCTGTCTGTCTGTAAACTAGCTTAAATTGTAAATTAAATATAGTAAGGAAGATTAATAGAAAAGGGGATTTTTTTTTTTTTTTTGTTTGTTTTTTAATCTCTGTTTTCACTGTGATGCTCAATATACAGTTGAAGTCAGAAGCTTACATACACCTTAGCCAAATACATTTCTCAATACTCAGTTTTTCATAATTACTGACATTTAATCATAGGCAACATTCCCTGTATTTGGGTTGCCTTCCACAAGCTTCTCACAATAAGTTGCTCCATTTCACCAGACAGAACTGGTGTAATTGAGTCCGGTTTTTAGACCTCCTTGCTTGCACATGCTTTTTCAGATCTGCCCACAAATTTTCTGATGGATTGAGGTCAGAGCTTTGTGATGGCCACTCCAATACCTTGACTTTGTTGTCCTTAAGCCAATTTGCCACAACTTTGAAGGTATGCTTGGGGTCATTGTCCATTTAGAAGACACATTTGCGACCAAGCTTTAACTTCCTGGCTGATGTCTTGAGATTTTGCTTCATTATATCCACGTAATTTTCCTTCCTAATGATGCCATCTATTTTGTGAAGTGCACCACTCCCCAACATGATGAACACCCCCACAACATGATGCTGCCACCCCTATGCTTCATGGTTTGGATGGTGATCTTCGGCTTGCAAGCCTCAGTCTTTTACCTCCAAAAAAATTTTTTCATTAGACCATAGGACATTTCTCCAAAAAGTAAGATCTTTGTCCCCACGTGCACTTGCAAACTGTAGTCTGGCTTTATTTTAGCGATTTTGGAGCAGTGGCTTCTTCCTTGCTACCCAGCCTTTCAGGTTATATCAATATAGGACTCGTTTACTGTGGATATAGATACTTGTCTACCTGTGTCCTTCAGTATCTTCACAAGGTCCTTTGCTGTTGTTCTGAGATTGATTTGCACTTTTTGCACCAAACTACGTTCATCTTTAGGAGACAGATTGCACCACTTTCCTGAGCCATATGATGGCTACGTGGTCCCATGATGTTTATACTTGTGTACTATTTTTGGTACAGATGAACGTGGTTCCTTCAAGCATTTGGAAATTGCAGAATCATGCGTATTGATAGGACAGGTCAGGAAGTGTGATTTTTAGAAATTGGCATTTCTGTCACCGTGACATGTTTTTGCACCTAATTTTACATCTTCAATATTGGTTGATGTCTTGATGCTCTGTAATCCTTTATTTCATAACTGCAAGCTGAACATATGTTTTCGTTTCTAAATATTGACAAAGAAATGCATAACAAAAACATAGGATATTTGTATGATTTCAGAATGTTTATCTCGTAAAGATGCCAACTTGCCAAGATAAATTGCGAGATTTTCAGTGCATTGCTGTGATTCAAAGACTTTCTGAGGTTCAAGAGCATTGATAAAAATTCTACACAGATGCCCAAATGTCTGCTTGAAAATTTCACATCATTAAGAATTTGTTCTTGAACCACAACAAAAATCGTTCGCTCTCTCTCGCTCTCTGTCTGTCTGTAAACTAGCTTAAATTGTAAATGAAATATAGTAAGGAAGATTAATAGAAAAGGGGATTTTTTGTTTTTTAATCTCTTTGTTTTCACTGTGATGCTCAATATACAGTTGAAGTCAGAAGCTTACATACACCTTAGCCAAATACATTTCTCAATACTCAGTTTTTCACAATTCCTGACATTTAATCATAGGAAACATTCCCTGTCTTAGGTCAGTTAGGATCACTACTTTTATTTTAAGAATGTGACGTCAGAATAATTGCAGAGAGAATGATATATTTCGGCATTTATTTCTTTCATCACATTCCCAGTGGGTCAGAGGTTTACATACACTGTGTTAATATTTGGTAGCATTGCCTTTAAATTGAAAAACTTGGGTGAAACCTTTTGGGTAGCCTTCCACAAGCTTCTCACAATAAGTTGCTCCATTTCACCAAACAGAACTGGTGTAATTGAGTCCGGTTTTTAGACCTCCTTGCTCGCACATGCCTTTTCAGTTCTGCCCACACATTTTCTGATGGATTGAGGTCAGAGCTTTGTGATGGCCACTCCAATACCTTGACTTTGTTGTCCTTAAGCCAATTTGCCACAACTTTGGAAGTACAACATTTTTGTTTCATCAGACCAGAGGACATTTCTCCAAAAAGTAAGATCTTTGTCCCCACGTGCACTTGCAAACTGTAGTCTGGCTTTATTTTAGCGATTTTGGAGCAGTGGCTTCTTCCTTGCTACCCAGCCTTTCAGGTTATATCAATATAGGACTCGTTTACTGTGGATATAGATACTTGTCTACCTGTGTCCTTCAGCATCTTCACAAGGTCCTTTGCTGTTGTTCTGGGCTTGATTTGCACTTTTTGCACCAAACTACGTTCATCTTTAGGAGACAGATTGCACCACTTTCCTGAGCCATATGATGGCTACGTGGTCCCATGATATTTATACTTGCGTACTATTGTTGGTACAGATGAACGTGGTTCCTTCAAGCATTTGGAAATTGCTCCCAAGATGAACCAGATTGTGGAGGTCCACAGTTTTATTTCTGTGGTCTTGGCTGATTTCTTTTTGCTTGGAATCATGGGGAAAAAATGGCACTGAGTTTGAAGGTTGGCCTTAAAATACTTTCTGGAATTTTCCAAGCTGCTTAAAGGCACAGTTAACTTATTGTATGTAAACTTCTGACCCACTGGAATTGTGATTTAGTCAATTAAAAGTGAAACGATCTGTCTGGAAACAGTTGTTGGAGAAATTACATATGTCATGCACAAAGTAGATGTCCTAAACGACTTGCCAAATCTATAGTTTGCTAATATTAAATATGTGGAGTGGTTAATAAAATTAGTTTTAATGACATCAACCTAAGTGTATGTAAATCTCTGACTTTAACTGTAGACATAGAATGCTACCTTACAAAAATGTACCATGGTAACCATAGTTCCCACCAAAATACCATAGTTACTACAGTGTTGCTGCTTTATTATCATAATAAATTACTATTCAGATTTCATAATCTCTGCTATTTTAATTAACAATGGAAATTACCACAGTATTATTGTAATAGCACTGTAAAGTTTTTGTTTTTTTATTTGTGGAAACCATGTTTACCTTGGTAACATCTTACCATGTTCTTATAATGTTGCTTAGCAGCAGTTATCATGTGGGTCATTTGGATGATTTTTAATCAGATATGCTATGTTGCAAACACTTCTGTAACCCGGAAAATCAGAACTTTTGTTAACAAGGTGAACTAATTATGAAACAATTACAATACCACCCTAATCCAACCTAATTTGATGCTGGAATCTCTCACTCGCACATTGTTTTTATAGATATAAATACTGATCAAAACAGGACTTGCAACACTTGCTCTTGGACTGAAATTTCAGCCTTTATTTCTGAACTAACAAAGAAAAAAACTAAATGAATACAAACAACAAAATGGCTACAAAAAACTTATGTTGCAATCCTTATTTTGTATGACTGCATTTTGTGGTGTCCATCGTTGGATGCTTTTGGAGCATCTATTAAAATTTTTGGCTCTGAATCTTTAGTTATGGGATGTTATTAATTCATGAAGAAGGGCCCAACAAAGTTGCTGGCCACTTGGAGACACAAGGTCACTAGATTGTGTGATCCATCATACCTCCAAAGTTACTCCAAGTGTGATGGTCAGAATATTACTTCTGCTCAACTCAAGGTCCACTGCAGACTTTTGTTGGCCATCGGACGGTGGCCATCCAGGAGCAAAGTTAAATAGCCTTGCCTTAAGGTAGTAGTGACCACAGCAGTATTGTGTGGCTTGCATTTAGCTGTTGTATAGGGTCAGGTTATGTTTCCTAACAGGGTTATTGATGATTTATCTGCAGTCATCCCTATAACACACCTTGTTCAGTCTGCCCTCAGTGATACTGATGAGTAAATATATGTGTAGTGGTTTAATGACATCTTTTGCTGGTCATCTCATCTGAAAGTTTTTAACAAATGATTATAAAAGAAACCAAATGACTGCTTTTTGTATGCTTTCATTGTTTTCTTTTCTCTAAATCATTGTATTTCTATCATATGGCAAAATGATTTTCACAGAGACAAATGGACTCTCAAATTTTCATCCGATGTCAAACAGGTCTGTTTGTTTTAAAAGACCTAAAATTGTCTAATATTGAAAGCTGTTTGAATGGAAAATGATCTGTGCTCTGGTTTGCATTACAATAAATTGCAAGCGGAAGTTTGATGTTTGTTTGTTTGTTTGTTTTTATAAGATACTTTTACATAAAAGTGGTGAGGAAGTGATACTGTTACATACCAAGGTGCTACATTATTACCCAGACTTTACGGACTCAACTGGCCTCTTTAATTAACTCTTGCATTCATGACCTGATCATCCATAGTAGAGTTTATTCCTCTTTTTAGTTTTTCCATTTCAGCAATAATTGTCACTTTTTATACAAGGTCACAACTGAACTACGTTGAACTTTTTTGTGCTACATGGATAAGTAAAAGCAAGCATTCTTTATGAATTATATATTTTGTTCCCGTAAATACTAAACATGCTTTTCAATTTTAAACATTGGTGGCAAACACAAACCTATCAAGCTCATTTATAGGGATGGGACAATTTTTTTTATCATGTACAGTATAACGGCACCCTCGTGTCATTACAAACCCATCTGATTTTCTGTCTTCTGTGGGGATGTTTGGCAAAATGTTGGCATATGTATCCATTAACTTTTATTGCATCTTTTTTTTCTCCTTAAAATGAATGTAAATGGTACATTCTGCCTAACATCTCATTTTGTAAAGTCAGTCATATACGGGTCAAAAATTACATGTACGGCTGATGAAAATTACCTTCATCAGCCTTTTTTCATGTTGGCAAAGATCATGGATTTTACCCTCAAATCCTGTAAAGAGAAAAATATCCTTCAGCCCTGGAGTTGCAAACAAGTCCTGTCATCTCATAAATGAAATCAGCGTTGTGTCTGCCTGTCTTGAAAAAGGGAAAACTGTACAGAGAGTCATGTAACCATCAACAATCCAGCTGACGTCAGTGTGATCATTTTCTATTTTGTGGTGATTATTGCAGTAGGAATGTGGGTTAGTGAAAATGTTTTCGTGTCTGTTGAAGTGATGTAGAATTGTTTATGAATGGTTCAATGAATGTACTTAGACATCTGTTACAAAATTTGGCCGTTGACAATGGTAAAACTGCTTTCAAATTCAATCGAAGCTTTTCACTTTGTCTTAGTCTACGTTTAGGACAAATCGTGGCACAGTAGGGGGTTAGTTACTTCCTTGCAGGTCAGACCATGGTGTGGTGGCCTATGAGCCTTGAATTTTTCATTCTGGTTTTTTTAGAGGTTTGTTTGTCATTTAAAGGGATAGTTCATTCCAAAATGGGAATTCTGCCAACATTAACTCATCATGTTGTTGCAACCTTTATTTCTCCTGTGGAACATGAAAAGTGATGTCAGGCACTTTTATTGTATGGAAAAAAGACACAATGACAATTAATGGTGACAAGGCTATCATTCTGCCAAATAACACTTTTGTTTTCCTCAGAAAGAGTAAGTAAATTACAGAATTTCCATTTTGGGTGAACTATCTCTTTAAATACTGTATACACTGTAAAAATTACCATAATGTTAATGGTAAAAGAATGTAAAAATGCTACAGAAATAAAAAACATTAATTGGTTAACGGGGAGTTACCTTAACATATACAGTAAAAAAAATAAATGGCAATATGTTTAACTAGACAATACATGTAATTTAACAGTAAAAATGTTGTTTAAAACATTTTTTTTAGAAATTCAATTTCATAGTTCCAGAAGGTTAGTATACATATTATTAAATAATATAAGCAGTAGTAAACTGTAAAATATACAGGCATCAAAATGTCATCCTGTAAAGCATGAAACAAAGTCACAATACCCTTTGTATATTTTGCTTGGTCATATTGGTTCCTTCCTTAAACTGGGAAAGAGTAAATTGTATCAACATGATCTAAAGATTTTAATGCTTTATAATACTAAAAATGCAGAGACTATTTAAATGTATTTCAGCTAGAACAACGTAATATGTGCTAACTCATATTTCACCCACACCACACACACAGGTGGGAACTTCTCTTTTTGCGAGCAACATTGGCAGTGGCCAGCTGCAAGTGGAATTGAATATTCGTATAAAATATCATATCCTTCATTATTGTGTCATTTCAGTGAGATCTTGATTCCAGTCATTTATGGATGAGGATGTTTTTAACGCTGTGCTCTGATTTACAGGCATTATTTATTGTTCTGCTGTTGGGCTGGGTGTTTGTCCCTGTTTATTTAACAGAAGGGGTACGTTCATGACCATTATGTTTGTTTGAATAGTAAGGCTTTTACTGTATGTGTTTGAAAGGAGAATTATTATTTATAATTCCCTATCTCTGTTTTTCCTGATAGGTGATTACAATGCAACAGTACCTCCAAAAAAGATTTGGAGGTACTAGAATTAGATTGTAAAGGAAAAGTGAAATGACAGAAAGGTACAAAGGTTTCTGTAAGCATAAATACATATCCATATCAAATACATCACTGTGAACCTTATTGAAGAATTGTAAGTTGCTGATTTTGTACTGTACAAATACCTACACACACCTTCTGTAAATGTTCTCCTTTTTACTGAATTTAAGTTAATATGTTCTCCGGAGCAGTTTTATACAGCAAGCTCTTAGATGGAACATCTGTGTTGCAGTGATTGCCTTCACTCAGCACTCAATCCTGTCACATGTATAAAAAATAAACACACACATTAGCCACCATATCTCCAACCGTCATCTAAGTTGAGAACATTGAAATTTTTTCTACATAGAATTGCCTTTAATAAGAGGTCATATTGTTATGTTGATAATCCATAAATTAAATTTAGCAGATACTGTCCAGACCCTTGTTATCATTGCTGGAGCCCATGTCCTCATGGGATTCTGTAAGTGATTAAATATTAATGTTTTACCAGAACATGTAATTACAATGTACAATTCATGTAAAGTCATACTCCTGTGGTGATATCTAAGTGATATCACTCATTGTGTTCCTTAAGAAACAGTTTAACTCATTCTATTAGTACCAACATAAATTGTACCTACATAAATTATATATAATGATAGATAGTATTCTTAACAACATAAAAACATACCCCAAAAGATGTAAAGCTGTAATAGGTGACTACAAAATATTTTAATATTTTAATTTTAACCAGATACACTAAACAAAACCTCTCATTTGTCAGATGAGGAGGGTTGTGTGGTACCAGCTGTCTGTAAGGAAGTGGTGTTGGTGTAGTGGGCTAAAGCACATAACTGGTAATCAGAAGGTTGCTGGTTCGACCCCCACAGCCACCACCATTGTGTTCTTGAGTAAGGCACTTAACTCCAGGTTGCTCCGGGGGGATTGTCCCTGTAATAAGGGCTCTGTAAGTCGCTTTGGATAAAAGCGTCTGCCAAATGCATAAATGTAAGTGTGTGTGGTACAGAGGTTGGCTACTCCAACATTGCCTAACCCAAACTGGTAGTTTCTGTCATGCCAGCAGGTGAATTACAAAAGATTTTTACTATACTTTTTAACTTTGCAAGTTTTTTTTTTTTTTATAAATGTACAAGTAAACTGAGTAACCCATTCATTTAAATAAGTAAAAGAATAAATACTAACTTTTTAATACTTAATCCATTCTCAACCTTTTTTCCACACTTTTTCAACTCAATCTCTAATTAGGTGTCAGGGATTTAATGGTGGCAGTCATGTTAGCAGCTCTCATGAGTTCCTTAGCATCCATCTTCAACACCAGCAGCAGCTTGTTCACCACGAACATTTTGACTCGTATTCGGCCTCGGGCTAGAGATAAAGAGCTCATGATTTTTGCAAAGTCTTTTCCTATTCATTCTATTTCTTTAATATGTCTTATATCCTGTGAAGCAATTATATACTGAATGACAACCAAGGTCTGCCTGTGAAATAGTGGCAGGTCAAACAGTTTAACTTATAGTGTGCAAATGGCATTATTACAGAAGGCCAGTAAAGCACGGTAAACAGAGCTGAGAGTACTACACTCTTTTTGGCAGCTTAAAGCATAATAAAACCAAAAATGAACATTCTCTCATTATTTACTCACCTAATGCTATCTCACACTCATAACTTTTTTCCTCTGCTTAACACAACAATATTTTTATCTAGATATGATGTGAATATATCCATCCAATGCAAGTCAAATTGAGGACCAACTCTTCCAAGCTCCAAGAAGGGCATAAAGGTGGCACAAAGGTAACCCATCTGACTCATCTGGTTTAGTCCATATCTTTTGAAGCGATATGTTGTGTAACCAGCTTCAAATCATCAAGGAGACAAGATGTTAAGATTTACAGTCAAAAAGGACTTTTTGGTTTGTTCTCAACAAAAACAGATCACATAACTTTAGAAGACATGGATTAAACCATATGAGCGATATGGTTTACCTATATGTCCTTTTTGGAGCTTGGAAGTGTTGGTTCCCATTTTTGCACAGGGGGCTTTCTGAGGCCTAATGGGAGGAATTACATTCACCTCATTCTCTTTGTCAAGCTTCATCGCCTTGTCTTCAGCTTAGGCTATTCAAAAGAAGAAAGGATCATTATGGACTGGAAAGAGTAAGAACGAGGAAGACAAGCACAAAGAAAAGGTTGTAATAGATGAGGATGAAAGTAAGATATAATGCTCAATTATCATTTATTGCAGGAAATCATCTTCTGTAAGAAAGTGTATTTTTGAGAGTAAAATTTCTGGATGCCAATAATATAATCAGTAATATAAAAAGGATATGTTTTGCAATTGTTTTGTTTTACCTGACACACTCATAAAAGGTACAGTTTAAGGTCATCACTGGGGTGGTGTCCTTGTTTTGGGTACATACAGTATTTGTGACCTGAGAATGTTCCTACTCCCTTAAAGATATAAATTAAATAAGTGTCCTGAAATATCTCACCGATCTCTGTGACGGATGTAGACTTTGTAGATAAAAATGTGACCAAAGACATTGACAATCATGTTGTATTTGAAGCAGATTATTGATGCTATGAATGCTTCAGAAAGCTAAAATCGCTTACAGCACCTTTAAGGATACAGAGGAACAAAACATACAAATGTAACTTTTAAGTACACAATAGATCTTTAAAGGTGCTGCTTTTTGCCATTCTGGATCTTTCACGAGCTGTGCCGTTGAATTAGCCGCGCTGCCTCTCTCCAAAACCCTTCACATCAAAGGCATCTTTGTCACTGACAGCAAGCAAAAAAGCGTCACCCCAGGATGGGAAACACAAGTGGCAAAATGGCACCCTCAACTGAAAACAGTTATGAAAAACATGGCATGAATCCTTAATATTTCACTACAACTAAAACACTATGAGAATGCGCAAAATGATTGACAGGCAGAAATCATCAGGACCCACGGACACATTTTTGTTTGCTGTGAGTCTAGAGCTGTCACAGAGAACGGTGAGATATCTCAGGATGCTTAATTCATAAATATCTCTCATAGTAGGAACAATTTTTGCATACCTTTCCATGAAAAAATCACTTACAGTACTTTGAAAGTTAAAATTATGTACCCAAAACAAGTTATACATTTTAACTAGAGGTACCACCATCGTGATGGCCCTTGTAATTTAAACAGTACTCTATGTTCTCAGTGTATTTTGAGATTACTCAAACTGATAAATAATTTGATACTTTGCTTTCTGCCCAAGATGAACATAACTATGAAGATTATTGGCTGGTTTTGTGGCATAAACGACACTCAGGCTCCAGAGCCTACAGAGGAGGAAGTGACATAAGCATCAAAATAATTGCCTGACATAAGTGAACACCCAGTGTGGAAGAATTTAGTCAATGCTAATGCTTTAGTAATGATGTCTGTAGCTGTTTATTGTTGGGGTTTCTATGCATGAGCGAATCCAGTGTCCGTATCAAATAATATCTTTGTAAACTCCTTGAAATCTTCAAATTCTGCCTACTACAGAATCAGTTTATCCAATCATATCCCTATTATGCACATGTGAGTGTTTAGTGGCTCACTGGAAATGCAATTTAGCTAAAAGCCAGGACATGTTACATTTCTATATACACAAAGTAGATTTTGTTCAATACAAAAATTTTAACAGGACTACTCATGAAAATAAATCAAATTCAAAATGTTTGACTGTTGATGTGAAATACTCTGAATACTTAAATGGGGAAGACACAGATGCCAGTTTTAAATAACTTTTATTTACTTTAGAGGCAAAGATTACCAATAGCAGATTGACAGTGAAACCTATAACGGTCTCCCAAATCAGAAGGATCAGCATCAAAGTTTTTGTTTGAAAGATTTCACAGACTGATGGAATGAGCAGAACAAACAGGGTTAAGGCTAGAATCAGGTGTTGAGTTGTCCTGTTCCTTGTTGTTCTCACAGCCATATGAAGCGAACTACTGCTTTGGCAAAGGCTGCCTCCACCAGCAAGCACACAGACAGACTGGCAGACGAAGAGATAGGTAAAAGAAAATGTTTGGTCAGGAAATAAAGGTTGATTTCATAAATAATTTTGAGGGAGAGGAAAAACTTTTGTCAAAGAAAAAATATATTATTCACTCACATTCACACACACACACACACACACACTAACAAGCAGTCAAACTGTTGATTACAAAGTGACATCAGGTATTTGTAAAGTGACATCATTTTGCGTGCTTTCAACCAAAGGGACAGCAAATTAAATGACAAGAACCTCTGAAATTATACTCAAAACAATTCCTGTCTAGCCTGCAGTTTCTTTGCAAGGTTGGGGTCAGCTTCAGAGCTGGTCTTGGAAGATTGCCAAGCCATACGAATTTCTACCCAATTCACAAGTATATGTAAAGATCAGTCCCATGCAGCAGACTACCTCATTTAACCAGCACATGTTTTCATATTTGATAACACTGGTCTGCACAAGGTTGTACTGAGAATTAAGGATGGTGCACTGATAAAAACTGATACTGACAATAATAGCAAGGTTAACAAGCTAAGATAGGAGAGGCGAGCTCAACCATAAATAGTACAGTGGCTTGAGGTTTCAGAAGAGTGAGAGCAGGGAGAGAAATGAGAATCCCCCGACTCAATCCTTTACCTCCCATCGTCTCTTTTGGCACGGGCTTGAACCAGCTCACATGGCTGTACCCAGTTGTTATCATGTAGTCCAACTCGACAGCCAGGCGTGTCCTTGTCTGTGCGCCGACAACACATCCAATAGGAGCGTCCATAAGGCAAGTCATGGTGGTAAGGTTTAGGGTGCCAGCGGCAAAGCGACACATCTCCCCTCTCATACTGCCGCTTGCACTGCTTGCAGGGGTCATCACGGTACAATGGGTCCTGGTTCCAGCGAGAGTCAGTAGCACGTACACCATAGGTCTCAATCAGGGTCTTGAAGTCATGGCAGGTGCATTTGAGGGCTGCTAGCGATCGGGTGGGCAAGTAGCTGAAGATATTAACCATTATGTGATCTGGAAGCAAAAGCATATATTGCCTTGGTTCCAGAAGACGCTGGATCTGAAAGCGAATCTCAAGGAAGTCATGGGAGACATGACGGTAGAGGCGGCACAATGGAGGATCAGAACGATCATCCACAATAGCCAGTGGAGAGTCCGGCCTCTCAACTGTGGCCCCCACAGGCCCGTTGTTGTTTGCACAGTCTAAAGACCGCATCCCACTATTTACCCCTGAGCAACTTTCATCTTCATTAGCTGGTGACTGTATAAAGAACAGCTGGCCAGGTGGCGGGTCCTCTGAGGCATCGGTTGAATTGGCCCCACTGGGCAAAGCAAAACATACAGTCTCTTCTTGAACATTCTCTGTGCTGTCCTTCCCATAGAAGACACATTGGTCCACAGCACCAGTGACCACAACCTCGACATGGAAGCCGGTCACCCGTTCTCGAGCCCCTGCTGCCTTCTCTCCTAAGGCAGGGTCTTGGTTGGGATCTGACATTGTGGTGGGAGACCTGTCGCTGATGCCTTCCCCAAGGGGATCAGCCTTTGATGAGCCAGTCATCAGGGCACCTGGATCTCGAGATGAAGGACTAACCAGCTGGTAGAGGTCACAAGTGATCTTTTCTTTTCCCCTGGCTCCTGCTTGCCCCCCTCCGACCCCACAACTCATAAACATGCATTTGGGGCGGCCAACAGGCTCAGATTGGGTGCGAGGGTCCAGACTCGACACCCGAAAAGCAATCCGTACTTCCCCTCGTCCATGGCTTGGAGCACCACCCACAGACTCTCCAGTGTGAATGTATTCTCTTTCTGAATCATTAAGCTCAGGCTGCAGAGCTGTACTGTCGAGATTTTGCTGCCGCGACTCAAACTGTGCTACAGCCTGAGCAACCCGTCTGGATTCCTGCTGCTGTTGCTGCTGCTGCTGATTAAAGTCACTTTGAGAAGTTGGTGCAGCTGAATGGGGTTCTGAGAGTATTACCACTGGTTTTTGATGGACTGTGTAAGGACTTAAGGTCTGTCCTTGAGCTACCATACCTTGTAGAGCCAAAGCTGTACGCTGTTCTACAAGGGCCACCATTTCAGCCACAGAGAGCAGATCTGTTTCACTAACTCCAACACCATCTTCTGCCAAGTTGGGTTCTAAAGGTACATCAATAGCAACATTTTGAGCTCTATTGGGAGGGTCATATGACGAACAGCGACGACGGCGCTTGGCCTTGGTACAATCGGTAGCCCAGTTTCCCTTCACTTTCATGGCATTCGGCCTGGGAATTCCAGCCCCATTACACTGGTGAGCTACAAAGAAGGCAATTTTTTCCTTGGTGTTGCCTGGTTTGATGACATACCAGGTATCAAGCAGTACCCTGCCATCCTCCATCTGTGCACTGGGAGATGGGGATGCAGGTAGTGGTGGAGCCAGCAGAGTAGAAGATGAAGCTGGTGGGGTGTTTTCAGTGCCAACATCCTCATCTTGCTCATAACTGACTCCATTGGCCTCTATGGTTGTGAGCTCAGCATCATCTGCCTTGCAGTGAGTGGTAGTTGTTCCGCAGTGTATTGTACCATTGCTGTATGGCTTATTCTGGGAGTAGGTGCCAAAGGGGCGTGGGCACCACAGCCGGATGTGGGAAAATGTGTCACGGTTCATTGTAAGCCCATAGGGAGCATACCTGCCTTTATGCTGGGCAGCTACTTTGCACTTCACCACTCATTCTCCCCATTTTGGTCTGCAGGTTCCAGCCAGACATATCACTCCATCTGAGGACTAAAAAAAAAAAAAAAAGAGAGAGAGAATTCAGAATAAATAATTCATATTATACCTGTTCAACTTGATATTTGTTTTTGAAAAGTTTAATTAAATTAAGATACAAGAGTCTGTCAATGAAAAGGATGTCTCTTAGTAACATATATTTAGCTTTCTCTTGTATGTAGTGTTTCTGTGATACATATTTTTACAACCAGAACATTGCTTCATATTAGAATATGTTAATGAAAACAATAATTAAAATGTTTAAATTAAATGTAAAAATTAAAAAAAAGAGAATTTAAGAGGGTAAAAAACACCAACTTCAGATTTCAAATGTTGTTGAAATAGTTTATATAGCATGCCAGCTCCAACACACAGTCAACAAAGTATTGTACAGAATTGTTTGCAAACTTAAAAATATGTGCATACATTTCATGTACAGAACTGCTACTTGAAGATTCAAGCCATTTTTTACAGATCTGAAGACTCATCAGAAACAATATTGCCATTCTAATGCACTTTGGCACAGGGCCAGATATACAAAGTATAAGGTTGCGCTGACAGGCTACAATCAATTATATTAATGAAATGTCAATGGATTTTAATAGTCCACTAAATTGACTAATTATTCCAGCTAATATGAACAGACGTGAGTATGTAACTAGGTGCTGGCTGTAATCTTCTCCACAAGTGTTATCTTAGCCTTTTGTTGAATGTGGTTATGTAAAACACCACATCTGGCAAATCTCACTGCATGCAACACATATGGTACATACAGTTGACTTTATTTCACATCTGAAGCAAATGAGCATTCAAGCCTTTACCATAATCAAATAACACCTGCACACTGCTCTTTCCTTTCTACTGATAACCAGAGGTAAAAAATATAAACTAGCTTCTTACATCAAGTGTTTCAATGTTCCATTGTTTCCAATGTGCATTGCTTTTTAAAATTCAAGTTGCTATTTTAAGCCTGCAACATTTAAAAATCTTTTTTTGAAAGATGACAACATATATTACTGATGCATAGAGAAACAACTTATTTGATAAAACAAGGGAAAAAACAAAACAAAAAACAGCAATAACATTAAACTTCTGGAATAATACAATCATGGACGTGAGTGGTTTTCAATAAATTTCCTTTAATTGATGACACATTCAACTGGTTCAATATAAGTACTATGGGGGGGGGTAACATAAGTACTATGTTATTTTCATAGCAATGGGCAAAAATGTATTTCGTATACAAAGATTTGATGATTGGACCAGTGTCAGAAATGAACTTTTCCATAAAGGGGCAACTGTTGCCCCCTGGATTAAATTTTCAGGGGGATTGTTTACATGTACAAGGGCATTTCTTTCAAAAGATATTAAATCATATTCTGTCGTTCTTTCATTCAAATACTTTAAATTAATCAATTTATTTCATTCATACATACATACATACATACATAAATTCTCAATCTGAAGTACCTCATACCCATAAAACTGGATAAATCAACATCAAATCATATTTTATATGATAATGTGTAGAACTAGGCTTAGAATAGTATAACAATGAGATCTTATTAATAAAATAAAAAAAATTTGCCCCCACATTTTGAATTTCTGGGGCATTCATGCCACAAGCACCCCTTAATTTCTGGCCCTGGACTGCACTACACTACACCTAAAGCTAATCAGAACAAGCAAGTCGATGAGATGATTCACTCGTGTTTATATCCAATATTTTCGGAATAACAATTGTATTAATTGACTAAACAGATAAATTATTAGTTTGGAAATAAAAAAATGGTGCAATTAAAACGGGATCAAACGTTCAGAAACCGCAAATACCAGAATAAAAGTGCACATCTTCACACTATGGGTGATACAGGTCTCACTAACCCTACTGCAGCAAATATCCAGAAAGTCAGATTCTATAAATGGTTCTACTTTTACAATCCAAAACCTTAAAAGAAAAGAGAGGGGGGAAAAACATAAAAAGTGAATAATTTTGAAATGTATTGCATCTGTTAAAATAGTTTTATTTATTTTTTCCAGCTCTCGTCCGGTTCATTTGGCCTGCTGCTCGTCAAGTTGAACCATGACCTGTCTACTTGCAAAAACAAAGACATCATTAGTGTTTTACTTTGATGACTTAAAATTAAAACGTTATCTTAAAACACCAAAGAGCCACAAAAAAAGCGCCTTTAGGTTCGTTTGACTTGGTACAATTAAGCTGACAGAACATTAGCAGCTAGCTACTAGTCAGCTTTAACATCTGAAAACTAACTTCTCTGCTTCAATTTCAATTAACAATCCTGTCAGCCCTAATGATCGGTAGTGAGATAATTTATGCTGTTAGATTTTGCACTAAAGTTACCGTATTGGACGCTAATGTTGTTATATATCTATGCAAATGAGTGATTAGCAACGGTTTAGCTAAATGTAGGTCTACATTTAATGTAAAACCCAGCTTGCTGACGTTCATATGATTTTAAATCACACACTGCAAGTTTCCAGTAACTCGACTGTATTAAATGTTTTCAAACCTTCAACTTGTGATCATCACCAATAACTAATTAGCCAAGCTACAACACTAACAGGTCTGCTAGATTTATGTCTTCTCTTACCTCCTTTTGGGACGAGAACTCCGTTGATTTCGTTCCGACAGCTTTACTGTTATATCCAATATGTGGTTGTATAGTTGAATTTAAACAAACAATCCTCCAGATGTCTTTGTGGGTCTTTAAAAACAGAAATGAAAGCGGAGGTCGCAGAGGTTTTGCAGGTAGTAGGCTGCTAGCATTTGTCAGCTAACTCGATATAGGAGCAATAAATCCCAATATTCGTCTTGCTTTATCAACACTGGTATACGTCGTCTGTGAGCACACTAGTGCGTTGATAAACACTATGCTAAAATTCTCGTCCCTATTCTTTAACTTTAATTTCAATGCCATCTAATCACAATAAAAAATAGTTGGTAGTTCCTCGAATAGCAATTGAGGAAGGCCATTTTGTTGACAAGCAGCTGCAAAACGCTTGTAGCCAATGGGGAGCAAAAGTTGATGGTATGCCCATATATGGATGTTCAGACTCCCCCTCTGTCTCTACACCCATAAAAGTCAAATCTGAGCAACAGACATAAATATAAACCCAATGCATGTTGATGCAGTGTTATTTTAAATGCAGAATTAGGTCCTGTTCACTCTTATGCACAGAAAATATACCCTGCTTACATTATCATTTTTAAGTCTAATAATGTACATAGCCTACTTGTAAAGAGATTTACATAAAACAGTTAATGCACTTACAGCAAGTAATTTCTGCTATACACCGATCAGCCACAACATTCAAATTACCGGCCTAATATTGTGTAGGTCCCCCTCATGCCGATAACCCCGTATCTTGGAATAGCTACTTTCTTTCTTCTCACTGCAATTTTCATCCGAGATGACGATGAGTCTGCATACAGAAAGAAGGTTGAACTGCTGGCTGTCTGGTGCAGTCAAAACAACCTGGAGCTGAACATGCTCAAAACGGTGGAGATGATTGTGGACTTTATGAGGAACACCCCAACATTGTCCCCCCTCACCATTCTAAACAGCACTGTGACAGCAGTGGAGTCATTCAGGTTCCTGGGCACTACCATCTCACAGGACCTGAAGTGGGAGACCCACATTGACTCCATTGTGAAAAAGGCCCAGCAGACGTCGTACTTCCTTCGCCACCTGCCACAGGTGCTGCTGAAACAGTTCTACACAGCAGTCATTGAGTCTGTCCTCTGCACTTCAATAACTGTCTGGTTTGGTGCTGCTACGAAATCAGACATCAGAAGACTACAGAGGACAGTTCAGACTGCTGATAGGATTATACTCTCATCTGACAGTTTTCCCAGGAAAATATAGACTCCTCACATGCACAGGCGTGGTGTGAAAGTTGTGAGGCACTGTGGAAAGGCAAGGTGAAAGTGTGAGCGCGAAGCGTCTGTGTTCCGCAAAAGCCACCGTGTCCTTGAATAATGAATAACTTGCGAATAAGGGCAGCCGGTGGATTTCTGGTGCCCCCTATAGGGTGAGAGGTTTCACAGTTTAAAATGTAATTTGTATTTTAGGTTAGATGAATAGGGAGTTTTGATACTGATGGTACAAGTTCAAAAGCATTTATGACAGGTGTCAAACATTCAGCAGCACCAAATCATTTTCCATATTCATAAGCAGTTTGTAAGTTTCAATCACATTTGCTCGCAGGGTAGAGACCTGTTCTTACATTGTTGCATGATGTTTTTTCAGCAAATGAGCTCAACCTTGCTAACAGTGTCAAATGTGACTTTAAAAAGTGTTCACCGTCCTTTTCTGCATATCGAGGAGCCGTTTTGTGGTCCGTTCTGCATAACACAGCGGCTCATTTTAGCTTATTGCGGCACATTCGGCATGTTTCGTGGCCGATCCACCAGCCCGCTCGTTATACCGATGGCCAGTCTGTCTCTGATCGCCCCGATTAGTGCGTCGGCCCACCAGAAAAATGCCTGGTATGCCAGATTACCAGTCCAGCCCTGTGTTTAATATAAGGGAATTGTTTTACAAAGATAATTGTGTTAAACAGATATATTTTCAAATTATCTTGTGTGAATTTTATTTATGCGTTAGAGAGGGGGTACGCGAAAGGATGTTGAATGTTTGAAGGGGGTACGCCACTGTAAAAAGTTTGGGAACCACTGGGTTAGGGGGTGTCAAATATTATATATGATTGTATAATGTAAAATCACACTTATATATTTTTAATTATTATAAAATATTGAGGTTAAGCACACAAAATAATATTCAAAGATTGATAAATGACGACAAAATTTTCTCGTTGAAAACAATGGATTTTCTAACCGCTTCAATGAGAAGACATCAGGGGGCACATTTGGTGTCATTATGCAGACGTGGATGGCTTCTGCAGGGACTGAGAATGGGTTGGCATAGAGGGAGCGGCTGTAGGCTACTGTACACACATTTTCATTTAAAATTACACAACTGGTTAAGTGCAGTTAGTATTGTGTAATTCTAAACACATTTTTTCAATGTTACATTGTGTGAAAATGATGGTAAAAGTTATTTCTTTTTAATCATTTTGATTTTCTATACTTTGCACACTAAATGTGTTTAACTCTAAACTGTGTTGTCCATATTTGCTGTAAAATGTGACATTTCCTTCAACTTTGAACCTAAATTCTCTGCACTAAAACTGTGTGGTCCATTAATATTAAAACAATTACAATTAATACTAATACACCATTAAAATTATTTACCAAAACATGTGAAAGCCTTACAATATACACTTCAAATTTCCATAAACACATCGGACAGAAACGGTTCTACGCATATCTTCCTCTTGACATGAATCGAACAGCACAATGAGTCATAATCAGTTTGGATCTAGGCTACTCTTAAATAAATGCTGATTAATGTTGATGCATCACAATGTGAAATCAGGCACTCAAGTTTATATTATCATTTTTAATATTTTTTTATTGTTGTACCTGGCTGTCACTGATGTTTGAACATCTATTCACTTTTGAACATAGCACTGGCCCAATTTTGTTTACACTGATTTTGTGGCACTAAATAAACATTTTCACATATAGTAGTTGACATAAAATGTTCTAACTTTAAGCAGCATGTTGCAAAATGAAGAGTTTCTTTTATGTGTCCCGATTTTTTGTCATGGGTGTTATGGCATTCTACTTAGTACTCGAGAGAGAAAGGGGGGCTTTTAGACATTGTATTCAATTAAATTCCATTAAAATGTATTTATAAAGCACTTTAAAAACTACAGTAGACCAAAGTGTTGTACATAAAAGCAAACTTACAAGACATTTACATGAACACAAAAGATAAACTCATAGGGTCTGTTCAGCACACAGTGACCGTTATGACGTTGCAAAGGCTACAGAGAACAAGTGCATCTTTAGACAAGTTTTAAACATATTTATAAGGGTAGAGTAAAAATACATTAGAAGGAAAGAATAATAGTAAAAGGAAAAATAGAAGGAATGTTTAAAATGGTTTAAAATGCAAAGCCCATATATGAAATTAAGCAGTATTGTCTTATTGTAAGGTTCCATTTAGATTATGTGCTGTGCAATTGATTGACAAATACTGAAAGAGGTGTGAAAGCTTGTTCTTTCCAGAGAATGTTTAATGCATCACAACTTGTTTAGGTACAGGAACATTTTTGTTGCTGTTGTCATCTTAAGTAACCAACACACATTTGGTTGTTGGTACTCTTAAATTACATTGTAATTAAATTGTAATAACCACTCAAATATTTATTAGAGTAAAATGTGTAGGATTAATATAATACAGTACAAGCCATCTAATGTTGACATTGGCTGTTTGTATGTGTATGAAAAATGTCATAGGTGAAGAGGGGAACTATGAAATAAAATTGATTAAAAGACAGTGTGAGTTAATGAACACCACAATGGGTAAAATGTTTATTAAAAACTGCCATTAACAACATTAATAAACATTGTTGCATTATTTAATGAATTGTGAATCGATTAATGTACATAATTTGATCCATATATTTTCCATCATCTTCAGTCATATAGCCAATATAGGACACAAAATTACTGATCTTTGTTAATTACGAAGTTATCTCTTTAACTAAAGATACTTCAGTGTATGTGTATGATTCTTCAAATAGAGGAACAACTTGACAACTTCCAAATGACCTGAAATCAAGTTCTGATCTGGACCTTTATTAACCTTTAGTAGGATTTCAGTATATGGTAACATTAAAGGCTACCAAACACATTGAAAATATAATTTCTTAGTTTCTAAAGAAAAAAGTGCAGAGTAAAAATTTCTTTGTGATTTTTAAATTGTATAAATGTATAATGGATGATAATAAATGAATTAATTAAATTGGCTAAATTATACTTTACAAGTAAAATAAATAAACACAGTTAATTAAAAGTTATTATAATCAATAATTTAAGACTAGGATTTTTGCTTTATTATAGAGGGTAATACAAAATACTTCCTAAATAAATAAAAAAAAATCTGAATTAGACAAAAGCACAAAATCTATTCAAGACAAAAAAAAAATCAAGAAAGAAACAAATTATCTTTAAAATCACAAGGAACAGAAAAGTTAATTGATAAAGTATCATCCATATACTTTGAGGTCTTTTGATACTAGGCTACTAATCTATCTGTAATGTCAAATAAAAGTCACTTTGTTCTGCCTGTAGCATTAGCTGCGCTTCGGTCAAAACACACAGCATTCTTGTTTCATAACCTTGCGTAAGTAAGCATGTGGTTTTAAAACCATGCCAGTACAACGCTAACTTCCTCTTGCTGATTGGCTACTGAGCTACATCAGACACGCCTCTTGACAGATCTGATTGGAAAAGATTCTGTGTCTGTCAAACTGATACTATGGCTACCAGATTAAACGTGTTTGGTATCCGTTCATGATTGGTTGTAAGCAGATGCAGCCCACCTGGTTTTGTTATTTGGGAATTTGGTTGGCTGTGGTGGTTGTCAATCATCGGAGCCTTTCCGTGTCCGGTAGTGGTTGTAAAACATTTAGTAGCGTTGTGTAGAGTGGAAAGGACAGGAACGAACAAACGCTCAGAAGGATCAGATCTCTCAACACGAGTAAGTATTTTGCTATTAGATACACCGAGGATGAAAAACTGCTGAACGCATTCTTAAAGACAAGCCTGAAGCTAGCTGTTTTTTTTATTAACAGTGCAGTTGAATGAAACGTCGATATGCTTATGTCATGTCATCATAAATGTATTATCATAATGAGTTATATCATGTCGATCTGACCAACATGATATCATTTTTAATACGAGAATGGTCCATTAATACACATCATGTCAATAAACTGGGACTGAGGGAAACACTAAGGAATATTTCACTCAAACATGAAAATTCTCTCATAATTTACTCACCCTCATGCGATCCCAGATATGATTGACTTTCTTTGTTTTGCTGAACACAAAGGTTTTTAGAAGAATGTGTCGGCTCTGTTGTTCCATACAATGTAAGTGAATGGTGACTAAAATTTTGAAGCTCCAAAAGCACATACAAGGAGCATAAAAGTGTTTTGAAGTGTTACTGAAGCAATCTAATCAGTTTTGGGTGAGAACAGACCAAAATGTAACTCCTTTTTGACTGTACATCTTGCCTTTGCAGTCTCTATGCAGGATCTTGATTTCAAGCTTGATTACTACGTAGTGCATGATGCCTGCACAGAGCACTAGATGTCGCTAGGAAGTGTAAACAAGCTTGAAATCACGATTGCCAAGGAGAATGCTGATGTCAAGATTTATACTGAAAAAGAGGTATATTTTGGTCTGTTCCCACCCAAAAACGATCAGATCGCTTCATAGGAAATGGTTTAAAATGACTGGATTTGTATGGATTATTTAATGCTCCTTTTATGTGCTTTTTGGAGCTTCACATTTTTGGTCACCATTCAGTTGCATTATGTGGATCTACAGAGCTGAGATACTCTTCTAAAAATCTTCATTTGTGTTCTGCAAAGAAAGAAAGTCATATATATCTGGGATGGCACGAGGATGAGTAAATGATGAGAGGATTTACATTTTCGAGTGATCTGTTCCTTTAACTGTGTTTACACTGAAACTAATTGGAGATCATGTCCTAGCAAAATTGTAATGTAAAGTGTAAACTCATGGGAAGCAAAATGAAAATGAGATAAATGTCTAAATCCAGTTATGTCATTGAAATTTGTCAGTTGAGCTGGCTATGTTAGCTGTCATTTTATTTCTGTAATGTAATGATATGATGGTTTGTATTGACCTCTGCTCCTGTGATTTTCAGTGACATTGGCAGAAGTACTCCAGGTGTTGAGGGGGGCTGGCAAAGTGGGCACTGCTTTTGCCACCACTCAGGGTGAACAGCTCAGATTGATGGCCTGCAACTCGACCTTTGGTGCAGGGGTCAAAGCCGCCCAGCAAACAGTCGAGGGTGTGATGGGCACTGTGATGGGAGGAGACGTGGTAAGTAAACCCTGAAAGATTTACTACACTGTACATTTATACTGACCTGCTAAAGTACAATGCAGTAATTATACTTTTTGTTAAAACTGAGGGCCAAACAAGGCCTCAGCCTCATCTTTCCCTGTATGCTGTGTCTCATGAGCGTGCAGGAATACGCATTTGTGTCTCATTCAGTTGGATTCCGTGCGTCTCGTGGAACCACACCACGGATGACACAAGAGCAGCTCTCTCTTGAGAGCACTTAAAGATGAACCGCTTCTCAAGCAATCTGACACGTGCGTCATCTACAGATGCTCGTGCCAAACTCCTGCGAAAATGTTAACGTGGTATAAATGTATTCATTTAATTTTCACTTCAGTATAATGACCGTGTAATGGCAAATATTCCTTGTCATTGTGGGTTCAGTCATGCAGTGTTAATGACACACAGTGACACAGAGGAAGATGCCCACTACTCTATTTCTGTGAAGATGATAAAATGCAAGAAAAATAATCTTAAAGTCCTCCATATAGGGCTTCTGGTTTAATAAGAGAGCCTGAAAATAATGTGTAAAAATATAGCTGCAAGCAGCAATGCGGATTCCTCCTCAAAATGGCAAATCATTTAAAATTGATCAGTAGATGGTTGGGGATAAACCCTCCCAATTAAGGAATTCAAAAAAACATGTCTTTGTCTGAATCCTAAACGAAACATTTTCAATGTACAGGAAAATCCATACCGGACCTTATGGATCCTTGAGGCTTTTTTGTTCCCAATGAGAAATGAGGCATGTACACCAAGTTTCAGAAGAATTGGACAAATGGCGTGGAAATGGTATCACTTTGAAAATATTTTTTGGGGCGTGGCCTGTAGCACCACCTATGGTCGAATGTGGGCCATTCTTGGTTTGTGGGTTCCTGTTGGCCTGTAGTATCAATGTACAAAATTAGAAAATATTTGACCAGAAAATGGGAATTTTGGAGTGGCCTGTAGCGCCCCCTAGGGGCGAATGTGGGCCATTCTTGGTTTGTGGGTTCCTTTTGGCCTGTAGAATCAATGTACCAAATTAGAAAATGTTTGACCAGAAAATGGGACTTTTGGGAATTACCTGTAGCGCCCCCTAATGGCGAATGTTGGCCATTCTTGGTTTGTGGGTTCCTGTTGGCCTGTAGTACCATTGTACCAAATTAGAACATTTTAGACCAGAAAATGGGAATTTCGGCATGGCCTGTAGCGCCCCCTAGGGGTGAATGTTGGCCATTCTTGGTTTGTGGGTTCCTGTTGGCCTGTAGTATCAATGTACCAAATTAGAACATTTTTGACCAGAAAACGGGAATTTCGGCATGGCCTTTAGCGCCCCCTAGTGGCGAATGTCGGCCATTCTTGGTTTGTGGGTTCCTGTTGGCCTGTAGTACCATTGTACCAAATTAGAACATTTTAGACCAGAAAATGGGAATTTCGGCATGGCCTGTAGCGCCCCCTAGGGGCGAATGTTGGCCATTCTTTGCGCAGTACTTCAGAGTGATGTCATCTTGAAGCATGTTAGGTTTGAAAAACCATCAGTCAAAATTACATTTGATTTATTGACACGTATATATTGTTAAAATTTGGACATTTACATAAACACGCCCCTTTCAGCCATTTTGTATCGTATTCATTTTTCCTAAGTAACGTTTTCAAAGACTTCAATTCTACACATGTGTACCAAATTTCAAGTCAATTGGAGCTACGGTTCAGGAGAAGAAGAGTTTTGTAGGTTTTCGCAAATTTTCAACGTACGGAAAAATCCATCATGGCGGAAGTTATGGGTTCTTGAGGCTTTTTTGTTCCCCATGAGAAATGAGGCATGTACACCAAGTTTCAGGAGATTTGGACAAATGGCGTGGAAATGGTATCACTTTGAAAATATTTTTTTTGGGCGTGGCCTGTAGCGCCACCTATGGGCGAATGTTGACCATTCTTGGTTTGGGGGTACCCGTTGGCATGGACTATCAATGTGCCAATTTAGAAAACTTTTGACCAGTGACTTTTTGAGCTATTTGGGCTCAAGGAGAATAATAATAATAATAATAATAATAATAATAAATATAGCTGCAAGCAGCAATGCGGATTCCTCCTCAAAATGGCAAATCATTTCAAATTGATCAGTAGAGGGTTGGGGTTAAACCCTCTCAATGGATGAATCCAAAAAACATGTATTTCTGTCTGAATCCTAAACAAAACATTTTCAGTCTACATGAAAATCCATCATACCTTATGGATCCTTGAGGCGTTTTTGTTCCCAATGAGAAATGAGGCATGTACACCAAGATTCAAAAGAATTGGTTAAATGGCGTGGAAATGGTATCACTTTGAAAATATTTTTTGGGGGCGTGGCCTGTAGCGCCTCCTATGGGCAAATGTGGGTCATTCTTGGTTTGTGGGTTCCTGTTGGCCTGTAGTATCAATGTACAAAATTAGAAAATATTTGACCAGAAAATGGGACTTTTGGGAATTACCTGTAGCGCCCCCTAGGGGTGAATGTTGGCCATTCTTGGTTTGAGGGTTCCTGTTGACCTGTAGTATCAATGTACCAAATTAGAACATTTTTGACCATAAAATGGGAATTTCGGCGTGGCCTCTAGTGCCCCCTAGGGGCGAATGTTGGCCATTCTTTGTTTGTGGGTTCCTGTTGGCCAGTAGTATCAATGTAACATATTAGAAAATTTTTGACCAGAAAACGAAATTTTGGGAGTGGCCTGTAGCGCCCCCTAATGGCGAATGTGGGCCATACTTGGTTTGTGGGTTCCTGTTGGCCTGTAGTATCAATGTACCAAATTATAACTTTTTTGACCAGAAAATGGGAATTTCGGCTTGGCCTCTAGCGCCACCTAGTGGTGAATGTCGGTCATTCTTGGTTTGTGGATTCCTTTTGGCCTGTACTATTAATGTACCAAATTAGAACATTTTTGACCAGAAAATGGGAATTTCGGCATGGCCTGTAGTGCCCCCTAGGGGCGAATGTTGTCCATTCTTGGTTTGAGGGTTCCTGTTGACCTGCAGTATCAATGTACCAAATTAGAACGTTTTTGACCAGAAAACGAAATTTTGGAGTAGCCTGTAGCGCCCCCTAAGGGCGAATGTGGGCCACACTTGGTATGTGGGTTCCTGTTGGCCTGTAGTATCAAAGTACCAAATTAGAAAATTTTTGACCAGAAAATGGGAATTTTGGCTTGTCCTGTAGTGCCCCCTAGTGGCGAATGTCGGTCATTCTTGGTTTGTGGATTCCTGTTGGCCTGTACTATTCTTGTACCGAATTAGAACATTTTTGACCAGAAAATGGGAATTTTGGCTTGTCCTGTAGTGCCCCCTAGTGGCGTATGTCGGTCATTCTTGGTTTGTGGGTTCCTGTTGGCCTGTAGTACCATTGTACCAAATTAGAACATTTTAGACCAGAAAATGGGAATTTCGGAATGGCCTGTAGCCCCTAGGGCGAATGTTGGCCATTCTTTGCACAGTACTTCAGAGTGATGTCATCTTGAAGCATGTTAGGTTTGAAAAACCATCAGTCAAAATTACATTTGATTTATTGACACGTATATATTGTTAAAATTTGGACATTTACATAAACACGCCCCTTTCAGCCATTTTGTATCGTATTCATTTTTCCTAAGTAACGTTTTCAAGGATGTCCATTCTACACATGTGTACCAAATTTCAAGTCAATTGGAGCTACGGTTCAGGAGAAGAAGAGTTTTGTAGGTTTTCGCAAATTTTCAACGTACGGGAAAATCCATCATGGCGGAAGTTATGGGTTCTTGAGGCTTTTTGTTCCCCATGAGGAATGAGGCATGTACACCAAATTTCAGAAGATTTGGACAAATGGCGTGGAAATTGTATCACTTTGAATTTTGTTTTTTTGGGCGTGGCCTGTAGCGCCACCTATGGGCGAATGTGGGCCATTCTTGGTTTGGGGGTACCCGTTGGCATGGAGTATCAATGTGCCAATTTAGAAAATTTTTGACCAGTGACTTTTTGAGCTATTGGGGCTCAAGGAGAAGAAGAATAATAATAATAATAATAATAATAATAATAATAATAATAATAATAAAACCATCAATTACAATAGATTCCCTCCTACGGAGGAATCTAATAATAATAATAATAATAATAAATATAGCTGCAAGCAGCAATGCGGATTCCTCCTCAAAATGGCAAATCATTTAAAATTGATCAGTAGAGGGTTGGGGTTAAACCCTCTCAATGGATGAATCCAAAAACCACGTATTTCTGTCTGAATCCTAAACGAAACATTTTCAGTGTACAGAAAAATCCATCAATACAGACCTTATGGATCCTTGAGGCTTTTTTGTTCCCAATGAGAAATGAGGCATGTACACCAAGTTTCAGAAGAATTCGTTAAATGGCGTGGAAATGGTATCACTTTGAAAATATTTTTTGGGGACGTGGCCTGTAGCGCCTCCTATGGGCAAATGTGGGTCATTCTTGGTTTGTGGGTTCCTGTTGGCCTGTAGTATCAATGTACATAATTAGAAAATATTTGACCAGAAAATGGGACTTTTGGGAATTACCTGTAGCGCCCCCTAGGGGTGAATGTTGGCCATTCTTGGTTTGAGGGTTCCTGTTGACCTGTAGTATCAATGTACCAAATTAGAACATTTTTGACCATAAAATGGGAATTTCGGCGTGGCCTCTAGTGCCCCCTAGGGGCGAATGTTGGCCATTCTTTGTTTGTGGGTTCCTGTTGGCCAGTAGTATCAATGTACCATATTAGAAAATTTTTGACCAGAAAACGAAATTTTGGGAGTGGCCTGTAGCGCCCCCTAATGGCGAATGTGGGCCATACTTGGTTTGTGGGTTCCTGTTGGCCTGTAGTATCAATGTACCAAATTATAACTTTTTTGACCAGAAAATGGGAATTTCGGCTTGGCCTCTAGCGCCACCTAGTGGTGAATGTCGGTCATTCTTGGTTTGTGGATTCCTTTTGGCCTGTACTATTAATGTACCAAATTAGAACATTTTTGACCAGAAAATGGGAATTTCGGCATGGCCTGTAGTGCTCCCTAGGGGCGAATGTTGGCCATTCTTGGTTTGAGGGTTCCTGTTGACCTGCAGTATCAATGTACCAAATTAGAACGTTTTTGACCAGAAAACGAAATTTTGGAGTAGCCTGTAGCGCCCCCTAAGGGCGAATGTGGGCCACACTTGGTATGTGGGTTCCTGTTGGCCTGTAGTATCAAAGTACCAAATTAGAAAATTTTTGACCAGAAAATGGGAATTTTGGCTTGTCCTGTAGTGCCCCCTAGTGGCGAATGTCGGTCATTCTTGGTTTGTGGATTCCTGTTGGCCTGTACTATTCTTGTACCGAATTAGAACATTTTTGACCAGAAAATGGGAATTTTGGCTTGTCCTGTAGTGCCCCCTAGTGGCGTATGTCGGTCATTCTTGGTTTGTGGATTCCTGTTGGCCTGTACTATTAATTTACCAAATTAGAACATTTTTGACCAGAAAATGGGAATTTTGGCATGGCCATTCTTTGCACAGTACTTCAGAGTGATGTCATCTTTAAGCATGTTAGGTTTGAAAAACCATCAGTCAAAATTACATTTGATTTATTGACACGTATATATTGTTAAAATTTGGACATTTACATAAACACGCCCCTTTCAGCCATTTTGTATCGTATTCATTTTTCCTAAGTAACGTTTTCAAGGATGTCCATTCTACACATGTGTACCAAATTTCAAGTCAATTGGAGCTACGGTTCAGGAGAAGAAGAGTTTTGTAGGTTTTCGCAAATTTTCAACGTACGGGAAAATCCATCATGGCGGAAGTTATGGGTTCTTGAGGCTTTTTTGTTCCCCATGAGGAATGAGGCATGTACACCAAATTTCAGAAGATTTGGACAAATGGCGTGGAAATTGTATCACTTTGAATTTTGTTTTTTTGGGCGTGGCCTGTAGCGCCACCTATGGGCGAATGTGGGCCATTCTTGGTTTGGGGGTACCCGTTGGCATGGAGTATCAATGTGCCAATTTAGAAAATTTTTGACCAGTGACTTTTTGAGCTATTGGGGCTCAAGGAGAAGAATAATAATAATAATAATAATAAATATAGCTGCAAGCAGCAATGCGGATTCCTCCTCAAAATGGCAAATCATTTCAAATTGATCAGTAGAGGGTTGGGGTTAAACCCTCTCAATGGATGAATCCAAAAAACATGTATTTCTGTCTGAATCCTAAACGAAACATTTTCAGTCTACAGGAAAATCCATCATACCTTATGGATCCTTGAGGCGTTTTTGTTCCCAATGAGAAATGAGGCATGTACACCAAGATTCAAAAGAATTGGTTAAATGGCGTGGAAATGGTATCACTTTGAAAATATTTTTTGGGGCGTGGCCTGTAGCGCCTCCTATGGGCAAATGTGGGTCATTCTTGGTTTGTGGGTTCCTGTTGGCCTGTAGTATCAATGTACATAATTAGAAAATATTTGACCAGAAAATGGGACTTTTGGGAATTACCTGTAGCGCCCCCTAGGGGTGAATGTTGGCCATTCTTGGTTTGAGGGTTCCTGTTGACCTGTAGTATCAATGTACCAAATTAGAACATTTTTGACCATAAAATGGGAATTTCGGCGTGGCCTCTAGTGCCCCCTAGGGGCGAATGTTGGCCATTCTTTGTTTGTGGGTTCCTGTTGGCCAGTAGTATCAATGTACCATATTAGAAAATTTTTGACCAGAAAACGAAATTTTGGGAGTGGCCTGTAGCGCCCCCTAATGGCGAATGTGGGCCATACTTGGTTTGTGGGTTCCTGTTGGCCTGTAGTATCAATGTACCAAATTATAACTTTTTTGACCAGAAAATGGGAATTTCGGCTTGGCCTCTAGCGCCACCTAGTGGTGAATGTCGGTCATTCTTGGTTTGTGGATTCCTTTTGGCCTGTACTATTAATGTACCAAATTAGAACATTTTTGACCAGAAAATGGGAATTTCGGCATGGCCTGTAGTGCCCCCTAGGGGCGAATGTTGGCCATTCTTGGTTTGAGGGTTCCTGTTGACCTGCAGTATCAATGTACCAAATTAGAACGTTTTTGACCAGAAAACGAAATTTTGGAGTAGCCTGTAGCGCCCCCTAAGGGCGAATGTGGGCCACACTTGGTATGTGGGTTCCTGTTGGCCTGTAGTATCAAAGTACCAAATTAGAAAATTTTTGACCAGAAAATGGGAATTTTGGCTTGTCCTGTAGTGCCCCCTAGTGGCGAATGTCGGTCATTCTTGGTTTGTGGATTCCTGTTGGCCTGTACTATTCTTGTACCGAATTAGAACATTTTTGACCAGAAAATGGGAATTTTGGCTTGTCCTGTAGTGCCCCCTAGTGGCGTATGTCGGTCATTCTTGGTTTGTGGATTCCTGTTGGCCTGTACTATTAATTTACCAAATTAGAACATTTTTGACCAGAAAATGGGAATTTTGGCATGGCCATTCTTTGCACAGTACTTCAGAGTGATGTCATCTTTAAGCATGTTAGGTTTGAAAAACCATCAGTCAAAATTACATTTGATTTATTGACACGTATATATTGTTAAAATTTGGACATTTACATAAACACGCCCCTTTCAGCCATTTTGTATCGTATTCATTTTTCCTAAGTAACGTTTTCAAGGATGTCCATTCTACACATGTGTACCAAATTTCAAGTCAATTGGAGCTACGGTTCAGGAGAAGAAGAGTTTTGTAGGTTTTCGCAAATTTTCAACGTACGGGAAAATCCATCATGGCGGAAGTTATGGGTTCTTGAGGCTTTTTTGTTCCCCATGAGGAATGAGGCATGTACACCAAATTTCAGAAGATTTGGACAAATGGCGTGGAAATTGTATCACTTTGAATTTTGTTTTTTTGGGCGTGGCCTGTAGCGCCACCTATGGGCGAATGTGGGCCATTCTTGGTTTGGGGGTACCCGTTGGCATGGAGTATCAATGTGCCAATTTAGAAAATTTTTGACCAGTGACTTTTTGAGCTATTGGGGCTCAAGGAGAAGAAGAATAATAATAATAATAAATATAGCTGCAAGCAGCAATGTGGATTCCTCCTCAAAATGGCAAATCATTTCAAATTGATCAGTAGAGGGTTGGGGTTAAACCCTCTCAATGGATGAATCCAAAAAACATGTATTTCTGTCTGAATCCTAAACGAAACATTTTCAGTCTACAGGAAAATCCATCATACCTTATGGATCCTTGAGGCGTTTTTGTTCCCAATGAGAAATGAGGCATGTACACCAAGATTCAAAAGAATTGGTTAAATGGCGTGGAAATGGTATCACTTTGAAAATATTTTTTGGGGCGTGGCCTGTAGCGCCTCCTATGGGCAAATGTGGGTCATTCTTGGTTTGTGGGTTCCTGTTGGCCTGTAGTATCAATGTACATAATTAGAAAATATTTGACCAGAAAATGGGACTTTTGGGAATTACCTGTAGCGCCCCCTAGGGGTGAATGTTGGCCATTCTTGGTTTGAGGGTTCCTGTTGACCTGTAGTATCAATGTACCAAATTAGAACATTTTTGACCATAAAATGGGAATTTCGGCGTGGCCTCTAGTGCCCCCTAGGGGCGAATGTTGGCCATTCTTTGTTTGTGGGTTCCTGTTGGCCAGTAGTATCAATGTACCATATTAGAAAATTTTTGACCAGAAAACGAAATTTTGGGAGTGGCCTGTAGCGCCCCTAATGGCGAATGTGGGCCATACTTGGTTTGTGGGTTCCTGTTGGCCTGTAGTATCAATGTACCAAATTATAACTTTTTTGACCAGAAAATGGGAATTTCGGCTTGGCCTCTAGCGCCACCTAGTGGTGAATGTCGGTCATTCTTGGTTTGTGGATTCCTTTTGGCCTGTACTATTAATGTACCAAATTAGAACATTTTTGACCAGAAAATGGGAATTTCGGCATGGCCTGTAGTGCCCCCTAGGGGCGAATGTTGGCCATTCTTGGTTTGAGGGTTCCTGTTGACCTGCAGTATCAATGTACCAAATTAGAACGTTTTTGACCAGAAAACGAAATTTTGGAGTAGCCTGTAGCGCCCCTAAGGGCGAATGTGGGCCACACTTGGTATGTGGGTTCCTGTTGGCCTGTAGTATCAAAGTACCAAATTAGAAAATTTTTGACCAGAAAATGGGAATTTTGGCTTGTCCTGTAGTGCCCCCTAGTGGCGAATGTCGGTCATTCTTGGTTTGTGGATTCCTGTTGGCCTGTACTATTCTTGTACCGAATTAGAACATTTTTGACCAGAAAATGGGAATTTTGGCTTGTCCTGTAGTGCCCCCTAGTGGCGTATGTCGGTCATTCTTGGTTTGTGGATTCCTGTTGGCCTGTACTATTAATTTACCAAATTAGAACATTTTTGACCAGAAAATGGGAATTTTGGCATGGCCATTCTTTGCACAGTACTTCAGAGTGATGTCATCTTTAAGCATGTTAGGTTTGAAAAACCATCAGTCAAAATTACATTTGATTTATTGACACGTATATATTGTTAAAATTTGGACATTTACATAAACACGCCCCTTTCAGCCATTTTGTATCGTATTCATTTTTCCTAAGTAACGTTTTCAAGGATGTCCATTCTACACATGTGTACCAAATTTCAAGTCAATTGGAGCTACGGTTCAGGAGAAGAAGAGTTTTGTAGGTTTTCGCAAATTTTCAACGTACGGGAAAATCCATCATGGCGGAAGTTATGGGTTCTTGAGGCTTTTTTGTTCCCCATGAGGAATGAGGCATGTACACCAAATTTCAGAAGATTTGGACAAATGGCGTGGAAATTGTATCACTTTGAATTTTGTTTTTTGGGCGTGGCCTGTAGCGCCACCTATGGGCGAATGTGGGCCATTCTTGGTTTGGGGGTACCCGTTGGCATGGAGTATCAATGTGCCAATTTAGAAAATTTTTGACCAGTGACTTTTTGAGCTATTGGGGCTCAAGGAGAAGAATAATAATAATAATAATAATAATAATAATAATAATAATAATAATAATAATAAAACCATCAATTACAATAGATTCCCTCCTACGGAGGAATCTAATAATAATAATAATAATAATAATAATAATAATAAAACCATCAATTACAATAGATTCCCTCCTACGGAGGAATCTAATAATAATAATAATAATAATAATAAAACCATCAATTACAATAGATTCCCTCCTACGGAGGAATCTAATAATAAAACCATCAAATACAATAGATTCCCTCCTTACGGAGGAATCTAATTATGAAGAATTTAAGGCAGAAATACTGTATTTTACTGTTGCACAATATAATATAATTTAATATGATAGCTATACAGTTTGGCTGGATTCCAAAAAAAAAAAGGTGTGAAAAAAAAAAATGGATGAAGACTAAATCTGATAAAAAAAAAAAAAAAAAATATATATATATATATATGAGTTATTAAGAAATATTTTGATACTTAAAATGTCATTCATTTTAAAATTTATATTTTATATTTGATTGTCATTCATACATTTTTGAAGCCTGAAAAAGAGATCTTATACCCTTATTTTATCATATGACACAAGCTAAATTTGTATAAATGGCTTGGTTGTGTGCATGAAGTACACGTAGTGACAGTTTGTATGACAATTATTCGTCATAGCCCTAAAACAGGCATTTAATAGTCATTATGGGAATTATTTGTTTGACAGCTAAATCGTCTGCCAAAGTTTATAATCATGACAGCACTAATTTTCATTATTAGGTTCAAACCTTGTGAATATTTATTTAGAAATGTGTTCTCAGTTCCTTCCTGAGCCTAAAAAAATTCTCTCTGTTCAAAAAATGTTATTTTTTTTTTTCTCTTCATAATTTAGATAAAAGTCATTGTCCCTTTCACAAGGCACTTCATTGTAAATAACAATGTATGCATTTATTATTTATGTGTTTTGCGCTTATAGCCTAATGGTTATTTGAAAGGTTTTTTGTTTATTGTGTAGTCTGATTTATATTATCAATAAATTCTTCTATTCGCACTTTGAACATGGATCCAATCTTTATACGTTCTGTAACAAAACTATACACGCATAAATCAAATTATGAAACAAATACGGTACATTCGTGAGTAGTGAAGGGTTTCTTACACAATTATATGGTTTTGAAAAGAAGAATATGTTTAAAACTAATACCACTGTTTAGTATGTTCTCATTATGTAATAATGATAATAAAATGATTCCTTACATTTTCACCAATGAATGGATGATCATGAAAGAGTGCACACATCCCTTACTGTTACTATAGTAAAGGACGTAACCTCTATGCGTGATCATAGGTGTCAGGTTTTAATTATTAGTAGTTTAGCAACTTGATTCATTCACACAAGAAATGACCTCATTACAATATTTAAACATCTTAATTATTTAATCTTAAACATTTGATTTTGATAAACTGGGTGGAAAATGTATTATTGTGATACAATTATATTTAAAAACATATTTTCATAAAAGTCTCTTTCAATCTCATAAAGTATCTCCTGTTATATCTCCATTGCAGTCATAGACAACTTGTTATATTAAAATATATTATTATAATTCAATTTCAACATGAAAGTCTGCACATGACACACAGCAACAAAGCATTTAAAGCATGAGATTACATGTTTACTGATAGTTGCACCTGGTGGCCAATGTTGGTACCACATTCCTTTTTTTGAAGAGAGAAAAAAACATTTTTGAAAAGAGAAAAAAAATTAAGACTTAGGCTCAGGAAGGAACTGAGACACAATTTATTTTTATTTTTTTCACCATGTGGTTCAGGGCTTCCATATTATTCAATAAAATGCTTGCTGTGCTTAAATTCTTTGCCACTTCACAACTCAATATCTGATGAGATAAATCTAGATATTTACAAGCCTGTGACTAATAACAGACATCGATTTGATTTATATGTCACAGACTAATGGTGATTTACTCGCTATGTAGAGGGCTGTATTTGTGAAGTGAAATGTGTGAATCTTGCTTGGGACAATACATCAGGGGTTTAAAGGTACCCCTTTCAATGCCCTTGGCCAAACCAAAATATGGTCTCTTAGACTTTGACAGACCAGGTTTGGTTCAACAATGCTTGGGTTCAGAGAAAAAAGAGTGAGAATATTTTAGAATCCAAAACAATTTTAGTGTTTGTGTAGCGCCCGTGAGAAAAGGGCCTTCCCCAAACTGTTGCCACAAAGTTGGGAGCATGCAAATCTCTAGAATTGGATTGTGACTGTGCATAGCATTAAGATTTGGCTTCACTGTCCTAACCAAAGAAAGGGGTGTCCACTTTGTATTGGCCATGTAGTCTATTTACTTTACTAATTGTGTTTTATTTGACATTATCAGTTACCCAAGACTGAGGAGTTTCCTGACATTGAGAAATGGGAGGAGATGGAACTGGAGGAAGCAGCAAAGTGGGCAGTGGGCTCTGAACTTCCCCCAGACTTTTCCAGCATCGATGAAAGTAATGTTGCAGGGATGTCAGAGATGCCTGCTGGTGCATCAAATGGCACGGTCAAAAGAGCGGTATGGCCTGGTCAGAGCACTCGGTTTTTGCATGTATCAGTCCCTTTTCAACACAATAGGCTTGTTCACGATTCTGTGGTGGCCAGGCTAAGTCCCGAGGACATTAAAAAGGCAAGGGAGGCGAAACGGATCATTGCCAGACCTGTTCGACAGAAGGTGAGGTGAACTAAAATTGAAATATTTTGTCCAGTATGTTAATGATGGAGAGACTTAGTTCAGCAGATAATTTTGTTTGTGTGTTATAGCAATTTTGACAGATAATATATGTTCAGAAAATCTGTACTGGCATTATGAAATGTATTTGACAATTTAAATGTGTAACTGTTAATCTGCTTGTATTAAGCCAGAAAATGAGTAAATATTTTAACATAAAATAATTACACAAATAACAATTTATAAGATGTAGGCCTATAGGACAAACTATTCCCTCACGAGTCACGTAAAAAATAGAATTTTTTCCGTGGGTAAAAATGTTCAGATTCATCGCGATCTTCATTTGAACGAGCTTGATATCCCAAGATTAATATTTTAATCTATGCGCAATCATCCACTACAATGACAGGAAATCACTCGCATTTCCACCAAATTTTACGCTATGTGACAAAAATGTATGTATTTGGCAATTGGCTGGTAATTGTTCAGATTTCAGTCATCAGTGTTTGTGTAGTTTAGTGGTGAAGTGTTCAGCAGCGAGATCCCTTCACTGCAGTTAGCAATTAGCTAGGAGATCATTTCTTTCATATGTAAGCAAAAGGGACATTATAACTGAAATATATCCATATGAATAAATTTTGAATAGAATTAAATCAGATTCGAATCGAGAGCTTGTTAATCAGAATCGAATCGAATTGGGAAATCTGTATCAGTATCATCCCTATTCCCTCGCAATTAGTTTTGCCTTACCTCGCAATGCCTTTATCCATCCCGTACGAAAATTAACCATGGTTTTACTACAGTAACCAAACTTTAACCATGATATTGTTGTAAAAGCATAGCAATCATAATAATAGTAACCAAAAAAAAATCATAATCATTCTGCCTAAAAAACATGGTAATTTAAGTATTACGATAGTAACACCTTGGCTAATTTGTGGTACATGAACCATGTTTTCACTATAGTAAACCTACAGTAACCATGTAAAAAAACTTTTTTACATTAAACATGTGTATTATTTATTTATTTTATTTTTTTTTGGGGGGTGATTTAATTCATTATTTAGTAAAAAAATGTTTTGCATAGTTTTGGTTTCCTGTATTATTACTTTGGTTTTACTATAGTAGCCATAGTTCAACTATGGTTATAGTAGGGTAACCATGGTTAATTTTAGTAAAGGATGAATAAAGGTATTGCAAGGGAACCTATAACTTATTTCAAGGGAATGTAAAACATTTTGTGAGAGAATGCAAACAATAAATTCCCTACCTGTCCTGTAGAAATAGAATCTGAGCTGTCTTTTTTATGATGAGTATGATATTGATTTTTTTGCAGCTTAGTGAGAGAGCCAAAGAACAGAAGGTTCCCGCTACACGGATTAGTCGCCTTGTCAATTTTGGAGGTCAGTGATTTTCAGCTTGAATTTTAGGTCAGTTTTTGAATTGCATTGTTTCTTTTTATTGCAAATGTATTAGGACTGCTGTTGCACAGCATGATAATGTTTTGAATTTCCCTAACTGTAATAACACTGCTGTGTTCTCTTGTAGGATTAGCTGTTGGACTTGGCATGGGAGCCATTGCTGAAGTGGCAAAACAGTCTTTTGGAGGAAAACGCTCAGGTAATGTGTTACGTCTGAACCCACTTTGTGTCATACCCAAAATGAATAGCGATTAGGCCGTTCTCTGAGCATACTCTATTAGTCAAAGTTCTGCTCTTTTTCTCTTTCAGATATGGGGGCTCTTTTAGACTCTCCATTTCTGTCTGAGGCTAATGCAGAGAGAATAGTGAACACCTTGTGTAAGGTTAGAGGAGCGGCTCTCAAGATTGGACAGATGCTAAGTATTCAGGGTATAGAATTCCATTTTGTTTTTAATAATAATTCATTCAGGGCTAGCCAGATGTTTCCTGCCTTTCTGTATGTGACACACACTATTATTTAGAATATTTTCAAGGTTGAGTAGAAAAATCTGTAATGTTGCTAATTACGTAATGTGTCTTATGTCCATTAAAGATAATGCATTCATTAGCCCACAACTGCAGAAAATATTTGAGAGGGTTCGACAAAGTGCAGACTTCATGCCAGCCTGGCAAATGCATGTAAGTTACTATCCTTACTTCTTTTTACTCAAGTCATAATGTTTGTCTTTTGACAATTAAGTCAATATTTCATCATGTCATATTCATTCATTTTAATCAGTTTTACTTTGACTAAAATGGCCTATCATTTTAGTTGACAGAAATAACATATTTAGTTCATAATAATGTGCAAAATGTCAATGTAACAGATAAAGGATGGGCAAGGAGGCGGCAGGAACTGGCAGAACAGTCAACATAAACTTGAATGATATAAATGAACTCAAAACAAACACAGACACACATGCAAAGCGGCCGCGTGCGTCTCTGTCTTGAACTGGCGTCTCCGGCTGCCCCTTATCCCGCTGATCAGCTGATTCAGCGCCGGCCGTACCCCCGTCACGGCCGCCCACGCCCTCCTCCTCGTCACAGTCAAAACCCCCCAAAAAAGCCCAAACTTTAACTAAATATTCCAATATTTTTAAATTATATAAACATGTTTCAAACATGAAATATTATTATGTAAGTCTAAACAACATAAGAAAACTGTCCTGAAAACCTGTAGTAATGAATATACACTGAAGTATTGGCTACTTTTTAGAACTTCCTCTGTTGTGAATTCCTCATATTTAGACAGTTTAGGATACTGCATTACTTGTAGGGAGTTATTAAGAACAAGGCGTGTTGCATATTCTGACTAGTGCATAACTTAGTTCAAGCTCACCTGTTTATTCGTTTCATTTTCTGTGAAGATTTAAGTTGCAATTTTATGTTTATGTTGTGGATGTAGCTGATTAATCTCATTTATGGGATATGTTTGAATTGGGTAATTAACCCTGTAGTAAAGTCCATTGTACAGGCGTTCAACTGGATTCATTTAATAATTTGTTTCTTGATTTTTCTTTCTTAAAAATTAAAGAAAGTAAGAAAGAAATAAGAATGTTAGTGCATTGTCAATATCTTGCAGTATTATTTTTACTCGCCATATTTTTGGCAACTGTATGTTTTACTTAAAACCTTTTCATTTTTGTCATGATGCGTATTTATATTCTTGTCCTCGTTATCTTTGACAAGTTTAACACTGATTGTTGTCTGTGATGAGCATTTTCTTGATTGCTGAACTAATAAAATGGCCTTAACTATCTTGACAAATGAGCACCATGCTGAAAGATTCTTTTTGATAACAAGCTGTTTCAATTTTTTTAAGAGCCATTATGCAGTGAGCTTGAAAGAGAAAAGTGAGAAATGATCATAGACTGTTTCGTCTATGAGCCACAATGGGGCACCAGTGTGCTGCATACAGCTGCTAAATTGTCAGACAGCCGCACTATAACTGAATAATTACCAGATGGTGTTCACTTTGGTATCTCAGTGGCTGATATCTCTCTTGATGGCTCTTGTGCAGAAAGTCCTTCAGGAGGAGTTAGGATCTGGATGGAAAGAGAAGCTGTCATCATTTGAGGAGAAGCCTTTTGCTGCTGCCTCCATTGGCCAAGTGCATCACGGAGTTCTGCTGGATGGACGGGAAGTTGCTATGAAGATACAGGTATTCAAGTGATCTTTTTAATTAAAGAAGAGATTATTTAATGTTAAAATAAATCTTGGTTCAGGAAATGGCACCTGCTTTGCCAGCAGCTAATTAATGACTTTTTGATGCGTTTCAACATAATTACAAAAATTACAATTATTTAGTCTTTTTTTGGTTATTGTCTCACATAGTATCCTGGTGTTGCTGAAAGCATCCATAGTGACATCAACAATCTCATTTCTGTTCTGAAGATGAGTGTGATGCTACCTGATGGTGAGCATTTTGATATTGGAGTTTATATATTCATTACAAGCATGCACATTGATTGGGATATTATTTGTTTTGTTTTTCAGGTTTATTTGCTGACAGTAGTCTCGAGGTTCTGCAGAGGGAGCTTGCATGGGAGTGTGACTACAAGAGAGAGGCAGAGTGTGCAAAACGCTTTAGGTACATACAGTTAGTGAAAGTTTTGTCTGGTGTGTTATTTGAACGTATCAAATTTAATCTAGTCAGTTTTATTGGTTGACTGTTCAAATGTAAATACTGTGTGTTTATATGACAGCATGTTTTAATATTAAAAATTTATTAAACTGAAATTAAAAGGAGATATTGCCAATATTTCCCCTAAATTAAAATTCTGTCATTTACTGACACTCGTGTCGTTACACAAGAGATGTGAGGCTGAATGTTAGCCTCATTCACTTTTGTCACACCATGTTATGTATTATTATATTATTATGTAATATTCTACCTAAAGACTCCTTTTGTTTACCACAGAAAAAAAGTCATTTGGGTTTGAATCAACATAAATTATGACAGAATATTCATTTTTGGGTGAACTGTCCTGTTAACTTTGAAATTGTTCACCATAAGGTATGGATTGTCTTTTATAGGTCCATGCTTAAAGGAGATCCAGTCTTTGAAGTCCCTGAGGTCTTTGATGAGCTGTCATGTCGTCGGGTGATTTCCATGGAACTAGTTAATGGAGTTCCATTGGACCGATGTGTTGATTTGGATGAGGAAACTAGAAATGAGGTGGGATGAACAGTCAAGTGTTAGACATGTTTGTTTTGACTGTTTTGTGTAGTTATTTTGCATCTAGAATGTGAAATATTACTTTTATATATACACATCACATTATTTTGTTGTAGGGATACTGTGGTACCTAATAGTTGACTTTTTAAAGGGATAGTTCACCCAAAATGAAAACGCTCTCATCATTTACCTCATGCCATCCCAGATGTGTTTGACTTACTTTCTTTTGCAGAACACAAAGATTTTTTTAGAAACATTCAAAGCAAAAGATTAACTTATTTATTTATATGATGCAAGAGACGTCATTTTGTTGTTTACAAAAAGTCGCCAAAAACGAGGCAAACGCTTTTATGCATTTTTAAGATTCTTTTAAGATTTCTTTTTTTTTTTTTTTTTGGGCCACCCTCTATAGAATTTTTCCTGGCTTGGAAGTTTATAGGCATTTATTTATCTTTCATTTTGGTTACAGGACAATTACAGTTCTCAATAATTTGTTCTTCCTCCCCTTCATTCTTTAGATATGTTATAACATCCTGCAGTTGTGCCTGAGAGAGCTGTTTGAATTCCGCTTCATGCAGACAGATCCTAACTGGGCCAACTTCTTCTATAATAGTGAACAGAACAAGGTGACCGACCACCAAGACAATGATAACAGAAGTTTCTTTCAAAATATTTTAGCCTTTTATTAAGATTTACACATTTCAATTTCCTTACAAAATTCCATCAAATTGAATTGTGTATTTTATAAGATTACTCAATTGACTGTGATGGAATTTTGTTATGAAATTGAAATACGTGAATCTTATACTTTTTTGTGTGTTGCAAATGTAGATTCTGATAACATATTTTTTCACCTTTCCTTATCGGAGTGGCTATTTGAACCCAGGTACAAATATCTGTAGTCTGGTGGATCAAGACAAATTACACACTTTTATCATTTGTTCTTCATTATACCAGATATTTCTGTTGGACTTTGGAGCCTGTCGAGATTATGCAGAATCATTCACTGATGACTATATAGAGGTGCGTAATATTTTTTTTTGCATTACACGTTATAGTAGTGGGTAGTAAAGCGAGGAAAGGAGAAAATGGCTTTTAAAAGAAAACCCTAATGTTATACTCTCTATTCCTATCCGTAAAGGAAAATTTGATTGGCAAATATAGTATATGGGTATATGAGTACAGTATAACTACAGTGCTGTGAAAAACCTAATTTCTTCTGTTTTTATTTATATCTCATACTAAATCGCTTCAATTAAAATAAAATCTAACATAAAACAAAGGCAGTCTGAGTATTCACAAAATACAGTTTTTAATTAATTAATTAATTATTAATTTTTATTTTTTATTTAATTGTTATTTATTGAGGCAAAAAATGTATCCAGTACCAACTGGGCCTGTTTGAAAAAGTATTTGCCCCCTTAGTTACTAAATCCCTAAATCTATGAAACACCCAGGCCTGATTACTGACAGCCCTGTTCAATCAAAACAACACCTAAATAGAACTTTTGCAGCAGCATGAAGTTGGCTAAAAGGTCTCAGCCCTTAACGCACTATGACAAGGTTGAAAGAAATTCCAGATATGATGAGTGTGGCAGGGCGGAGGGCGGGCCAGGTCATGATTCTACACACCCGGTCCCTTATCAGGCTAATCAAGCCTCCAAGCGGGATAAAGGCCGACTGCGGAGGATTGTGCAGGAGAGAGAGATAGTTAATTGACTAGTCCGTCATGTGTGTGTTTTGTATTTTTGTTTAAGTTTATTATTTATATTATCAAGCCGGTTCTCGCCGCCTCCTTTCCATCGAACTACGTTACAATGAGGAAAAAGGTGATTGAAATACATCAGTTTGGGAAGGGTTACAAAGCTATTTCAAATGCTCTGGGACTCAAAAAAACCAGTGAGAGCCGTTATCTCCAAATTGAGAAAACTTGGCACAGTAGTGAACCTTCCCAGAAGTGGCAGACCTTCCAAAATTCCTCAAGAGCACAGCGACAACTCATCCAGAAGTCACAAAAAAGCCAAGGACAACATCAGTGGAACTGCTGGCCTCTCTCGCATCAGTAAAGGCTCGGTTCATGACTCCACTATCAGAAAGACACTGGCCAAAAATGCCACCCATGGAAGTGTGGCTAGAGGAAAACCACTGCTAACCCAGAAGAACATAAAGGCTTGTATGAATTTAGCAAAAACCCCTTGATGATCCTCAAATCTTTTGTGAGAATGTTCTGTGGACTGATGAATCGAATTGGAACTGTTTGGAAGATGGGTCCTGTTATATCTGGTGTAAATCAAACACAGAATTCAACAAAAAGAACATTATACCTACGGTCAAGCATGGTGGTAGTAGTGTGATGGTGTGGGGATGCTTTGCTGCTTTAGGGCCGGGGTGACTTGCAATAAATGAGGGAAACATGAATTCTGCTGTTTACCAGAAAATCCTAGAGGAGAACATCCGGTCATCAGTCCGTTAGTTGAAGCTCAAGTGCAACTGGATTATGCAGCAAGACAATGATCCAAAGCATAGGAGTAAGTCCACCGCAGAATGGCACTAAAGAAGGTAAATTTAAAGTTTTGGAGTGGCCTAGTCAAAGTTCTGACTTGAACAAGATTGAGATGCTGTGGCAGGACCTTAATGGGCAATTTATGCTCAAACCCTCCAGTGTGGCTGAACTAAAGCAGCTCTGCCAAAATCCCACCACAGCATTGGGAGAGATTTATCTCTGGTTATCGGAAGCGTTTGGTTAAATTTGTTTCTGCTAAAGGTGGCACAACCAGCTATTAAGTTTAAGGGGGCAGTTAGTTTTTCACATGGATGATATAGGTGTTGGATAACTTTTGCTTTAATAAAAAAAAATTATAATAATATATATATATATATATATATATATATATATATATATATATATATATATATATATATATATATATTTATTTTATGTTTACTCAAGTTGCCTTTGTTTTATTTGATATCTCTTTGAAGATCTAAACAATTTAGTAGTGGTGTGAATCTACACTGGCCTCACGCTTCGATTCGATTATGATTCAAATGGTAACGAATCGATTATAAAATGATGCACTATGCATCACGATGCATCTTGTCCTTCAATATCTTTCTTTTTTCAGTTTCTTCAAAATGTATTTTTGACTCTATCCCTTTAAGCTTTTTATTTAACAGCTGTTTTAAAAATCAGAACAAGTCACATTACATAAACTGGCCATTTACATTCGGTATGAGCTGTGAACAAAACATGGAATATCCACAATATTAAATAAATGGTTCTATAGTTTAAACGAATATCTCAGTTTTTCAGTTTCTTATTAAATTAAAACATCACCTACATCTCCTGAACCGCTGCCTCATCATTATTTTCTTCTGTGTTTTCCACCGTTGTGTGCAAATCAGTGCAGTTATGTGTGCGAGCTCGTCTTTCATGTTGTTTGTTGGCTTCTTATCATGAATAAACTCTCCCGTTGCTATGTGCGTGGGTTTGTGAAAGAATTTTGTGATCGTAGTTTCATTCGGGCACAAATGGTCATGTGTTTGATACAGCTGGTATGCAAATAGTTGTGTTTGTGCACATGACTTCAGTGTGTGCACTTAACTCACGTCTTTGTTTTCACATCTGTCTTGGGTGCGCACCACTGCTCTGCCGTGATTTAAACTGAACTGAACTTGAAAATGGATTCAGAATCATTGGAGTATGAATCGTGATGCCTCGCTGAAACAATGTTTTCCAAAAGCTCTACTATTTAGTATGAAAAATACGCAAAAATAGAAGAAATTAGGATGGGCAAATACATTTTCACAGCACTGTATATAGATAGTTTAGTAAAATTCAGGATGGAACCATAAACTTCAGGTGTGGACTCTCTTCCATCACGAATGGCACTTACTATCTATTATTTTATTTAATAAAAATAAAACTTTCTTTGTCTCTTTCTTCTGTGCTAGCTTCTATACTACTCTAGCTAGAAACTTGGCAGTGCGATACTTTACTTTTTTTTTTACTATAGTTGGACAAATGTCTGTTTCTGTAAATAAAACCGTGTAATGAAATGCGTTTTATTGTCATTTAAGGTGGTTCATGCAGCCTCAGTTGGAGACAGAGCTACTGTCCTGCAGAAATCTAAGGACCTGAAGTTCCTTACTGGTTTTGAAGCCAAGGTTTGAGGCTTTGCATGGTGTACTGTTTAAAATGTATCCCCCACAGTTTTCATGTCTGCACACTTTCTATCCACTATTTGTGATTTCCCTCAAGAATAAAAGCTTTTTATTTTCTTCATCACGCTTCCCCTTTAACAAGTGTTATATTCTCTTCAGGCGTTCGAAGATGCACATGTGGAGGCGGTTATGATCCTTGGCGAGGCATTTGCTTCAGACGAGGTGTTTGACTTTGGCACTCAGAGTACCACGCAGCGCATCCAGAACCTGATCCCCGTCATGCTTCAACACCGTCTCACCCCCCCTCCAGAGGAGTCTTACTCTTTACACCGCAAAATGGCTGGCTCATTCCTCATATGTTCCAAGCTAAAGGCCCGCATTTCTTGCCGAAACATGTTTCTTGATATTTACAATGCTTACAAACAACGGCGACAGGAAAAGGGCATTCAGGCCTAAGACTTACAAAAATGCATGTTGAGTTTGGACTATAAAGTGCCATGTTAAAGTGGAAGGCAACTCGATAGTACCATGTCTTGGTGCGTACGTTAATGGGACTGCTCTCGGGAACTCTGTAGTGGTGCGGTGTACTGAATGGTCTTCACTGCTTTACCTCCAAGGACTCGCATACTTTGTGTGTATTATTACAGTGATATTATTGTGCGGTTTATGTGTGAAAATATATTCACTGAAGAAGTTTAAATTAAGATGTTGGATTATAAACGACTGGTTGCCAGAGGTTTATATGTATACCTTTGGTATGCCCTGAAATGTTTCATACTACAGTTGTGCTGGACTGTCTAATGTGCCCATCAATTAAAAAGAAATTATTTCGGTCATTTGGTTTGTCAAACAGGAAACACTTAGAACACACAAACTATTTACATATTCTGAAGCCAGTCACTACAGTGATCGGTGCCCAGCTTTTAAAATTGTGACATTGCTTACAGCGAATACAGCAATTTTGCTCCAGTGGAGAATTGCATCTCAAAATTTGTCCTTGTGATTGTGTGATACAAATCTAACAAGAGAATTAAATGGGATATTAGAATTAGCAAAGTGTCATTTTCAAGGCATATGTCATTGCTGCTTACTGCATTAGCAGTTAGCTTATACTGGTATAAGCATTATACATTCGTAATAACTACATTTATTCATGAATTTGTAATAAATAAAGCTTAGAAAATTTGAAGCTGTTGAAGGTATAAAATTTGGTGTACATATACTGCATTAAAAGCAAAACATGTATGACTTTATCATAACAATAAACAAGACATAAGCTTTTATTCTAACAGCAGCTATACAAACAATAACATCCCAAGTTTTTGGGGATATGTATGTATATGTATAGCATAATGGACGGTATTCTTTAAAGTATCTTGGAGTTCCACATAAATGTCATGATATAAAATATATTACATTCCAAAATACCATGTTATACCTTCTGTTATCATAACTACGGTGTTACTGCCACAATATATTTTGTAAAGATGATAGCACCTGCTTAAAGTGGTCATGACATGCCTTTTTTTTATTATTTTAATATGTTCCTTGAGGTTCACTTATAATCTTAGTTAAGTTTTTTTTTCCTCCACAAAAACAGTCATGCTGTTAATTTGTAAAACATGATGATTGTCCACCCTCATTCTGACCCTTTGTCAGAAACGCTTCACCGCATCTGCTTTATAACGTGTGAGTAAGAGCAGCCGGTGGACTTTCTGGTGCCCCCCTAGGGAGTTGGTGCCCTACGCAGACTGCGTAGTCTGCTTATTGGGAGCGGCGGTACTGCTCATTAAAGCTGCGTTCACACTGCTAGCTACATTGTCTCTGCATGTTGCCAGTGGCTGCAGGTTAGGCCGCTAGTGGTGTGTATGGAGAGTCTAAACAGCACTGTTTCTTTACAATTTAAAATATTAGGATCACGTGAGCTCTAACATCTCTCATATTGGCTGTCGCTCCCAAAAGTCGCTCTTCATTTGCATAAAGTAAAAAAATTCTCAACTTTGTCGCATCGCTGGACACGCCCACATCCGGTCGCCAAATGTCACTGTTGCTCGTGTTGCTGGAAGTCGGCAGCTCTCATTGAAAATGAATGAGATGAGGTCGTTTTGTCGCTGCTTGTAGCTGGCTATGTGAACGCAGCTTATCAGCTACTTTGTTGCTGTATGTCGCTAGTGGTGTGTATAGAGAGTCTAAACAGCACTATTTCTTTACAATTAATTATATTAATAAAGTCACTCTACATTTGCATAAAGTTAAACATTTCTCAACTTTGTCCTATCGCTAGACACGCCCACATCTGGTCGGTAACGGTCACCGTCGCTCGTGTTGCCGGAAGTCGCCAGCTCTCATTAATAATTAATGAGATTGAGGTAGTTTTTTCGCTGCATGTAGCTGGCAGTGTGAATGCAGCTTAACATCTCACTGCTCAACACTACTGGGCAGGCTATGGTAGGTGATAATGTAAAGTAGGCAGATGTGTTGTGGATGAGGTCAGATGCAAGTGTGTACCTCAGTGTGACATCACAATGTGGAGGAAGTAATGAACGAGTAGTTTTTGGCAGCTTGATTTCAACAAATGCTCTTTTTTTCCAGTGAGAAGTTTTGAGTTCTGAAACCTCTTATATGTTAAAAGATTAAAAAAAAAAAAAAAAAAAAAAAATGGATTGGATTGGATTGGATGGATGGCCCATTTAAAGTATTCATGTTTCCTGAACAAATACTTTTTTTAATTTACTGTTTTCAGTTGTTGACCATATATTTATTTGCGAAATTACAATTTGTTTGTAGTCCAATCCTCAACACATTACCTGACTGTGAGCACCATCTCGTTAAATAAATAAATTATATTTTAAAGGTGCACTCAGTATTTTGTTCCTTATTAAAAAATAAAATAAATAAATTGTCATTTTGAAACATGTATAAAATCATGAGCACTCACATGAGATGAAGACTCAAGTCATATCAGTAACCTTAAATGCTGATCTATTTTACAGGGTCCCCACATGGGGGCTGCCATGTTATGATCACATGACCAGCCGAATACTACTTGCTTAATATCAGTAACCGCCTTATTATTAGATGCTTTTATAATCAATCATTGCTGAATATGTATAGTGAATTTCTTCAATCAGTGTAATGGAATTGGTTACTGAAAACCTTTGCATTTAAATGATGTTGCATGAACACCCTTAAGTCCAAGATGACATGGGAAAAATATTACTGAGTGCATCTTTAATAGCAGTAATACTATCTTTGAAAATGCAAGAAAAATACAAGAAACACGCGTTTTCACCTCTAGGTATTTTGTGGTTTCTGTATGGGATGAAATTAGACTCAAAATGTTAAACAAATGCATGCATACTTCAATTTAATAAATGTTGCAAATGTATCTTACAATCCACAGACAAATGCCTTTCAATTTTTGTCTGTGAAAAATGAATGAAAATCAATGTGCATTTGTTGATAAAGTGATGCATGCATTCATTGATATCTACCTGTTTGGTTCATTTGAATTTTGAGACTTTTGTTTAGCTGTTTTTACCATGATTGAATCACACACAAATGACTACCAATTGATAAGTCCTATATTTATTCATAAATGTGTGCATAACTACCTATTAATAAAAAAATTTGTTATGTGTATTTCAACCATCAAAAAAAATGCATTTCAACTTGTATCTGTGAAATGTATCATTAAATAAGTGTGTTGGAATTTGTACAAATGTGAATACAAGTGTTCCTTTTTGTACAAACACATCACAATTTGTGTGTGCAAAAAGGGAGTTGTTCCAAATCAAACACAAATTGTTCTTGTGAAGCATTGGATGTGTATTTGTGGAACAAGCGATACAAACACATTAATTGACATCTATTTGTGTTGATTCATTTGAATTTTGAGACTTCCTTGCCACTGGTTTTGCATTGCACGATCCACACATAACGTTGCATGAGCAAAGCAGCTACCACTAGATGGCAGTCTCATTTTAAAGAAATACCACAAGGTCGGATATGGTTTATTCACACGATCAGTGAGCAAGCAGAGGCTGACATCAGCAGAAATGATCAAAGGTTTGTCTTAATTTCTCTCATATATTACTATGGATAATATCATATTATGTTTAAAAAAATCACGGTTACATTTACTAGTATGATGGCTCATCTTGTTGGCAGCGCGATTACCTGGTTCCCCATTGTTAAGATGTGGAAACATGGGACAGACGGATCTTTTGAACAGAAGGGGAGCGTTAATTAACATATGTCTTTTACATAATTTCATTGTGTAACTAAGGAATGTGGTACATCTCTAGGGGAAAAATAGGGGGCAATAATCTAGGTTTCAAATTGTGATTTATGTTACTACTAAACATCCAAATTTGGGTACAATATTATTGAAAAAATAAAACACTTAAGGATAGTTTACACACAAATTAAAATCCATAAAAAAGGGAGAAAAATACATGCACACTGATCATTTTACAGTTTAATGACAACATTTCGGCTCCGAATGGGTCTTCATCAGGTCAAACGAAATGAAACATTTTCTTTGTTCTGTTTGGGTCAAAACTATTTAATTAAATTGGAATGTGAGCAGTGTGTCATTATTTTTTTCTACACATTTTATATACACACAAACAATGGAATAGAACATCACAGCTTTATGGCATTTTGCTTGAGGTTGCACTATATTTGCTACTGCATGGTGTCGTGTCACTTGTCTGGGACCGATAAATACTTCTAGCCAGGGCAAGAGCAATCTGGACAAATACATTTAAAATAATAAATAACTACACAATATCTGTTTAAAATGTTACACAATGAAACAAGTTTGTTGCCACGAATCCTTGATATGCATTACCAGTTGCACAAAGGTCCTATAACAGTGTCAATCTACAACAAACGGACAGAGGTCAAAGAACTATCACAAAAATAAAACATGACTGATCAGTTAATTATGGACACCCTATAACACTCACAGGTCACTTATATGAACACCAAATAAGATGCGAGTTGACACGTTGGACGGCTTGTATTTAAATCCCTTCCTGCTAAATAATATAAGACTCTTTTAGAAACATTTTCAGTGTGAAGACCTTCTCTTACTATACTGTTACATCATTTCTCAGGGTTCAGTGTCAGATGCTTTTCTTGGACTCATATAAGGCATCAATGCAGAAGAACAGCAGCACAGCTACAAATGCATGCATTAAACATGAATCATGATTAAAGATGATTAGCTAAAGAGAGCACATACTTTATATTAAGATTTATACAACATCTGCTGTTGTAAAAATTGTTTTTCATGTTATGTAAATGTATTTCATAAAATGATTTTACAAATCTATAAATATGAATTTAAAAAACATTTCTTAAAAGTTATAGTGCACCCAAAAATGAAAATTCTCTCATGATTTACTCACCCTCCTGGCATCCCAGATGTGTATGACTTTCTTCTCTTTAACACTTTTGTGTTGTTACAGTCCAGTTCAATGTTATTCATAAGAAATACAAATATTCTGTTAACCTTTCAAATGGTGGGCTTCATTCATGAAACACGAGCAGAACACATTTTTGTATACATTTTCTGATGAAAATTCTCGGATTCATGAACGTTTTAGTATTTTTAAAACATTAGTTTGTCACGATGAAATTTACACCTGCTCCCGACCATGTATAAATCATGTGTAAGACATCCAAATGTGTTGTATTCTTTCAGGTAACCTGCCATGAGTACATTTTCATTGAAGTTAAATTAAATAAGTAATGAAAAAGAATTACTAAAAAAAAAGAAGAAAAAAAGCTTTGTTTACTTTTTAAACCACAACCTATAGGCCTATTTATTTAGAAATGTTTCTTTACTGCTTGAATGTATTTTTTCAAAGTATAACTCTGTTTATCATTTTTCCAGCAGAAGTGAATGATTTTTCTCCAAGAAATTAATACCTTCTAACATGACTGGTTGGACCGTATTTTGTTTTTGTACTCCAGATAATCGATCCATCTCTCGACATCCGACAATCTTGTAACCAACTCAGAGAATTTAGTTTCCATCGCCATAATCATTCGACGTATTACAGCGAGATCCTCCAAGTCTGCAACAAGCTTCGTCAGCTTGCCAGTTGACGCTGGATTTCTCCCACCGCACCATCCAAACTGAGTCCCTAGTCTGCAGGCCCATTAGAGATTTCAGCTTGAGCACATGTCTTTTAATATCTCCAGAGCGCAAGGATTTTGACTTCTTTGCCATATTGACTTCAAAGAACAAATATGTAGCAGGGTGTATCGAATTTCACTGGATTATAACACAAAATAATTAAAAACTAGCAAAGTGTGCAGAGCTCGTCATATACACGTCCGCTCCTCGCATGGCGTCCATGAAAACCCTAAATAATACAATTACAATTTAATTACTTTAATTTGAAATTTAAGATTTGGAACATGGTAGCTGGTTTAAGCTGGTCATAAGCTGGTCCAAGCTGGTCATGAGCTGGTCATGAGCTGGTCAATAGTGTTTGGATTCTACAACATTAAGAACCGTACTCATGCTTTGATGATTATGTCAAAAGTTTCAGTGTGGGTTGCACCAATAAGGATTCAATTAAGCTTGAATTTAGAGCCAATCCAGGGTTTGTTGATCCAAATTGTATTTAAATTTTTGTTGTGTTGCACCACTTAATTTTAAATACGGATTAACAAATCAGAGATTAAGCATTTAACACACGATTAAACATTTAACCCATAATTAAAACCTTCATCTGTGATCAATTTTCCATCCTGATGAATTCTGAACCTATCTGTAGATCGTTAGTACACAGGGCCGATCAAGCAAGTTAAGAAAATATCTCAACAACATGTGCAATGTCACAAGCCTTCAATATGGCAGCATAATTTAAGAAAAAAGGACCACACAGGTCTCGGATCGACCACCTCCCCTCGCATTACGTTGTCGTCAGAAATAAAGAACACATCTCGGCTGCCAACTGAAGCGAGTATGAGAGAGGAGGGAAGGAATAACGAACACTAGTCACTTGTAAGCGCTCTCATTAAATGCCTAATTAACACTCTCCTTCTGTTTTAGATATCAATCTGTCCCATGTCTCTGCATGTAAACAACGGGGAAGCGGGTAATCCCGCTGCCAACAAGATAAGCCGTCCTACTCGCAAATGTAACCGTGATTATTTTTAAACAAGTTTTAAAGTTTAGTGCAACAGAAATATCAGATTCCTTGTTGGCGCAACCAACTGTCAGTCTATAACATTTGTTAAGACAGCAGATTTAAACACTGACTGGTACCAGAAACAATGGCGCAGTCAGTCGGGTGTTGGAATCCTATTAACTAGAATCTACTGACATGTAACACAAACGCACTGTCACTAGGACTTGCACTCTAATATGAGGTTTTTTTTCTCCTTTTAAAATATATTATCCAAGGTTATGAGAGAAATTGAGACAAACCTTTAATCCTATCTGCTGATGTCAGCCTCTGTTTGCTTGAAGTGTGGAGCGCTTGTTTATTGACCGTATGAGTAAACTACAGGACTTTTTCATGGCATTTGTCAATCTCTCCAAAGCCTTGAACACTGTGAATCAAGAGCTACTCTAGGACATCCTAATAAAATTTGGCTGCCCAAAAAATTTGTTTAAACAATCATAGTTCCATGATGGGATGGTGACCCGTGTGGAGGGTTGCACCAATCGATCAGCCACTACGGCGTATCCCTCCTCCTTCCCGGACTTCAGCACCAGTGTAAAGCAGTCAATGGAAAGGAGGAGGCGAGAACCGGCTTTTCAACATAAATAATAGTTTAATAATAAACTGAAACAGAAGACACAAACACACACATGATGGACATGTCCATAAACTATATCTCTCTCCCGCACAATCCTCCGCAGTCAGCCTCTATCCGTCTCGGAGGCTTGATTAGCCTGATAAGGGACCAGGTGTGTATAATCACGACCCGGCCCCGCCCTCTGCCCTGCCACAAACAGATATAACTGTTTAACCTTCAATAACGGCACCACATCTTCACACATTTGCTTAATAATTCGTGATTTGGGTTCTCATTTTGGGTTCTCACTGGAGAAATTTTAGAGTTTATAATTTATATATTTTTCTTATTTTTGAAAGTATCTCTGCTGTGTGTGATGCCATTATGTTTATTGGTTGCCAGTATGTCACAATGACCATTTGATATTGACAACAGTACTATTAATAACTGTTTTTAATTCAAATAAATGTTAACAATTCACAATTAATGTAATTTTAATGTAATTTTGGTAGAAGGTGTAATTTTTTTACATTAGTTAGTGCATTAGGTATCATGAACAATGAACAATATATTTTTACAGCATTTATTAATCATAATGTTAGTTAATACAAATACAATTGTTCATTGTTAGTTCATGTTAGATCATAGTGCATTAATGTGTATTAACTAATACACATAATTATGTGTCCCCAGTGTGTGTAGTCAACCACCAAATATGGTAAAAGACCATCCCCTCATTTCTTTCCTTTGCCCTTCAATAAAAAACAGTGTCTCCGAACAAGCTGCTCAGGATTGCAGCCCCTTATGACATCAAAAGGAGAAAGGTGCTGCCCACGGCTGGCGAAGAGATTCACCCAATTAGCTTAGGTTCACCGTCATTAAAACCTGAGCAAGCATCGCACAGTCCACCATATTCATCTCCTCGCAAGAGCTGTTTGTGCTAACTCGGAATGCTTCATCAATGATGGTCAACACAAGGTTGGATTTGCTTCACAGCTAAGGATCAATGATGGATTGATACAAACTCTCCGTGACCCAACTTCAGATTTGCAAGTCGTAATTTTTGCACTTTTTTTAATGTTTGCAATTTGGCTTTATGAATTTGCTTGTTTGCACGTTGCAAGAAAAAAGGTTGTTGTAAAACACTGTGCTATGTGTGATGGGCATAATCATATAACTGAAGCATATAACTTGCTAAAGTGTGGCAAAGGGCACGTCGGTATTGGCTGATCTTAGTGTTAAAAAATTGGTGATCTGTATTGGCTTCAAATTTCTAGATCGGTGCACCACTACCCGTGTGACCATAGGGGGACAGGAATCAGGGCCCTTTAATATATGCACCAGGGCAAAACAAGGTTGTGTGTTGGTGCCGTTACTCTTCAACATCTTCTTCCTATGTGTCATGAAACTTCTCTGTGATGAGCTGGAAAGCAGTAGTGGGATCACTCTAGACCACGAGGTCATTGAGCTACAGTATGCTGATAACTGTGTGCTTATGGCTCACACCCCAGAAGACCTGCAAACCACCCTTTCTGCTGCTGTAAAGGCCTACAGCAGACTGGGCTTGTCAGTCAACACCACCAAAACTGAGGTGATATTCCAATGGAGGACCAGCCCCTCATCCACTATGCCTGTTTTCACCATAGAACATCGACTTGTTTCACAAATGCACATCCAATGCTTCACAAGAACAATTTGTGTTGGATTTGGAACATCTCCCTTTGGTTGCACACACAAATTGTGATGTGTTTGTACAAAAAGGAACACTTGTATTCACAAATCTGTCTCTATTTGTACAAATTCCAACACATATATTTAATGATAAATTTCACAGATGCAAGTTATAATGCATTTTTTATGGTTGAAATACACATTTGTTATTTTTTTAAATTTTTTTTTTTTTTAAATGAATGGGTAGATATGCAAACATTAATTAATAAATGTAGGTCTTATCCATTGGTAGTTGTTTGTGTGTGAGTCGGCCATGGTAAAAACAGCTAAACAAAAGTCTCAAAATTCAAAAGAATCAAACAGAATCAACACAATTAGACATCTATGAATGAATGCGTCTCTCTTTATCCACAAACGCACATTCAATATTTCACAAGACCATTTTGTGTTTGATTTGGAACATCTTCTTTGGGTTGCACACACAAATTGAATTGTGATACATTTATACAAAAGGGAACATGTGTGCTCACAAATATGTCTCTATTTGTACAAATCCCAGCACATTCGTTTAATTTTTAATTTCACAGACACAAGTTGAAAGGCATTGTAAGTCTATGGATTGTAAGATACATTTGCAATGTTTATCAAATTGGCGGATATGTATGCACGCATTTGTTAATCATTTTGAGTCTAATTTAATCCCATATTGCTGCGGCTTTTGATGCGTCTTCTTCAGACTCTTGAACTTCAGCGGGAAGAGAATATTTGCATAAAGGCTTGTTTGCGCCAATGGGCTCGCTTTGAGGGCGGGGCTAGCGGGTGGAGCCGCGGGAGGAGCGCAGTCTATGCGCCAGTGGCTGCTGCTCAGTGAATAACATACGCAGAGATTATCCAAAATCCATCCATTTCTAACGATTGTTTTCAAAATTTACGACTATAGGAAGCACTTTACTCCACGTGCATTTTAGCGAGCGTGATTGTCGCGAGCCGACCGAACCAGTGCGCGAGATATTCTGATGTAGAATAATCTGAAATTATTTTTCCCACTACATTTTCTGTGGATTACACAAAAGGAGGCACGGGTACTCAGTATCGTTCCATTCGGTAAGTCTCAGTGGCCATCTGTGCTCGCAAAATGCATTTAACTTGAATTATTTATAGTTTTATGTTGTCACTGGAAAGAGCTGAAGTGGTTGAAGATTGCTTGTACATAGATATCTGATACCTGGTTTTATCATGTCTTTTTGACATGCAGATATTTGATCAGTTATACAATAATTAAGTTATTCTATTAGCATCCCTATTAGATACATGTTTTTAGATGACTGTTATTGATCCATAATGGTTAAACTATTTGGTGTTTGTCACTGTCCTTGATCATTTTCAGCAAAATCGTAATCAGCAGATAATGAATAGAATGGAGAAATCATATAATTTATTTTTCTGGGCTCTTATTTGGCTGATATTGACCTTAAATTGTATTGTAAACTCAAAGATTTTGATTTAAAGAAGTGTTTGATCACTGTTATTATGGTAGTACAATATTCATTGAAACTGATCACTTAAAATAGTTAAATCTGCTGGTTGATGGTACTTTAAAGGTGCTAAACCCTAAATCTGTGTGTTTGCAGAACACATTGAGTTAAAGAATTCACATTCAAGAAAGTGCTTATCATTTTATTCTGATTTGATCCCCCGAGGGGTACAGTCATTTTGGGCTGGTGTGAAAGTAATACTTACTTCTGGGGATTGCTGTGAACAACTTTTCTGTGCTGCACTATTTAATCACCTGCCACACTGACTGTTGGGGTTGGTCTGAATGTGTCCATAACAGCTGAATGTTTTTTTTTTGGCTGTCCAGAGTGGGCATACCGTCTGTTCTTGTGTCTGTCTTCTGTGATGCAAGTCTGCAATTGTAATCCAGATAGACACAGCAGCTGAAACTTCAATAGTATGAGGGCAAAGAGCAATCTGGCGGCTGCCAGCCAAGATATGGCACTGAAGAAAGATGTCATTTCCGTTGTAATGATCAGGGTGTGTCTTCTAAACAATGGACTACAATCCCACTCATACAGAGAGTGGTGCTTTAAAAAGACCTTTCCGGTCTTCCTGAGCAATTATTTAATTGAAATGAGTGAACGTGTCTTTTTCCGGAAAGTATGCTTGTAGTCATGTCAGTGTAGAGGGATTTGCGCCTTTTTGCTTCTGTTTGTTTTCAGTATTACAAATATAAAACATTCTTTATACCTTGAGGCCATTTCCTAAATATTCTATGTTGATTAGTGGTGATAATAATGCTTCCTGAGCTTCCTGTTTGACATAAGATGATATATAAAGCAAACTGTTATTCTTGAAGTTGTGACATGCTCATGAAGCATAATGGAAAGTAAGCCTGGCAATGCCACTCTATTAACACTCTATTAATGTGTTGAATTTGAGAAGGAGCATTTAACAATCTGTTTTCCTTTAGAGGCAATATTATTTAGTTTCCCTAATCACCAGTGCTTTTTCCATATATAATGATGTGTGATGTGTGACTTTTGTATATCAAAAATCTCTCTTCAGGTATGTTTATGGAAATTTGTGCATCCAATTTACAATCATTTTTTAGCATCATTTTGTAATATATTTGAGATTTTTATTTTTATTTTATCTAAACCTCTCAAATTGTACAGGATATTGTGACACAAAAAGTACCAAAAAGTAACATGATACTGTATTATCATGGCTTTTTGGACATGATAATGTGGTAAAAATATGCTGGACAAATAACATGATGTTTTGTATAATACCATGTATTTGTGGGCATGTACCATGGTAAAACCAGAGTATTCTTTGAAGTACATTGGAGTACCATGTAATTACAACTGTATATGAATATAGGTGTCATTCAGTACCATGAAATTACCATCTGACCACTTTGAAAACATTTTCAGCCAGAAAAAGGGACTTTGGAAAATGACTCTTTCAGTTTGCTCTGGTACATCTGTGTGGGAAATCATGGGGTAATTTATTGTAATCAAATGAAAGAGTGAATGGCATTCAGCTGTGAAAATCAAAGTAGTTTCACTCAATTTCTAAAGGTCAGCCTTTACAAGCCATGCTCACCTCACATTTGATTCTGCATGAAGAATATCATACCAAATGCACTTGCACATGACTGTTTATAGTATGCATGACCACACTTTAAATGGACTTTACAGTGAAATCCCTAGTGACAGAATGATACAGCTTTTCCCTCTTCTAGTGGTTATAATGGGTGATTTAATGATGCTTTGGCAGTGCATCAGAATTCCTCAAAGTCTTGGATCAAAACTTTTTTTTATTAAATTAAGGACTGTAAAATGGAGATCTAGACTTAAATGCTCCGTCTCAGTTAGATCAGTTCTAAAGCTTACTTAACATTCTGTTATTGACGTAAACCATTTCACAAAGTTTTTTTGGGAGGGGATTTTTTGTTTAAATATTTTGTGGGAAAATATTATGAAAGTATTATTAAAAACCAAAAAGGTATTGATGCAAAAAGCTACATAGGCATTGTTTGAACTCACATTCAGGTCTGGCTCCATAGAATGGAATGCTCACTTTCCAAGATCCATTCAGTTCCTGAACATTACATGATTTTCACTCTGAATTATGTCACATTTCAGATGTAAAATAGATGGCAAATGCTATTTCATGTTTATCTTAAGCACTATGGTACCATCTGAAAAGCCTTTTATTTATGGAAAGTTGTGAGTTGTGTAATAAGAGTGTGTGGACTTGATTCTGGGGGAAAATATGTGGAATGGATTTAAATATGGTAAAATGTGTTGAACTGAAAGTAATACACTCATATTTATTGCTGAAAGCTTTATCAAATTATCCAAAATACTTAATTTAATTGAGCTTTTCATGGAGTTCTGTATACACAGATTCCATGTGGACCTGGTAGTTTAAGAACTGGCTTTCCTTTATGCTGATATCTAAAAAGCAATACATGATGCTGGAGTGTTAAGGCAGGGGCTACAGGGTGGGTGAAAGAATAGGGCAGCTTTTCAGTTATAATCTGAACAGCAGACGATGCTTTACAAGAGCTCACACCCTTTGTATGAGTGCGTCTGTGTGTTTATGTAAGAGAAACGAAGTGAGAGGGCAAGAGAAACATGTATAAATGTGCATCTCTGTTTGTGCCTCAGAGTGCTCCCTTTTATGCACAGCTTCAAAGCCAGCGAGACAGCAATTACAAAATGAAATGAAATTCCCTACTGATTGCAGTTCCTCCATACACTTCAGGAATGAAGTAGCATCTCCTGTTTTCTGCCTTTGTTCTTTGTAGCATCCACATTTAGCATCTACAACCTGAAATGGCAGGGAAACTGCACAGCTCGATTTTTAGCAGATGCATTGCTGTTCAGCCTTCGAGTCTGTCCTAAACACTCTGAAAATACAAGCAAAGCACTTTTCACACACACAAACTGTACAGATTCATGCTGTTTCTCATTCTTGAATGAAAACCTTAGAGGCTGTTTACACCGAACATGCCTTTGCGTCCATCTGCACTTTTTGAAAATGTGTTCTTCAATTAAACCTGTGTTCGCCTGTGTTCTGTTAAATTCGTTCCCCGAGCTTTTTTAGTGTAAAAACAGATTAGTCTGAACTCACCAAACGGAATCAAAAATAATGATTGTACATGACTTCCATGTGGCAACATGTAAATACAATTTTATTCTGCTTTAGTTAAGTCAAAAATGTTATAACATTATCATAATATATTTTTTCACATCATTCAATATCAATATTTTCCACAATATATATTTCATGTTGGACCTTAAGAATGAATGTAAACACAACTTAACTTTATTTAGTCCTGTTTATTTAGAATGTAGGATGTAAACCTACATATAGTGTGTGACATCTTTTCGCCACAATTTCATTGTCTTCAGCGGACATTTGACTGTCCTCATGGACAATCCTTTTGAAGTTTCCAAGAATTCCAACAATGTTCTTCTTCCTGGATTTGGCCCCTCGCGTGTCAGCTACGTAACCCGACATGAAGCAATTGCTGTAGCCCATAATTAGATGTAGCCCATTACATCCACTGAAAGACTTATGTCAAAACATTTGCACACTTGACAGTGATCTTTCTATGGATCATGAAACACGTTTAACTAAATAGTAAATAAATATACAGCAATGGAGATGCTGATGTATTCAGTCAATAGCTGTACTGCATTTTCAGCGCTTGTTCTGTACACAACAATATATTAGCTGGATAACAAGCTAGCTGCCAGCTAGCGGCAACCGAGCCTCATTACTGGTTTGCATGACAGCAGGGCTAGGTAGCTGCTAGCATGATAATACTTCCCAACCGGTTGACTTCATGTGATTCAGTTAGTTAGTTGTGTGTGTATAACTTCAGAACTGCATTTTCTAATTGTAAAACATTGGCTAAATATTAGGGATGGGCATTTTGGCCATTTTGTCTGCTTAAGTACATGTTCCATTCAACTCAGAGAATCATAATAAAATGTGCAAAGGAATGACTTTATATCGGATATCTAACTTAGAAACTCGATCGGAAATCTTCATTAATTTCGTCGAGATGCAGGTGTGTGTGTTATGTCACACAGGGCAGGGAGGTTTAGTCAGATACAATCATTCACTTTCATTAAATAATATCCATTAACGAGTCAACGTTCTTACATTAAATGATAATAAAGCGTGTTTAGCAAACGTTTTACAGAGACAGGTTTTCAAAACGTGGTTAATGACAATCTTTTTGTTTTTATTATTTTAACGATAGCATTGCAGCGTCTTCAACAAACATATCAGTTTGTTTGCCATGAGAATTCTCTGATAATCAATGTAGGCCTACCCCTCAAAGTCACAATGTAATCAATCTCAAAATGTTAAATAAGCTCCGTCTTTGACACATTTGTGTTTAGTTGTGAGGTAATTGTCACTGGATTTATAATTAAGTGAAAAGTCACATCATGCGTGATCACTATCGATCATTGTTTTCATGATCGATCATTGCTGCCGCATCCGAGTACCCCAGTCCTCAAGTACTCGTGCCCATCCCATAGTAAATATGGAAAATTACTTAAAAGTTTATCATCTATATCATTGTAATGTATCTCCCAGCCCTACATTTGACTCAATCAACCTGACTACTTTAGGTTCCGAAAGTAATTTACTTATGTCAAGTAAAAATGTGTGCTGATACTGATTTCCGATTATTTAGAACAGGGGTTCTCAACCTTTTGCAAGCTGGGCCCCCCCAAAGCTGGTTCATTGCAGTTGGGGCCCCAGTGCCCCCCGCCCCGCCCCATGCTTTATTGTTGTTATTATTATTATTATTATTATTATTATTATTATTATTATAATTGGCAGTAGCACCAGACTTCTAATGTGAGCTTGCAGGCATTATTATTATTATTATTATTATGAGTAGTTGTAGGCCTATCATCATTACTAGGCTATTGCTATATAATTATATGAGGTTACATGCTTTATTGTTATTATTATTATTATTATTATTATCATCATCATCAGTAGGCCTATTATCATTACTAGGCTATTGCTATAATTGGGAATTGGCACCAGACCTCAGATATTAATGTATGCTTTATTATTGTTATTATTACTAGGCCTAATAGTAGGCATCCTCTGCATTTTTTACAGAAGCTTGCTGGTAGGTGATGTTAATGTGAGACCTGAGCCTGCTTTGCCTTGCAAAGATCCTCAATTCTTGGCTCAATGTTTGATAAACATAGCCTCAAATCATCCTCGATTTGTGCACAATTGCGGTATTTCGTTTTGAGTGCAGTCATTTTTGAGAATACTGCCTCACACAAATATGTCGAAGCGAAAGGAAGGAGAATCTTCAAGGCGACGTCACAGAGTTCAGGGTATTCCTGCATCAATGCTGCCCAGAATGACGAAAGAGGGCAGGAGCTAAAGATTTCCTTCAGTCTACTGTCACTCTTCAGCTCAATAAGCTGTTCCTGCATATCAACTGATAGCTCGTTTGCTGTGCACACAAACGGATCTCGAACCCACGCAAAAGAGCGATAATCCTCTTTAAAGTACGTCGCAAATTGTTTTCTCATTGCTGACAGGTGCTCAGATGCTGATTGAAATAGGGAGGAGAAATCGTGTGACGTGCCTGCATCAATGATAAAGTCTGCAAGGCTGGGGAACATGTCGCAGTTCCCTCGACTGATGCGGCCATGCCAGAGGTCTAGTTTTTGTGTGAAGGCGTGCACTTTGTCTGCAAGGAGCAAAATATGAGTTTCGCGGCCTTGCAAAGACAGGTTGAAATCAAACAAATGAGCGCCGTTTTCTAAAGTCTATGAGCGCAGCACACACAAATAAACTTAATTGACATACTGCAGTTAAATTTCAAAATGTGGCGTTTTTATATTTATAACATTTGAATACAGTTCAGCAACATACATCACACGACCTGACGACCAAGAGAGCTGACAAGTGACCATCACTTAATTTACCATCCCCTCACGATTGAAAATGTGACACTGATTTCATATGACAGTTCAACAAACAAGTTAATAATATTAAGTCACTTACATTTTAGACGAAATAATGACTGTTTTGGTCTATTTTAGCAGCGAAAATAGATCCGATGAATCCAAACTAAGATCACAGCATAGCCATAGCGCATCTCACACCAATACTCAATCGTGTTTTGAATGATTCAGTGTTGTGAACGAATCGGTTGAGTCAAAGATTCAATGACCCATTCACAAACATCTGTCTCATTCTTGATGAATCGGCCGTTTGAATGAATCGTTTGAATGAACGACTCAATGACTCGCTTAATGAAACCGCTTATCACCTGCATTTGCACTCACTATCGACAAACCAATCAAATTTGTTCAAAACTTTTTTTTTTTAATCAGTCCAAACACATTTACATTTTTATTCAGGAGTTATGTATATACAAAACTATAACTTTTTATGACAGTAGTTTAGTGATAAAAAAAAAATGTGCCCAAAAAAATTTATTTTCCAGTTTTTTTTCCCTTCCATCGTAGCCTACTCGCTCCCCCCCGGGAGAGTGGGGGGCGCGCCGCACCGGTTGAGAACCACTGATTTAGAACAACATCTGCCAATAGGAATGGGCTTTTTTCGATTAATTTTGTATTCGAGTACTCTAACCCACCAAAAACTGGTTCTCAATTACTCGTAAATTAAAGTGCACGTTTTTTTTTTTCATGAACTTTACCAAGAATGGTTTCTAAATAAGCTTTAACAAATTATTCTTTTTGGAAAAAAAATTATTTTAACGAACAATATGTATTATTAAAAATGGAAAACAAAAAGATTAAAAAGTAACAGCAACAATTAACTAAAAGAGTAACTGTAAGCACATTCTTAACTCACATTAACCAAATTCTGAATAGAGCTGTTCAGCCTTGATGACAATTTGTTCGAAGGCTAATTCGCCATGGGTTTCCTCAGGATTTTCCTATGGGGTTTTATAATGGTAGTTTTGGATTAATGAGTAAAATAAGGTCTGTGGTAAACATTACTTAACAAAACATGATTCTTGTGTTTGCCAAGACATTTAGATTTACCTTTAGACTCCCCACAAATACACGTCTAAAAAAGTTTAAGCTATCACATGTCTGTGACTCGGTTAAAGGTGGGCGTGGTTTGTGCTGCTCAATGCCCTTCAGTGTAATGAAACATCTGTGACTCATACCTGATGCTAACATAGACAAATGATGTAGGGTGTGGAAGCTTTTCCCTCTTTGCATTTCCTGGCATTTCCCAGTTTCTATTCCTCCCCTTTCTAAACATTTGTCTGAAGCCTTCAGCTGTTGAGCAGATGTTACAGCTCCTCTCATCTGTGACGGAGGATCCTGCTGGAATGAGGTGAAGGAGGAAAAGTCGGAGGAAACAAGTTTGTAGGATATAAGACCCTAAGCTAATCTCCCAGTTGTAGATGCTGTACACCAATTTTACCTCATTGTAAAAACTGGTAACCTGAAATTGTTACCATTAATCTGTAGTATGTCTTTTAAAATACTCCTGTCCCAGCTTTATAAGCACAACTACAAGTAAGCCATTTGTGGGTTGATTTCCTCGAAAACTAAACACTGTTCTCTGTGGTGCTATGAAAATATTGCTCTGTTTATTTCAGCATCCCGACCGCTGTCACAGCAACATTGACTCATTCAATGGTATGAGTTTAAGGCTGAGAGTACTTTTTGTTTGTTAGATCAATGGCATAAGTGGGGAGTATTCTGGAAAACTGTTAGAAAGCAATGTTTATTTTTACAGTTCCGTTTGGTGATGGTAGTGGTGCAGAAATTTCAGTGCTTTGTGTGTTATCTGAATTAACTGGCATACAATATGAATAAATCAATCTGACTAAATGTCATTTTTAAGTGTTATGGTCCAGTCACTCTAGTTTGTGTTCAATTCATACACATCTGAACATTGGAGAGTGAGAATGCAAACATTTGCATAGACGTTTTGTATTTCACTGCTTACCAAAGTTCAAGTTAGGTGAACTCTAGTCTCAGCTTCAGACAGCACACTCTTACTAGACTGGCCAACTGAAACACAATCGTGTGAAACAAAATCATTTTTAAAAGGTTGGATGATTCGATGAGAGCTTCTGAGAAAGGACAACGTTTTTGGATGTGGATTTGCCACATTTGACCAGATTTGTGATTTCTAATTTTCTAAAGATTCAGAATTTTGTTTGACACTTAGTAGCAAGCAAACAAGACAAGCAGAACTGCATATTCTGCTTTGTAAGGAAGGGATAATGTACAGTCAGCTGGTTGTTATCTAAGGACCTTGATGCGAAGTGAAGGGGACTTGTATCACCCTGAATGGGTTTATTTTGCAATAGCAACCAGCTGACTGTACATTATACCGCTTATTACATGGTTTATAACCAAATAAATGAATACATGGACATATAACATTGATTTGCATTGAAATTATGTCATTTGAAAAGAAAGAAATAGTTGAAAATCTGAAATCAACCTCCGGTTTGCGTCAGAGTTCTGTTGGTGTTTATGTTGTGAAAATGAATCCTCAGGATTCAGCCTATTACAAGACTATTGCCAAATAAACAAATAAATGGACATGAAACCTTATTTTATTAGCTTACTTGTAGAGATCACATAGTGATCTTAGAAGCAGGAGAGACGGCTCGCAGAACCCAGATGAGCGGTCTGATACGTGGATGTGCGGCAAGCAAAATCAGACCACTGGATGGCACCATTGACCAGTCAGAATCAAGTATTCTAGAGAGCTGTGGAATAATAAGTACTAATTACTTTTGAATGGACAGTTTGATAACGAAGTCTACACGCAATTTCTGTAAATGTTCTTCCGAATGTTTATGTATCCTGAAATGTACCCCATTCTGCTAAATTACTGACAAGCGCAATCCCAATCTCATGAATTGCTGACCATTTCCTAATATGTAAGAGTCATGTTCACATTTCCCTGCATTGCGTGAGCAGTCTTATAAATAATGGTTCTGGTCCCATGGAAACCAGGAAGTAATCTCACTCACATAAACAATTGTGAGTGCTATTCGGAGGTTGCATTTTGCTCTAAAATTAAACTTTTACTCCAATGACAGTTAGGTTTAGGGTTGGGATTCAGGATATGGGGTAGAGTTAACAAAATATGCATTCCTGTTTACTGTTCTAAAACATTTACGACTAAATGCAACTGACTAACTCACTTTTGATGCCACCCTGTGGCCATTTACCCTCAACCACAGTTCCAGTTCTCAGTAAACACAGACCAATTTTAGCAGCAGAACTTTTGACCTACTTTCTTCAAATTCTGATATCGACCAGCCTTTATTAGGTATGCGGTATCGGCTCCAATACTGAAGCTTTTAGATGGATCGGTGTCAGTCTGATCCAAAATCCGATATTATGTGTTAGTCATGTTCGTTACTGTCAAGCTCAAAAAATGACATAAAAGCACCATAAAACACAAAGTAGTTTATATGACTTGTGCATTTTATTCAAAGGCACTGAAGAGGTGCGATAGCTCTGGGAATCACAAAATGCTGTGTTTAATTAGTAAATATATAAAATGCACACGCAGCTCCAGCGCGTCAGTGAAGGGTGCTGCTCTGTTGACACACACACACATTCTATTTTTAGCCTTCACAGCGGTACACAATATCTGAGCGATATTCTAAATAGGGGTGCACCGATGTATCGGCCAAACATCGGTATCGGCCGATTTTCACCTTGTTGACTGACATCGGCCTATCGGCAAATATGATGTCCTTCACCGATGGCAGTGACCGATGTTTATCTGTTTATATGTCTTGGTTATTTGCGGATGACTTGGACAACAGTTGCCTACCCAGCTGCAGTTTTGGAGAAGATCCAACAGGTGGTGCTATAATACCACCCACAGCCACTGGCTGGACACGACTCTGGCATGACGTATGAGGGCAATGGATGCGGTGCGCACCTGTGGTTTGTTTTCAAGTGCAAGAACATGTCGGTGGTGATTTTACTGTCTGGCCTGTGATTGAATCTAGTTTAATATGATTTAGCTGTATAGCAGGTGAATATCAGGCTAAAAAGGCTCTTGAAAGTCATTTTTTATTTGTTATTTGTTATTTGAAAGAAGGTTTCATAAATTTGTGTGAGTGTGATGCAGGGCTGAAAGATTTAAAAACAGCTCATTTATTTTTTATAATGAAGATTTCTTTGTTTCACTGGCACAAAAGGGAGATTAAATAACAGCAAAAACAAAATAAACAAACTGTATCACATCGGCCATCGGCCAAATTGTTATTTTAAACATCGGTATCGGTATCGGCCCAGAATCACACAATCGGTGCATCCCTAATTCTAAACTGATATTCAAAAACAACAACACTGGTATTGGATCGGGATCGTTATCAGCCTATACTGAGATTTCTGATATCAGAATCGGATCGGAAGAGAAAAGGTGGTATTGGTGCATCCCTAGCCTTTATTAAGCTAATAGTCAAATTCTGGTTACATGAGAGTGGTTCGACTCTGACCTGCAAATTCGTTTAGCTAAAACAATGTTTGAACAATAGAGGATCTAAACGTCACAAATTGGCCTCTTAGCTCAATACAAATAATACAAACTACAAAGCTGCATGGTTTTCTGTGTATGAAAGTGGAGTATATAGTATTTTTTATTTTTTTTACATTTTGCATTTATTTGTAATTTATTATTTATTAAAAACCCTGGACTGTGACATCATATCCTGTTTCCCATATCGGTTGCAAAGTTCTAAAATCTGTGTGACTACGCTTTCGATAGATAAATAAAAATAGCAATGTATCAACTGCTCATTTTCATTTTTACAGAGTAATTAAGCCCCTATATGAAAACAAAATGTCAAATTGACAAGAAATGAGAATTGTGTGCCCTGGAGCATGCATGCTTCCAGTAATACTAACCATTTGACATTTAGCTGGAACTCACAATGGCTTTCTGGTGCTTTAATGACCACTGATAGCTTCTTGAACTGGAATGACATTCATGCTTTCTGTAGGCTATTATGTGTAATCATTGCCAGGCTGGCTGCATGTTGCCTAGACCAAGATTTTGATTAGCCAATGGACCCATCTATAGAACATGTCTGTCTTGCAGGCCTGGGTTCATCTTACCTGTTTAATGACAGTATGTAGATACACTTTGAGTCTTTTACTTAAGCAATAAAGTTTACAAAATCATCAGAATACATTTCAGGCTCGGTTTAATTTTGTCTTTAGATAGTTTGGTGCATGCTATTTGTACTCGCTTTATTTTTTGCAACTTTTAGATGGAAAGGCACCACTCAAACAATCTAGTTACAATTATAAATAGCAAGAATTCTGTGTAATTCCCAGCAGCTACACAAAATAATTATTTATTATTTTATTCACTACATGACCATTTGTGTTATTCAGTACTTGCGTAAGTAGTTACACTAACACAAACACTACAATATCAATACCTGTTTTAAGATCCTTTTTCTTGTCACCAGTAGACATACCCCACAAACCATTGTCCAGTGTCATTTACAGAGGAAGGAGTTTGTTGATCTGAGAGCCATTTGTTTGATTTTATTTAAACTCAGAACATGTTAACCTCTCAAAGAAGAATTGTGTTCTTCTGCACTTAAAGAAATTTTCAACTCAGAAATCTTGAAATTCAAACATAAAAAGACATTAAAGGTAGAAATTGTACATATGCCATCACCATCTCAAAATTCACTTAATAAATCCCAGTTAGCAGAAGATTTGATTTATTCTCCACCCCTTCTCCACCCCAAAATAACAATATATGGAGCGTAAAAAGCCTGTTTTTACTATGCAAAACCTAATCTGCATGTAATTTACACATGCATGTTGCTGACACGTGATGCTACCGCATTTAACTGTATAAGAAACTAGGAGAATAGACGATAATACAGACTAGGGATGCACAGATCCGATATTGATACGGGTATCAGACCGACGAGACTGATCCAAATACTGCGTGTTAGTCATGTTAGTTACTGTCAAGCTCAAAAAATGTAATAAAAGAACCATTAAAACACAATTAAAGTCATTCATATGACACTGAATTTTATTCAAAGCCACTTGAAGACGTGCAATAGCTCTGTGAATCACAAAAGGCTGTGTTTAATAACGTTAATAATAATTATTCGGAATTATTAATCGGAAGAGATAAAGTGGTATCGGTGCATCCCAAATACAGACTGTAAATGTCACATGTGCCTTGAAGATAGACACTGCTGCCAAAAATCATTTTTTAATCTTTAAAATGTGTAATGAGGTTTTCAGAGAATCTTGACTAGGCTATCGGCAAAGTGAATTCTCACCCCAATGGGAAATTATTTTTGATTTTTGTAAGCATATCTAACCTGCGTTAAATTTAACCTTAAGCAGTTTTGATGCTCAGATCATTTTTAAACTTTTGAATATTCTTTTATAGATCCTTAAGTGTAAGATACCTTTTACTGAACACCAAAAAATATATATTTTGGCAGTGAAAACACTGTTGTCTGACATCGGATCACTCAAAAATAAAACAAGCAAGCTTCCCCCCCCCCCCCATATTCCACTTATAAACCAAAAATACTGTTGGATTTCAATGGATTTTTTTGGAATGGAAACTGTTTTTCCAAGCGATTCGAGACAGGATGAAGTGTGACAGGCAACACATCATTCACAAATATTGTGTAGCTGTGTGCGGCTTTGGTACAGTGTTTCTTCTGACCTATCCAGGCATATCCAGACACCCCACTCACTACCAGTCTCTCCAGTGGTCTGTTTGACTTCTGAATGTGTTTGGCAGTGTCCTGCATTATAAAGTTTGTTATAACAGGCCATTCCACGTCAGTCAGACTCAAGTGTGCATGACAGATTTATCTTTATTCAAATGCCCTCAAAACAGGATGTCTGTATTGTACAACACAATTTGAAGAGAATGGTCTATAGGATCGAAAAATATCATGAGCCAAGTGATCCTGGCTGTCATTAAAAGTACATTTCATACTTATGATGGCACAGAAAAGTCTTTCACTTCCAATATTTATTTTTACAGTTTATATTTTAAAGTATTTTTAATTATGAAAGATTAATGTAGCCTAATATTGGCTAGATAACAATTACTTATTATTTAAGTGCTTAATTTAAGTTTCTATTATGATTTTTATTTTATTAAATGAAAAGCAGAATTTAGAATCAGTCTGTTCAGTTGCCAATTTACAAAAACCAGTAAAACAGACAGTCAAGTGTTTGTGGACAGTTTGCACATATTTAGGCCAAGTTTATTTATTATCAATCCCAGTGGGCATGGGAAAGTTGCTTATGCAAATTTCAATGACCATTTTGTGCATACTCAACATTTATAAATCAGGCCCCTGGTATTAAGATGCATTTCTGGCGATGCGAGCACAATTGTTCAGAGCAAAATACAGGTGTAAATGGGGTCTAAAACATTTTGTGATCGAATAAAAAACCCACAGGAGGTAGTCAAAAACACATGTGACCACATCGCATTTTAGGTGTAAATATCACGTACGTAAATGCGTCCCAGCTGGCAGCGAAGCGCCATACATAACCTGTCAATCAACCGCTGCGCTAAAACAAAAGTTTAAACTTTGCAAGTTACGGTCAGCTTTAAAAGGAAAAAACATCCAAATGGAAAATTTGAAAAAGCAAATACATACACAAGTGCGAGATGTTCACAGATCCTCTTCAGTGTGTCTGATATCAACATGCAGGGACACAGATGAGAAGCACACACATCTGAAGCTCAGCAGGTACTCCACTAAAACAACATTCTGCTCGAAATGTTGCATTTGTGCTTAGATTGAATTTCAACTGCATTTTGGAGAAACAGCACCCTTTTTATGTTGCTTATGACTTTTTGTATGGTTTTATTATGATGGAGTAAAGAACACGGACGAGATGTTAGGCATAAGATTGTCCTCAGTCATCACCACCATTCACTTCCATTGCATCTTTTTTCCATGCACACAATGAATGAATGGTAAATGAGGCTTACATTTTCCTTTTGGCAGAATTTTGGGATCCATCGAGATGCTAATGTCCAGACTATGAGATGAAAGAGAGGGTATAGATAGAGAAGGATAGCATAGCCCTTGGGAGAATGTTGGATTCCTTTTTTTCTTCAATGGTATGCTAAATCACATCTGTCTATGCCTTGCTCTGTTTAGCCTCATGCCCTCAATCAATACATCTTGCGTAGAGCCCATCTCATCTATTATTGCACCGCTTTCTTTCTATCTTGGTCTAGTGGTCTGACTCACTCTCACTTTTTTATCAGTCTGAGTGAGGCTAGAAAATGAAGGTATTAAATTCCAGGAAACTTGACAGGAAAACCTATTGACAAACTTTACTTATTAAGGTTTTTGAAAGTGGAATATCTGTGAATACCTCTTCATCTCTACCAATATCTGAATGCATATGGACATATAAATTACTTTTATCTCACATAATCTAATTATATGGATTTGCAGAATCTAGAAAGTATTTGAATATAGTTTGAACTTGAAGTATGATATTAGTGGTGCACCGATCAGGAAATTTAAGGCAGATACGATCTCCGATTTTTAACAATTACATCGGCCAATACCGATTTTGTCTTAAAGTGCCCTTTGCCACACTTTTGCAAGTTATATGCAGCAGTTATGTTTATGCCCCACACAGTAAAATGACTCATTTTTTAACATTATTTAACAAAATTGCAGTAGTTAACATGAACTAATGAACTTAATGTTAGTTACAAATAGGGATGGGCATCCATCAATAATTTGGTATTCGAATATTTAACCTCATAAAAAACGAATATTCAGAAATTACACCTTTTTATTAAGTGTTACCAAAATTACATGAAAATGACCTTAATTGTGAATTGCTAACATTTATTTGTTTTGAAACCGTTATTAATAGTTCTATTGTCAATATCAAAAGGTCATTGTGACATACTGGTAAGCAGTAAAAACCATGAGAGCATCACACCCAGCAGAGATACTTTCAAAAATAAGGAAACTATATCCATTACAAGCTCTAAAACTGCTACAGTGAGAAATAATTAATATCTATGATTTGTTTACTGTCTTTGGCATCTTGCAACACAAATCACTAATTATTAAGCAAATGGGTTAAGGTGCGGTGCCATTATTGAAGGTTAAACTGTTATATCTTTTATTAGCGGTATTGTGACCAACATTAATCTGATTTAAATTGGGATCCTCACAGAGTAGCGCTGAGATGAGTAACTGATGATGAGAGATTTAGAGCACCTGGAGAGACGCATGTTTGATTGACACGGTGAGCTCTCATGTTAAAGAGAGTTAAGCTAAAAGCGCTCATGATGGCTCAAATAGTCTCTATCGCTCCACACAGCATCTGATTGTCACAACTCACAGTTACATAACTTGTACGCAGATTTGTATTTGCATGTTTATTTGTTGTTTAATTAATTTTTATACCCGCTAGCAGCCTCTTTATCCTCTTCCTGCTCACCGTGCAACAAGTCAGAATAACTACCGTAACGACTCTAGAAAATGGGCAACTTAATATTCATACACATGTAATAACAAAACGGCATATTCATGTGAATTACATCATGTCTGAAAGTTTAAATTTGTAACTGCTTAGAATTGTCAACAATTCACCCTCCAAAGGGGATCAACGATGGTTAGAGTGATTGCTAATAGCTGAATCCTTTGACGATGTGCATTCTGTTATAACTGCCAATTTTAGTTAGAGTACTTAATAGTTTAGAAAAATATTGAAGCTCTGTAGGTCCTTATAATGTAAGTAAATGCGTGCCATCATCCTGTTGGCTGTTTTACGGTCCAAAAGGCATATTTAGACAGCATATAAGTAATCCACTTCAGTTGATCAATTAATGTCTTCTAAAGCAAATCGACAGGTAGTTGTAAGAAATAAAACTTTATTAACTTAAAAAAAATTGCTTCCAGCCAGCAGTCAACACATCAGTGATGTAAGCGCAATGGCGCAAAAGTCAAAAATGTGCGCTTTGTATACAACAGAGGAACGAACACCACGCGAGAGTTAGTTCATTTCAAACATCAATACGGCACTGGGCGGAAGCAACGACTTAAAGTTAATAATGTTTTAATTATCAATTTGTTTCTTACACCAACCTATCGATTTGCTTCAGAAGATATGTTAATATCTTCGACGTTTACTTACATTATAAGGACCTACAGAGTTTCAATATTTTTCTATAACTCTTAATTTGTGTTCTGCTGAAGACAGACAGTCAAACACAACTGGGATGGCATCAGGGTGAGTGAATAATGAGAGAATGTTCATTTTTGGGTGAACTATTACATTAAGTTCAATCCTACCACTGTGTGCCTTGTCTGTGGACTGAAGGACATTTCATAGACAGAAACACACACTGAAATGCACTCACAGTATCAAATCTAAGGTCTAAATGCAAATATTCCAAAGAGAGTTTTCTCTTCAATTTGTTCATATCATAGATGTACATCAAGCTCAAGTACTTTGGCAATCTGCAGAATGTACTCTACTTAATTTCCAAACATTACCATTGTAAAATGGTGCCACACACTTGTATTGTAGTAGACTGAAAACATAATGTAAGGAAATGCCATTTATATATTTAAACGATGCAATGCCAGTCCACCGTTTCCTGCTGTTTTACAGGAAACAGAATAAGAAGATTTGTAATAGGTTAGATGTCTTTCTGGGCCTGTATAGAATATTTCTGTTACTGTGAGTATTTACCTTCTATTATGCAATTATTTGAATCCATAAGAAGAATCATATGGACACTTACTGGTTACGTGTGATGTGGCTTTTAATAGAACCCAGCCTTTCCTGAAAATATACAGCCTTTGCAAGCAGTGAGTGTAGCTGTTGGCTTACGAGCAGACTGCTAGAGCATAGATACTGGGATCAATAGTTTCTCTTTGTAAATATTTCAACAGCTTTTAATGCTGAAATAAAAAGAAGCATCTTTCTGGCTAATCCAGTGACGTACATTATGGATTCAAGGCAGATGCTTTCGGAGTGGGCAAATGCAGAGAATGGACTCAACACAATAGAAATATTTTACTCGCTTTCATTTATTACATGCTCTGAGTGCTTTTGACGTGCCATATACCAAACTTGTTCTCTCTCCATATTGTAATGTATTGAGATTTCTTAATTTCCATCTGTACATGGCATTTAGGGTGGGCCAGAATCTTTGGACTTGTGGTTGCCGATATGGGTTTCTTAGTGGAGAAAGCCGATATCTGGATAGCAGGGTGTTTATTGGCCAAGGATGCATGTTTAATGACTGATGCAGATAATCGTGAAATGCCAGATATTGGGTGTTAATATTAATTAAAAATTATATGAATTTTTCTGGTCAGTTTATTGGTATATTAACAGTGTTTGACTGATATAATTTATTAATGGTCGGTTCAGGGATGATACTTGAACAGCAGGGTGACCAGTAGTCGATATAAGGCTGAATTAACACTTTTACACATTAGCTGCATCCCAATTGCAAACTTCAGTGACATTCTTGGCCATTTTGTTATGTAAGTAGTGTGTTCGCAAGGAGAAGTAGAGTACTATGAGTACTCGGATAATGTACAATCTTCAATCAAAATAACGGAGTTTGGAGTGTTGGACACATCATGCACACAGTGGTCACGACTTAGCGGAAGGGGTGGCGTTACCTGGCCGTGATGCTGGCCTGATAAGACATGTGTAATTAATGGTGAATGTGGAAGCTAGTGAATCTTCTGTGAAGACAACAACTTGCAAAATGCAAGTTGAATGCTTTGCCATCACCCCACGCTTTGTGAATTTGTGTATTATTTGAGATACATGTGTAAGACTGATTTCTGGTTGTGGCGAGCAGGGCGGAGCCGAGCTTCTGGGCATCTGGGCAGAGCGAGGCCAGGAAGATAAGTGGCGAATGACTTTCACCTGCGTGCCACACCGTTCTCGCATTCCAGCGAGGGGCAGCAGGAGTACGTAAGTAGAAGAGATAGCGGCAGACGGGAGAGTGAGATGCGTGAAGCTGTTTGTGTGTAGTGTGTTGAGCTGAAAAGCCAACTGAATTTATGTGTAATGAAGCTGAATAGCAAACCTTTTGTGTACTGCTGAAAAGCGGCCTTATTGTGTGTGACTGAAAGGTGCAACAATATATGTCTACGTGTTTTGTCTGCTAACTGTTCCTTTCTGCTAACTGTTACACCGGTAATGTGCTAAAGCTAGTGGCACATCATGTGCTTCAGCTGAAGTATGGCAAATGCTTACATGTAGTAAAAAAAAAAAATTGTGTTACATTTGAGATGATACTGTACTTAAAAAAATACATTAGATGGCTGAGTGCATAGTGTATTGCTTTAGAGCTAAATGTATAGTGTATTTAGATGTGAAATGTGTTAGGGTAAGAAGACATAGGTACTGTATGGACCCCTCCCCCAAACTCATTGAACCCTACCAACTCCTCCCTTATACAGCTGGCTGTGTTTGGTCAGGGAGTAGACAAACTACAGGGGTGGGGGAGTTAGGGGTTCAGTGGAAGCACAGCTGGTCTGACCTCCGTGCAACCAGCTGCCGTAACAAAGGACCCCTGTCAGGGTTCTAGAAAGGTGGCCTGTCTACCCATCTCTTTTTTGCCTGTCCCATTTCTCTTCTGCCACTCCCCTCCCCCACTCCGACTCCATTGTATCCCTGTAGATCTGTCTCAGCTGTTAGGATCTTTTTATGTTCCTTTCTTTTTGAGTGACCTCCCTTCCACTGAATTAACCCCGCTTAAATCATCCTCATTCACTTTTATTATATGGAAAAGAGGGCCCAGGATATTCTTCAAAAATTCACTTTTTGTGCTCAACAGAAGAAAGGAAGTTATACAGGTTTCAAAGGACATGATGATGAGTAAAGGATGGAGTTGACATTTTTTGATGAACTATCCCTTTAAGGCCAGGTTGTGACATAATGTGGGTATTGAAGCTTTTTGACAAGCTACCTTGAGGGTGGGCCTTGTGTCGGCCTGATGCCACCCAGTACCCATCCCCTGATCCCTATTGTTCCAGCCGTGACAAGTTGCGCATGCCTTGCAATTCACAGCAGTTGTGGTGGTGGCGGGGAGTCTGGGCCGTGGGCCTTTGTAGTTCTGCCATTGTTCCTGACACACGCTTCTGTTTGACAGACGCACGTGCTAACAAAGGCAGCACAGCAAACTTCTGCTGGTTATTTGCTGGGGCCCACTGAAAGATGAGACGCACTGGCCATCTGTGATTCAGAAATTAAAGGCTTGTGTGCCCATTTTGAGCTTAAGTTGTATTTTGACCTGGAATATTCCTTTAAATAGACCCAAAAGATTCTGGGCTTTGTCTTTTTCATACATTCATCAGGAACTAAATCACAAAGGACTTTTTGACATCCCAATTGTTTCTCCTATACACCAATGATTTAAAAAAATATAGCGACTGGAGATTTCCCTTCTGAAGATAAAAAAAATAAATAGAAAAACTGCTTAAATGGTCTTAAGTTTGCTGGTTTTAGCTGGTTTAAGTTGGTCTTTGCTGGTTTATGCTGCTCTCCTAGCCTAACCAGATGAAAAGTGTCTAAAACGCCCCCTATAACCAGCTAACAGACCAGCCTGACCAGCCTAAGAGACCAGGTAACCAACCAGTGCTGGTTTTATCTGTTTGTTTATTTGTTTTTCTGCAGTGTTTGCTTAAATATCCTGCTTCTCAAATTTTGTCTCCTGAAAAGACCAGGAAATCTCACATGTCTCAAACATTTTTCAAAACAGATTTGCCAAGAGACCAAAGTTTGCCATCAAAAGCCAGACATTTCAGTATTATGAACTCAAACATTTATTATCAAATTCTTCCAAGAACAAATTATCTGAGCTATGCTATACAGGTTAATTGATTGCTTTGTAATCTTACTGAAAGTATGTCATTTCCTCAATTTATTTTAAATCATCCAAAGGTATTTTTTGGAGAAACACCTGAGACAAAATTGATACTTCAATGAAACATAACTGATAACGCCACAAAGTCTCCTGAGCTATGAAAGAGCAACCTCTGAACATTAAACATTTTTCTGGGACATCCTGATAGCATTTAACCACAAACCATTTGTGCTTTTATCAAACAGAGAAGATTTACAGGAAGCATCTCTGCCTGGGTTGAATGGGATTTTGTCAGAGGGTCCCTTTTTTTCTAACGAGGCTTTGTTTCCTAACAACCAGACTAAACGCTCATGGTAAGATGCACTTCCATGGCTTAAATGATACAAGTCTTTCACCACTGGGCTGAATGGTGGAAATAAATGTTGTCTCATTTTAGCATGGAAAGCTAACTTCATTCTGTCTGCTTCACTATTCCTCCATTTTAGATTGAATCAATACATTGTATCTGCTTAGTGAAGGCTATCCAATACACTGGGCAAGGCCTGCAAATTAAAGCTAAGCCACTTAAAACTAAGCCACTAAAATACAATCAATTCAGGCCACAAATAACAGCCTTCTTTTACTTTTTATGTAGTGCTAAAGGACACAGCAGGTTTGCAAACAGATTTTACTGGAATATATTTTAGGTGGTTTATTTTGAGATAATGTATCGAAGCATTGCCTGATAGGATAATGGTTTCTGCTTGTAGGCTGCTGGGAGCCAACAGCTGTATCATAAAACGTCTAGGTTACGTATGTAACCTCCGTTCCCTGATGGAGGGAACGAGACGTTGTGTCAGAGAAGCGACACTAGGGGTCTCTCTTGAGCGCCGATATTCACCTCTGGACTATGAAAACAGGCCAATGAGAGTTGGCAACCAATATTTGCATGTCCCGCCCCCGGACATACGGGTATTTAAGCGGCGCAAATACGGGAGTTCATTCAGGATTTTTCCGAGGAGCCGGAAATGGTCCGGCCACAACAGTGGCTCGGCTCAGCGACGTGGCAGGGAGACACAAAGTCTCGTTCCCTCCATCAGGGAATGGAGGTTACATACGTAACCTAGACGTTCCCCTTCTGTCGCTCTCTCCACGTTGTGTCAGAGAAGCGACACTAGGGGTCCACTTATAAAAGTGCCATGCGCTGAGCCGTGTACGTGAACTGCTGATATAGGAGCGAGCAGGTATTCTTACGTGCAGGACGACCAACTGTATCAGGCTGCACGTACCCTTCCCCAATACCCCATTTAAGCCATCAGGATTCCTTATCGTTACCCTGGAGGGGAACAAGGTGCTGGCCGCCAACCTGGGAACGGGCCAAGCCTGGCCGGGCCTCTTTTCTCTCTATGTTTCTCGCATAGAGCAACTAAGGCCGGGGCCCTTACACGCATTGAGGGAAAGGGGTCTTAGCCCTTATTCAGGGCGGGGAAGACCCTGCGGAGGCGATGCCTACCGAGAGAGGAGGCAAGTTTAAGTGGCAAAACCATCAGGGGCCTGCTTAGGGCCTATGTGGAAAAGTCGGTGCGGTGGTGGATCCAGCCTCATAGAGGGGGGAACATACAGCACGGCAGCCGAGGCAGCCATGACTGCCTAAGGGAAACACGGGAGTCAGCTCGCCAGAGGGGACAGAACCCTGGTGTTACACACAGGGGGAGTCCGAAGGAGGCCTTACCTGTGGAGCACCTATACCAGTACAGGGTAGCTTGTGGTACCCGCAGTGGTTTGGGTCAGCGAGTTCCTCCGCTGAACTGCGACCCACGAGGGCTAGGGAGGAATCGACCAGTGTCCCAACCCTGAGATCTCCTGGGAATGAAGGCGCACTGTTTCCCCTGGTTAAGGGGAAGGGCGCTAGGTGCAAGCGATTCACCCGGTCAGATCGTGTGCGTGCCACCGAGTTCTACGGGCTCGGTACCTGAGAAAACACGGGACGATACTGACTCAACTCGGAGATTGTAGAATCTCGCAAAAGTGTTAGGTGTTTCCAAGCCCGCTGCTCTACAAATGTCTGCTAGGGCAGTGCCCCTAGCCAGTGCCCATGAGGACGCAACACTCCTGGTGGAGTGAGCTCGGACCCGCAAGGGAGGGGGCACGGCCTGGGTGTGATAAGCCAGGGAAATGGTGTCGACAACCCAGTGGGCGAGTCTCAGCTTGGAGACAGCTTTCCCTTTCTGCTGTCCCCCAAAGCAGACGAAGAGCTGCTCAGAGCATCTGGTGCTCTGTGTGCGGTCCAGATAAATACGTAAAGCAGCAGTGAAAGGGCTGGGTCTGCCTCCTCCCGGGGCAGCGCTTGCAGGTTCACCACCTGATCCCTGAAGGGGGTGGTAGGAACCTTGGGCACATAGCCCGGTTGCGGTCTTAGGATCACGAGAGTATCTGCTGGACCGAACTCCAGGCAAGCGTCGCTAACAGAGAACGCATGCAGGTCCCCGAGCCTCTTGATAGAAGCGAGCGCGATGAGCAGGGCAGTCTTGAGAGAGAGGGCCCTGAGTCCAGCTGAGTCAAGTGGCTCGAAGGGGGGTTTCTGGAGTCCCATAAGGACGACCGAGAGATCCCAGGAGGGGAACAGGTTAGGCCGGGAGGGAGTTATCCTCCGGGCACCTTTTAGGAACCTGACGATTAAGTCGTGCTTACCAAGAGACTTGTCGCTCTACCGTGTCAGTGGTGGGCGCGATGAGCGGCGACATACACCTTGAGGGTGGAGGGGACAGCCTCCTCTCCAGCCTCTCCTGAAGAAACATGAGCACTGACGTAACTGCGCACTTCTGTGGGTCTTCGGCTCGGAAGAACACCAGTCCGCGAACAGACGCCACTTTAGAGCGTAGAGATGCCTGGTAGAGGGGCTCTGGCTTGATTGATTGTATCTATGACGGTCGGTGGTAGGCCGGTTAGATCTTCCGCGATCCCGGCCCAAGGGCCAGACGTGGAGGTTCCAGAGGTCTGGGTGCGGGTGCCAGAGCTTGCCCCGGCCCCTGAGAAAGAAGGTCCTTCCTCAGGGAATTCGCCAGGGAGGGGCTGTCGTGAGGAGCGTGAGGTCCGAAAACCAAGTCCGGGTAAGCCAGTAAGGGGCTACCAGAATGACTTGCTCCTCGTCCTCCCTGACCTTGCATAGCACCTGTGCAAGAAGGCTCACTGGGGGGAATGCGTACTTGCGCAGCCCCGCAGGCCAGCTGTGTGCCAACGCCTCTGCCCCGAGGGGAGCCTCTGTCCGGGCATACCAGAGCGGGCAGTGGGAGGTTTCTTGGGAGGCAAACAGGTCTACCTGAGCCTTGCCGAACCGGTCCCAAATCAGCTGGACTGACTGGGGTTGGAGCCTCCACTCTCCACCAGGCAAGCTTTGTCTTGACAGCGCGTCCGAAATCACATTGAGGTTGCCGGGGATGTGAGTGGCGCGCAGTGACTCCAGTCGCTGCTGACTCCAAAGGAGGAGACGACGGGCGAGCTGTGACATGTGGAGGGATCGTACTCCGCCTTGGCGGTTTATGTAGGCTACGACCGTAGTGCTGTCTGTCCTGACTAGGACGTGTTTGTTCCGAATTAACGGAAGAAACTTCTGCAGGGCCAGAAAAACAGCCAACAGCTCTAGGCAGTTGATGTGCCAGCGCAGTGGGCCTCGGTTCCACCAGCCTGCGGCTGCGCGCCCGTTGCATACGGTGCCCCAACCCAATTTGGAGGCATCGGTTGTGACCAGAACGCGTCGGGACACCTGCTGCAAGGGTACTCCTGCCCTTAGGAAGCAGAGGTCTGTCCAGGGTTTGAAGGTTTGGCAGCAGGCAGAGGTAACTTTTATGTTGTGCGTGCCGCGGCGCCATGCTCGTCTCGGGACTCGAGTCCGGAGCCAGTGCTGAAGTGGTCTCATATGCATCAACCCCAGTGGCGCGGCCGCCGCGGAGGATGCCATATGCCCCAGGAGCTGTTGGAAACGTTTTAGCGGGACCATGGCGCCTGGCTTGAAGGAAGTGAGGCATTTCAGCACTAACTGAGCACGCTCGTTGGAGAGACGTGCTGTCATTGGGACTGAGTCTAACTCCAGACCGAGAAAAGAGATGCTCTGGACCGGGGAGAGCTTGCTCTTTTCCCAGTTGACCTGAAACCCCAAACGGCTGAGGTGGCTGAGCACCTGGTCTCTGTGTGCGCATAGTAACTCTCGGGAGTGGGCCAGTATGAGCCAGTCGTCGAGGTAATTGAGTATGTGTATGCCGGCTTCTCGGAGCTGGGCAAGAGCTGCCTCTGCGACTTTCGTGAAGACGCGAGGGGACTTTGTACTGATACGCCTGGCCGTCGAACGCGAACCTTAGGAAGGGGCGGTGTCGAGGGTGAATTGAGACGTGGAAGTACGCGTCCTTCAGGTCTGCCGCTGTGAACCAATCTAGATGCCGGACGCCAGATAGAATTTGTTTCTGGGTGAGCATTTTGAACGGGAGTTTGGACAAGGTCCGATTGAAAACTCGCAGGTCCAAGATCGGTCGTAAGCCGCCGCCTTTCTTGGGTACAACGAAGTAAAGGCTGTAGAAACCCTTCTTCGTTTCGGTTGGAGGGACAGGCTCTATCGTGTCCTTTAATAGAAGGGAGGCGATTTCTTCGCGCAGGGAGAGGGCATGTTGGGCGTGTACTGCGGAAAAATTTACGCCCACGAAGGGGGGCGGAGACCTGGCAAACTGAATTGCGTGAACCGAAGTCGAATGGTCCGTGCAGCCAGCGTGACGGGTTGGGCAGTGAAAGCCACGCCTCTAAACTCAGTGCTAGGGGCACCAAGGGGACGGGTTTTTGGACGTACTCGGCGGGCTTCGCAGCGGTGCGGAACAGGTAACGCGGCGCCGGGAGGCAACGTGGCGTCCCGAGGCTCTGGTGCTGAGAATAAACTCAAAGCACTTACCTTGCTCGCGCACCGGGCGGGGCGGGTTCGTGACTGAGGAGGAGGTCTGATGTTGGCGTCCTCTGGACTCGTCTGAACCGGCCAGCCGGGGAACAGTCGTGGGGCTGGAGGCGGGGACACCGCGTCCATGGAGCTGGGACTGTTGAGGCCTGAAAGCAGAGTGCCATGAGAATGGCATTTGCGGGCCAGGTGACCACAGAGACAACAAGGAAATAGCTCTATAGAGTGTAAAGAATTTAACAAAAAAATTCCCTCCACCAGGGAACGGAGTGGTCTTACCAGCTCCGGAGCTAACGGCTCGGTCTCTGGGTCTGTCATCTCAGGAGCGCCTGGGAGCCTTCTGGGTCCTCAAGGGCGTCCGTGAGACGATGGGCGTCCAACTTCTGCGGGGAGCTCAACGCTGGGGCTGAGAGCTGGGCCCACTCACTTGTTAGTTGAGGCGGAGCACCACTTTCTTTCTTTCTTGAAAGCCGCAGGAGGACGCCCTCGGCGAGCAGACAGGGCATGGCCCCTGGTGGCAGGTTTGCGGCAGGGCGGGATGCTTTTTTGCTTGAAAATAGCCTTGGTCTGTTTCTTCACCACTGAGGACTGCTGGGTGAAGTCGTCAAGTGGTGTCGCCGAATGGATGGAGCTGGGAGACGGGGCGTTTGAGAAAGCGTGCTTTGTCTGCCTCCCGCACTGCCTGTCCATCGTTGGCGCTTCTGGACCACGGAGTGGCCATCGCCTGTTTGAGTGCAGTTCCTGCAGCACGCCAAGAACAGGACTACCCAAGTGCAGATTTGAAGTGCCCTGGCCCGGTGGACTTGCAGGAGGGGGCCATGGCGCAGGGGGAGCGGTCTGGGACCGTTCTACCACCGAGGGTAGCGAGAGCGAGGAGCGAGGAAGCTTGGCTTGCTCAGCTCGTCAAGCACATCCGGGAAGGAATCCGGGGCGCGGCTGTGAGCGGCGCACATGCCTGCGGAACCAATTAAGCCCGGGAAGCATAGCGGACCTTCTTAGCGCCAGGCTCAGACTGGGCGGAGACCGAAGGTGGCGGCCCAGGCGAAGTTATCCGCGATTCGGCGCCGCTGTTACGCTCTCCGATGCAGCGGTGATGTCATCATCCAATGCCGGGAGCTCGAGGACCGGGCGGTAGGCTGTTAGCGGACCGCACTAATCCCGAGCTCGGGGAAGCAGGCAAGCGTGCCGGGAGGTGGGAGGTTTTCGAGGGATTTACCCGCAAAGCGCACCGTTATTCTCCCCAGATCATTCTCCATCGCCACGGCGCCTGCCTCAATCCCGTAGGAAGGAGGCGAGGCGCGGGGCGGCTTAAATGGCTCTCTCTCACTACAAGAGAAAGCAGAGATCGCAACGCTGCCGCGGTTATGTTCTCACTCTGAAAACATAACCCATTGGAGAGCATGCTCATCCCGAGCTCGGACGGAAACAAGCAAGCGTGCCGGGAGGCGGGGGTTTCGAGGGGTTCACCCGGCTAAACGGAGCCCGTCACTGTCCCCAGATCGTTTTCATCGCCCGCGGCGCCTGCCTCAATCCCGTAGGAAGGAGACGAGGCGCGGGGGCCGGCTGAAGCGGCTTTTTCTCACTACAAGAAAAAGCCTACGACCGCAATGCTGTCATGGCTATGTTCTCGTACTGAAAACATAGACCATTCATAAAAATGCTGCCTGCGTGTGATCGCAACCCAGGAATGCAAGGCAGTTTTTATGGCCATCAGAGGTGGGGAGAATCAACGCATCCAGAAACTACACAGAGGCGGAAAATCGTCTTTAAAAAGACGCGTCCTGAGAAGGACGTTCAACGCCGCTGTGTTTTGCTCTTTTAGAGCGAAATTCACTCTTTTAGAATAACCCTTTCGAGTTGTCTGCGCTGTCGAGCGCCAGGGCAAGAATGCACAGCCGTGCACGAATGAGAAAGCCGCTGTTGTGCGCCGTCAGATCCAACAGCATGCAGAGCGTCAGAGGATTAAACAGGAACTTGGTGTGTAACTGCATGCACGACCATCGGCTCCGAAGAAATTTTCTGAATGAACTCCCGTATTTGCGCCGATTAAATACCCGTATGTCCGGGGGCGGGACATGCAAATACTGGTTGCCAACTCTCATTGGCCTTTTTTCATAGTCCAGAGGTGAATATCGGCACTCAAGAGAGACGCCTAGTGTCGCTTCTCTGACACAACGTGGAGAGAGCGACAGAAGGGGAAGGACAGTTCCCCCCAAAAATATAAATATACTTCATTTACCCTCATGTTGTCCCAAACCTGTTTAAAAGGAGGCACTGATCACAATGAGAAATGCTAGTTTCAGATTTTTGTACTTTGACAACTTGCTGCTTCATTATTTAAATTCTAGGAAATAATATGAATGTACTAATGAATAAAAATATATTGATACAACATCAAATCAAATCAAATCCCTTTATTGTCACTCAACCATATACACAAGTGCAACAGTGGGTGAAAGTCTTTGGTGCGGTTCCAAGCTACATAGCAGTATGACAATTACAATAAACATCTGATTTACACATAACACAATTTACACATCTTGTTACACCACACAATATACAATATACACCTAACAATATACAACATACATTATACACAAAATAAGAAGACTATACAAAACAAATAATATACAGTATACACAAAATCAGAAGACTGTATACAATGAAAATACTCTGTAATCAGTGGAAATAAATATGAAGTGTTGTGTTGACATTCAGCTGTCGGTTGATAGTTAGTTTTCAGTGTGTCAATAAGTGAAGTATAAAATGTAGGGCTGCCTCCTGATAGTCGACCAAGCGTTACCGTGCGTTCACACCAGAAACGGCAAGAGCGTCAAAATTCGCTCTGGCTGCCCTGCCTTCAATGCTCGTGGACGCTCTGACGTAGTTGAAATAGGCGGCAACGTTTGTTCAGAATGCTTTGTTTTGTGAACTATATTTAAAGGGGCCGCATTTTAAACATCCAGACATGTCAACCATTTACTTTTTGCCGACCTATCACAAGTAGTGTATATCCTCATGAACTCTTAAAATGTGAAAATAAGAAATCGATTATAAAAACAAACCACTATAAAATTATAGTTGTTTGTTATCAAAATAAAATACATTTGTAATAATATCTGTGGTCTTGGTTGTTTTATATCCCTGTAAGCAAACAGGGACAGATCATATATTACTGGGAAACCGGCCACGGCAATAATTATTTTCTCCATTTTATCTTCGGAACTAATGTTTGGTGGGAACCAAAGTTTACACTGTTGTGTTCTCTAGAGCGGAGCACTTCTATATTCCAATAGGTTGCCGCCAAAGCTCATTACCATAATGTTGACTGCACTTGAACTTTCACCTGACGCCCACACCGGCCAAGACTCGCCGCGCCGCTTCTCGCCGCCGAGAGATGCTGGCTGTCATTGAAAATGAATGACTTCCGGTCGATTTGGCGCTCTCGCCGCTTCTGGTGTGAATGCACGGTTACTCGATGAGAAGAGACTTGGTCGACCAAACCACTTTTCCATTTACCATGAGGCAAGTCTCTGTCTAAACATGCAGGTGGAAAATTACTTACATAAATGAATACATAAAAACAATTATAAATGTAAAAATAATAATTATAATGATGATAGTAATCACGGTTCGAGGTGAATGTGTTTTTGTATTATTTTATATATTTTGTATTATTTTACAGGCTGCAGATTTGTGGTCCCAATGAACTGTTCTGTGGAAAAAAAATTAACTGAACTCAAAATACCTCCTGAGCTGAGATGTCTGAGGTCATTTTTACAGCAGTCTCAATGACGATACTGTTCTTGCTAAAAAAAGATTCAGAAGACAGAAACAAAGAGTGAGAACATTTTACATGCGCGTGTTCCATGAGACTGCACGCCTCCGTATCAGCACGTCATTTATGTGCATAGGCGGCTTTTCTGCCATCTGTTCTTAATAATATAAGAACAGTGTTAGCGATGTTACTTACATTCTGTAGCAGACCTGGAACTCAAAAATGTTCTGATGCCCCCATATGTATATATATGTATATATATATATATATATATATATATATATATTTAATTAAATTAATATCATAAACGTACGATAAGTCGACTAATGGCTCAAATTGGCAGTGCTAATGTATGTGTCGTGAGTGATCAAGAGTTCAAAAGTCTGATTGCTTGGGGGAAGAAGCTGTCATGAAGTTGGTTGGTGCAGGTCCTGATGCTGCGATACCGCCTGCCTGTTGAGAGCAGCCCATGGTTCGAGTGGCTGGAGTCTCTGATGATCCTTTTTCACTGCCTAGTATAGATGTCCTGGAGGGTGGGAAGCTCATCTCCGATGATGTGTCTGGCAGTTCGCACCACCCTTTGCAGGGCTTTGCGATTGAGAGCGGTGCTGTTGCCGTACCAGGCGGTGATGCAGCCAGTCAGGATGCTCTCTGCATTGCTGCTGTAGAACCGTGTGAGGATGTGGTGCTTCATTTCAAACATCCTCAGCCATCTCATGAAGAAGAGGCGCAAGTGAGCCTTCTTCACAATGGCCTCAGTGTGGACAGACCATGTGAGTTCCTCATTGATGTGGACACCGAGGAACTTGAAACTGCTGACTCTCTCCATCAGTGCTTCATTGATGGTGATGGGGCTGTGTTCTCTGTCTTTTCTCCTGAAGTCCAGCACAAGATCCTTGGTCTTACTGACATTGAAGGAGAGGTTGTGCTCCTGACACCAGTGTGTCAGAGTGTGCACCTCCTCTCTGTAGTTTCATCATTGTCAGTGTTCAAACATACCACCATCATATCATCAGCAAACTTAATGATGGCATTGGAGCTGTGTGTTGCCTCATAGTCATGTCAGTATAGGCAATACCGGAGCGGGCTGAGAACACAGCCATGCAGGGCTCCAGTGTTGAGGGTCAGTGATGAGGAGATGTTGCTGCCCATTCTAACCACCTGGCGTCTGCTTGACAGGAAGTCCAGGATCCAGCTGCATAGCGAGCTGTTTAAGCCCAGAGTTTCACTTCAAGCTTGGAGGGCACTATGGTGTTGAATGCTGAGCTGTAGTCAACAAACAGCATTCTCACATATGTGTTCCTTTTTTCCAGATGGGAGAGAGCATTGTGTAGTGTAGATGCAGTGGCATCATCAGTGGATCAGTTGTTGCGGTATGCAAACTGCAGTGAGTTCCATGAGGCATGCAGCACAGAGCAGAAATAATCTCTGATTAGTCTCTCAAAGCATTTGCTGATGATGGGGGACAGAGCAACAGGATGCCAGTCATTTAAGCAAGTGATTTTGGATTGCTTTGATACAGGCACAATGGTGGACATTTTAAAGCATGTGGGGACCACAGACAAGGAGAGGGAAAGGTTAAAAATATCTGTATAAACACCAGCCAGTTGGTTCGCGCACACTCTGATGGCCCAGAATGCCATCTGGACCTGCTACTTTACGGGTTGCATCCTCTACAGAAATGGAGGTTGAACAAACCTCTGTAGCTTCAGCCGCGAATGCTCTCTCCACAAGGGCGGTGTTATTTCCCTCAAAACGATCATAAATAGTATTAAGCTCATCTGGGAGAGAGGCAGTGGTGTTCACGGCAGAGTTTTTATTCCCTTTGAAGTCTGTGATGATATTAATTCCCTGCCACATGCTTGTAGAGTTGGTGGTGTTGAACTGTCCTTCAATATTGTTCCTGTACTGGCATTTGGTAGAGGGCATAACTGGCTTGTTTATGTTCCTTCATGTTCCTGGAATTAAAAGTGGAGGTCCGCGCATTAAGTGCCACATGAACATCGCAATTAATCCACTTTTGCTGGTTAGGGTAGATCCATATTGTTTTGGTCAACAATACATCATCACTGGGAACATCTCCCAGTCCGCGTGATCCAAACAGTCTTGTAGCGTAGAGTCTGATTGGTCTAACCAGCACCGGATCATTCCTGTTTCAGTTTCTGCCTGTAATCTGGCAGAAATAGAATGGAAGAGTGGTCCGATTTGCTAAATGGTGGGTGGGGGAGGGATTTTTACCATCCCGGAAGGGAGAGTGGTCCAATGGTCCAAAACCCGGTCCCCTCGTGTGTTGAAACTGATGTGATGGTAGTATTTTGGTTCTATTGACTTGAAGTTGGCTTTGTTAAATTCCCCGGTCACAATGAATGTGGCATCAGGGTGTGGAGCTTCCTGCTTGCTTATACTTTCATACTGTTCCTTGAGTACCCGATCTGTGTCGGCTTGTGGGGGGGATGTGCACAGCTGTGAATTCCCTCGGTAGCCAGAATGGCCAACACAGAAGCATGAGAAATTCCAGATCAGGAGAGCAGAAAGACTTGATAGAATGTACGTTCCTCTGATCACACCAGGAATTGTTGATCATAAAACATACACCACTGCCTCTGCTTTTACCTGAGAGGTCTTTCACTCTGTCCGCCAGGTGCACAGAGAACCCCAGAACACAGAGTCTGGAATGTCTGCATACTTCCAAGTTTCTGTAAGGCAGATAATGCAGCAGTCCCTCGTCTCTCGTTGGAAAGGGATCCATACTCTCAGCTTGCAGAGCTTGATGTCTAGAGACTGAACATTTGCCAGTAGAATGCTGGATAGCGGGGGTCGATTTGCGTGACGTCTTAGTCTGACAAGAACGCCGGCTCTCCTTCCCCTTTTCCAGCTGCGTTTCCACATTGGGTTGGCATTGAGGTATTTAAAGAAGAACCAATGTCCAAAATCTTTTGTCTATCGTAGACAATAAGGCAGACAACATTCAAGACAAAAAAAACATAAGGAATTGTAGACAAAAAACTGCAATATTGGGTCAGAGCTCACGGCGCAGCAGCCATACTCTGCACCATCTTGGAGTTCTATGGGATCAAGGATCTTGGTGCAATATTTTGAGAAAAAGAATAGCAATATATTGGTATTTGATTGTACAGCGCTAGTGAAAAATGTTGGACTGTGTTTACGTTTTCAATGGATTTGTGACTTATGCCCTCTTACTACAACAAAGAGCTGATCTTCACCTCTATCTCATTACGAGAAGACATAAGGATTGCAGTTTGCAGTGTGGATTGGAACTGTGGTTGGCTTTAATCATAGTTCATCAGAATTTTTCAATCCACTCGTGCTGTGACGTTTTCAATTCGCCCCATGGCCCCAGACAGCTGTCCCCCCTACATTACCATAACAAAGTTGTCTACTTATGCTCCCTGTGTAGGATGCCACTAGTTGTCAAGGAGCAGCCATTTGGCATGTCCCAGCCCTGCTGTGGCCCATCTGTGGGTCTGTCCTCCTTTTCACTCACTATTCCTGACTCACTCTTACCAGTGCGGTGGAAACCTCGAAAGAACTTGCTTGAGTCATTGCACCAATAAAGGCTACATCTGCAGTGATTGTGCAAGTCTGATGATAATTACAGTTGGTATTCAAGAAAAGGTTTAATACAAGTTACATTCTATTGGCAATCTTTTTTGTTTGCACTCACTGTCTGTGCTCGTTTAGCAACTGAATCACTAAAATAATTATCAGGCATTGGTGCAAATACAGCCACAAAATCTCTGCTGAATGCAACTTGCATGCCGCAATTCCAATCTTGTGTGATGGTTCTAAATGCTGTAAAGCGGAGAATGCAGCAGACCACCACAATCTGGAACACTGTGCCAGGACTGTACAGCATAATTTCAGCTGAATGACACCTGAATCATCCCTTTAACATGCCGAAATTGCCTTGACTACATTGTGGATCATATAGCCTATGGTGCTCTTCTCCATCATTTGTTCGGTATTTAATTTAATTCTGTTGCCAAAATCGATAGGAAATGTAGACAAACATCTCTGTTGAATAAGATTACATTTTCCGCCTGTTTTTCCTCGAGCGGTAGTAGTGTGAATTAAAGTGAACCAAACAAATAGCTAAGTTTTGTGGATAAAGCATGATCTATAATGAGCCTAATTTACAAAGGAGACATGTTTGTGCAGAAAGGAGTGACAATGACTTGAAGGAATATTCCGGTTTCAATACAAATTTAGCTCAATCAACAGCATTTGTGGCATAATGTTGATTACCACAAAAATGTATTTCGAGACGACTGGGTTACAGTGAAGCACTTAAAATGGAAGTGAATGGGGCCAATCTGTTAATGTTAAAATACTCACTATTTTAAACATATAGCCACAAGACATAAATAATATGCATGTTAACATGGTTTTAGTGTGATAAAATCACTTACTAACCTTTTCTGTATAAAGTTATAGCCAATTTTGCAACATTGTTGCCATGATGATGTAATGTAACCCTAAAACCATATAATGACTGTAAAAAGGACAATTTAATCAAATTTATAGCTCAAATAATAAATGTGTTAACTTAACAATGAATGCAAGTACTTTTATAAAATGATAAGTTTAAGTGTCTCATTTTTACTTTTTTTTAAAGACTATTTTAGTGCTTATTGCACTTGTTTTAGCACAATTCTAGTGTAATAAAATTGTTTACTAATATTAACCTTGTCTGTGCAAAGTTATATCCATTCTTTCAACTGCTGTTATGGCTATTTAAAGCCAGTAAATCTGACAACTTTCAAAAGATACCTGCAAGTATACCAGATAGGGAATACAAGAGGTTTAACAAAAAAAAAAAAGAAATTTTTGTGCAGAAGTATTGATATAACTGCTTTGACAAAAATACAAGCCTCACATTTCTGCTTTTAGAACCTCCGGCATGCCTTGCCCCATTGAATTTCATTGTAAGTGTATTACTGTACTCACAATTTTTATCTTTTTGTACAAACTGAGGGACGAGTCAAAACTGTTGTCTATGGGAATTGACTGCATGTTAAAGAAAATGTTGATTTGGTTTGAACTTGGTACCATCATTTATTGCACATAAATAAAATGTGTTTATTTAACAAATGAACTCTGGAGATAGTTGGAGTTCTTGTCATGCTGACCTTTGTCAGTTACTGGCCTTTCTCTTCCTGTACCACTGTGGCATATTTATTTTCTGGATTATGCATACTGTGAATTGTGCACCCTGAAGCATCTAATTAAAAACATTTCCAGGCAAATGCAAACTTGGTTGGGAGAAATTTGGATTCAATATGAAGTGTTGTTCTCTTTATGAATATTAGCATTAGGTTTGTTCCTGACTTGTATGAACAGTTAAAACGTATATGTTCACCATCAAGTGCCAGGAGTAGTGTTCTGTGCTGACTAAATAGCCTAAGCTGGTTTGCTGGTATAAAGGCTAGTCTCCTAGTTAAATTGGTTTGTTGGCTGGTTTTAGAGGACTAAGGGGAAGAATTAAGTGTAACAGTTTGATTTTCATGCTGCTCTTCTCTCACAGTCTCTTTCCATCAGGCATTGGCACTCACCCCAAACACCCCTTGTAGGAGTGGTTGCCATGGGAGCTGGTTGCCATGCAGCCAAAGGAGGTGGTGGTTGGGGTAGTGTTGATGTAGATTGGAGTGAGGTATGTATAACACAGAATTGGTAGTGTGACAGACCTCTGGGTGATACTGTGATTACGCTGTGGGTCTTTTGTCAAACACAACTGGGACCATAATCATGACTAGAGCGAAAATAACAGCAAGGGAGGGAAACAGGCAGCAAAAGAGTGAGGAAGAAAGAAGATGTAACGATAAGGGCAGGGAGAAACAGCATTAGGATAATGAGTTGTTTGAGGCAAAGATTAGTAATTGACATATAAAGTCAAACTAGACAGAGAGAACAAACAACAAATGTGGCATCGCTATTACCAATAAGAAAATGTTATTGCTTGGAGGTTGCTCTTTATAGCTCTGGAGACTTACTGGAGTTCTCAGTTATGTTTCATTGTAGTATCAACTTTTTCTCAGATGTTTCTCCTAATGTTTCATTTAAAGCAATATTCTAAAGAGAGGAATAGAAATAGACACAGTCAAGACAATTGATCATATACTGTACGATAGAGGTAGACCGATATATCGGTTTTACAGATTAATCGGTGCGGATAGTCGGTTTTTATAACTTTTTTTAGAATCGGTTATCGGCAAGAAGATATACCTATATTTGAAGACTATCTGAGTTTTTTTTTTTTTATATTCCTCTTTATGTATTCCTCATCAATAAACATCATCTGGTGAAATTTATATATAAAACACTATATATATATAAAAACTAGACATTGACATTTAGCAGACGCTTTTATCCAAAGCAACTTACAGTGCACTTATTACAGGGACAATCCGGGGGGGAGCAACCTTATTTATCATTCCCTGATTGTTTCCCCAGGTGGTCCTCGTTCCCTTGTTTGTTCCCTTGTGTATTTAAACCCTTGGTTTCCTTGTTTTCTGTGGAAGTTCTTGCATGTTTAGCTTTCATGTTCTGTGATTGGGCCTCAGTGTTTTGCAGTTCCTTTTGCGCCAAGTTAACATGTTTGTTTTTCAGTTTAATAAAGCTGCGTTTAGATCCTTATTCCTTGCCTGCCTCGTCACACGTTAGATCTCCTCTGAAACGTTAAAGAAGATTATGGGTCTTTTTCTTAGGAGTAACATCTGAGCATGAGATGGACACAAAAGTGTCTCATTTACTCTCCATTTAATCTTAATGCTATCTAGGAAAAATATTTAAAATATTAAAAAGATCTCATTTGAGAGATGAAACTGTAAAACTTTGGAATGCTGCGTCTTTAAATTAACCCACTTTAAAGCACTGCCACTACAGCCATTCACATCCACACAGAGGTCTTTAGCCATTGTGTCATGTGTTGTGCCATTTTTGGATTATCCGGTCTATAATATGTTTCCAGATCTTTGTGCTGCATTTAGCTGTTTTAAAATGCAAGAACATCCCTTACAAACAATCTACAATTCTGGTAAATTAGCTGCAATCTTTCCACACATTATTTTCACATGCTTATTATTCGCCGCAGATGTTTGCCAGAAGTTTGCAGCTTTTCACCGGTGGTGGTGAACATGCTGCAAACCTTGGCAACAATGTACCATTGCTGCAAGTTTGCTGTGAAGCTCATATGCATGTGAAAATGATCAGCTGCAAATTTGCCATGAACTCTCTATTTTTTTTTATTTTAACGATATTTTTATGTCTCGATTTTGTCTTATGTTAACACCTCCCATAAAAAACACACCCAACTGGGCTGAGGTGTGTCCCAAAATAAGCCTAATTACACAGATTAAACTAGTTCCACATGTAACCTACTGACAAGTCAATTTTGAAAATTTTTAGTTTTGCACATCCCTAATTTCTACTGGTCCTAGTACCCCTCAGCTCACTGAAGGCTCAAGGATGTGTGATGTCAGTTCTTGAGCGTCAGATAGGCGGCTTGATCTGGCTTCAGGCACTGAAAACAGGCAGGCATGGCCAGCATGTTCGCATGAGTCTGGGGCTCCCCTACATGGTAATTGGACTGAATGCAGGGCAGCATAGAAAATTTGCGGCCTGCCCCTCTGTTGAGATTACTTCATGCACTGCTATGGATGTGGCTCTTGACATGGAAAATATTAACAGGAGGTTTTATTAGATAGTCTAAGAATATGGCTCCATACACACACTAGCACTGGTTCAGTCAGCATGGTTTTAGAAGGCTAAAGAATAGAGCTGGGTATCACCAACTCTGACACAATATGATATAAAATATCACAATACATGCGTCATGATTCAATCATCAGGAAATACATTGCACTGGAAAAAGTCCGCTTATTAAGCAGTCTTTATACTGTAGATAGTGGCTTTTTTGCAACATTTGAAGCAGCATATGTTGTACAGTATTCCACAAAAAAGGTAACAAGACCAAAATTGAATGCAGACATTTTAAAGGTGTTTTCAATATTTATTGTATTTGTTATGCTGTCCGATATGTCAGTATCATGTTAGCTTAACTTGTATTGAACCCAGAGCAACAATAAAAACAATCTATTCAGCATTGTGAGATCACAATATATCAATTAATAATTGTATCAGCTTCAGCAGAACCCTACTAAATAAGTTCTCTAATGAAATTGCAAATGAAATGTGTACACCTAAAGAAAGTTTCACACAAAATTGATTGGTTAATATGCATAGTTTCTGTTGTGGTACATATGAAACTCCACTGAAAGAGGAGCTTGTGTTGTGTATCCTTAGATGACTCAGTAAATATGTGCAGACCTTTTTCATATTGCCTCTCAGTGCAGGTAGAGGGCAATGTGTCACTGAATCATTGTAGCTCTGGGTCACTCTCTAGTCCCATACAGTCGAATCACATAAATCTGACCCCACTTTCCAAACACTGACCGACTCTGTTTAAACTGAGAGGCAATAGGACAGAACAGACAGCTAAGGCCTGTTTATTAGTTGGAAATACCTTGGAAAACAATGTAAACCCAGTTTATGTCTGTACTATGGTATAGGCCTATATCACGTTACTATGACATTAGCATCTGAGACCATCACCATAATACCACCAAAGTATTTTTTATAAGTGTAGTGCTTTTATAAGGTCATGGGTTTGATTCAAATGGAATGCAAGGACTGGTAAAAATGTATTCCCCAAATGCACCATAAGTTGCGTAAGATAAACGATAAAATGCATACATTTATATGTAGCAATAAATATGTATAGGGGAGAAAAATGTACTCATGAGGTAAGTTCTTGTGTTTATCACCATTGTGTTGTTGACCAAGTTGCTCCATTGGGAGTACCAGTAAGTGTACTCAAAGATGGGTTGAATAAGCAACTATGTGCTAAATGACTAATAAATAAAATGCAACATTTGTAATTCATAACATTCAGAGAATTTTCAAGGGCCTAAATCATTTTGCAAGACTTTTTATGTATGCAATGCTTCTGTCAAGTTCAAGACCCCTTCTTTTTATTGACTTTGCAAAATAGCAATACTGAATGCAGGACATGGTTATTTGGTTAAATGTTTGTGCGAGTATATTGATCCAGCTCTGCTGGTGGACTCTTATTTGGGTCATCAGAATTTAGGACAAGTTCAATCAACAGAGCATGATCAATTCAGCACCAGAGGGAAGTTCAACCAGTCAGCCCAGCCAAAAGACTCCCCTATTCCAGACTAGAAAAAGCTAGAATGATTTGAAAGATAAGTGATGTTATTATGCAGTCAGCATAAGACAGCTGCATTTAACAGAGTTGCAGTTGAATTAAGGAACAGGAGTTATGCTGCCTTCAAGTCGATAGAACGTGCTAAGATTGGTCTGAGTTAAGTGGCTGTTATCTGACTGGCTTGAGTAGACGATGAGTGGAGTCCACCTATTTGCAGATTTGTGTGCTCATCTTGTATATTGCAAAATATATTTGTAAGTATTTTTATTACTAATTTAATTTATTTGTGAATTCACTTTATTTTTGTGAAACCCCTTACATTTATTTTTGGATCTGATTCAATTTATTTGTGAACCAACTTTCTATTTGTGAATCGCTTTCCATTTGTAGGTTAATATGCAACAATTCTATCTCCATAGTGAACTGCTCTAAAAGCGCTAAAACACGAGCCAATGTACCCGTGCATGCAAAGAACAGCGCTTCGCCTGTTTATTCTGAATTGCACACAGACCATGTTTATCTGTCTTTAATCCAATTCTTTTTCAGTTTATTTATCACATATTTCCATATCGCAAACATTTTTGAACATTTGTTATCACTGTTAGAGTCTGTGCCACTATCAAAACGCATGCCAACCAACCCAACATAGCAACATTGGCTCAACCAATAGCATGCGTTTGGGTGGGAAATATATGTCAGAAAAATGTTAGACAGGGGAGCGTTTGGGAAACATGTCTGGAAACATACATTATTTTTTGCAATTTAGTTTGGTGCCCATTGTGGCTCAAAAATGAAACACCTCAATGACCAATACTAGTTTGCTTCCACAATGATTCTTCAAATTACATGAATTGCATTACAGATTCATTACAGTAATTTTCTTTACAGTATTAGCATACAGAAAAAGGCAAATTGTATCTATTACATGCAACAACAATGGCCCGGTACTCCCCTCTAGAGCCTGTAGGACAACATCATCACTGACCGGACAAGCCGCCTCCGCCTTGCATGCCATGGCTCTCCCGCAGGTCCATCAAGCCAAGGCGCTTAAAGATCGGGACCCGATCCCGATGTGCTGCAGGAACTGCGCTCTGCCACCGACCTTGCTCTCAGAGCCACGAAGGTCACAGCGCAGGCACTCGGGCGGGCGATGGCCACCCTCGTGGTCCAGGAGCGCCATCTTTGGCTGAACATGGTCGAGATGCATGACGTTGACAAGGCTAAGTTTCTCAACGCCCCCGTCTCCCAGCTTGGCCTCTTCGGCGACACCGCCCAGCAGTTCTCGGCGGTGAAGAAGCAGACGGAGGCAATCTCTCATATCATGTTGCGGCGCCGCCCAACCAGCGTGCCCCGCACCCCGCCTGCTCGCCGATGGCGTCCCCCTGCGACCAAACAAAGGCAGGCAGCTCGCAGCCTCAGCGTTGAGCACCTCGCAGGCGGCGTATGCCCCCCGTCTCCAGGCCCCCTTCCCAGACCAGGAAAGCTTTGAAGCGCTTCTGAGACGGACAACCCAGGCAGTCGGATGTTCACTCCGGAGGTACCAAGACCACTCTGTCCCCCGGTGGAGGGCCGGGAGGAGAATCCTTGTTTTCCTTATTTTCATTTGCCGCACCCTCTCCGGGTTGCGGTACATGTTCAATAAAAGAGCGATTTCTCCACTCCCTTGGTCATCCAGCCGGTGCGCGGCATTTTCACGACACCCCGGCCCTAGAACTCTACAGTCCTGGTCCCCCGGACGCAGCTCCTTCCCTTGGTAAGTCCCTTGGTAAGCACGACTTGATTATCAGGTTCCTGAAAGGCGTCCAGAGATGAATCCTCCCCGGCCTAGCCTGTTCCCCTCTTGGGATCTCTCAGTGGTCCTCTCGGGCCTTCAGAGACCCCCCTTCGAGCCGCTTGATTCAGTCGAGCTGAAGGCCCTCTCCTTGAAGACGGCCCTCCTGATCGTGTTAGCCTCAATCAAGAGGGTTGGAGACCTGCAAGCGTTCTCTGTCAGTGACACCTGCCTGGAGTTTGGTCCGGCGCTTTCTCACGTTATCCTGAGACCCCGACCGGGCTACATGCCCAAGATTCCTACGACCCCTTTCAAGGACCAGGTCGTGAACCTGCAAGCGCTGCCCTTTCGTGGCTGTGTCCGGTGCGTGTTTTGCGTACCTATGCGCACGCAGAGCTTTAGATGTTCTGAGCAGCTCTTTGTCTGCTTTGGCGGACGGCGGAAAGGAACGCCATCTCCAAACAGAGGTTAGCCCACTGGGTCGTTGATGCTATTGCCTTAGCATATCACAACCAGGCCATGCCCGCCCCCTTGCGGGTTTGAGCACACTCTGCTAGAAGTGTGGCATCCTCGTGGGCACTGAGCCATGGCACCTCCCTAGCAGACATCAGGTCTGAGCCGGTAGAACTCGTAATGCGGCACAACCAACCGGGTGTTCTGCTTGAATCTTGCGCCCTTCAACCAAGTTGATCCAGTGCGCCTTCTGTCTCAGGTCAGCCACTGAGCGTCGTTGCCTGGATGTTTCTCCTCCCTAGCCCTCTGGCCCGCAAATTCAGCGGAGCAATTTGTGGCCAGACCCACTACAAGTCTCAATGCTCTGTACTGGGGTCGGGCTCCACGGGCATAGTTCCCTCTTCAGGCTAAATCTCCGTGATGTGTTTTCCGTGGTACGGTCCGCGGTACGTGCTTGTAGAGTCCCCCCTCATTAGGCTGGACCTACCACCACCCAAAACTGGGTAGGGCGTGGCCTCCACTGGGTCTTTCCCTCCTGAAAGAATAGGAAATTTGCAGACCGGACAGCTACCTTGCCTCCAGCCTCGCCTACAGCCCTGGCACGCCAGTGCTGACGTGTTCTGAAGACTCCCCCATAGGCCTCTTCCTCAGTCTCTAAATCTGCCCCCTGCCGGGTGCGTGGAGCAGGGTAAGGGCTTCGAGTCTTCTCTCAGCACCCTAGCCTCGGGACATCCTAAAAGATCCTGACATGCTATCTCCTGCTCCCCCCATGGGGAAAGACCACCTTCCCCGACTTAAGATAGGCCCCGGCGGCTTTACGTCCTATGTGAGAGACATAGTGAGAGAGAAGGCCACGGCTGCTGGGCTTGCTCTCATGCTAGGCATGTAACACCTTTTCCCCCCTCTGTGGTGTGGGAAACCTAAGGTTTGAATGCAAAAAAAAAGAGTTGGGGTGTTGGGGAGGGCTACGTGCAGCTGGCACAGGCGCCTCCAGCACGCAATAGCTTGCTGTGCACCTGTTTCGACAGTCACACAACATGGTCAGTGCGTGGTGCTTTTTTGTGGACCCCTTGTGTCACTTCATTCGACACAACGTCGAGTGAGTGACAGAAGGGGAACATCATGGTTACTGTCGTAACCTCCGTTCCCCGAGGGAGGGAATGAGACGTTGTGTCCCTCCTGCCACAGCACTAGACCTAGCACTGTAAATGGCCGTGCTTAATTTTCGGCTCCTCAGTGCAAAATCCTGACTGGCATTCACTGACCCGCTTCCGTTTATACTCGCATGTCCGGGGCGGGGCATGCAAATTCTGTCTGCCAACTGGACATTGGCCTTTTCTCAGGTTCAGAGGTATGATTCGGCATCCAAGGAAGACTCCTTGTGTCACTTCCTTCGACACAACGTCTTGTTCCCTCCCTCGGGAAAGGGAGGTTACGACAGTAACCATGACGTTTTACATTTTGGAAGGCATTCTGCTATAAAAGAAGCAGTCTTGAGCAGTATCTTACCCACTAATATCTTTTTATAACTATATTATTAATAGGTTTGTAATCGCCATGATTAATACAAGTGTATGTGCATTATTTAGACCAGCCTGAAAACTATTTATTTACTTATATATTTTGCACCATTTGAGTGAAAGAAGCACAATTTCTGATACCATTGTTGTCAGATATTATTCCTGACTTCAAATACATTATTGGAATGTAATCTGAAACTATTGTTTTAGAAATTTCTGTCTTTCATCATTCAAGTAGACAGGTGCTGCATGCAGGACTGGAAGTAACATTATTAAAATGGCCACAGAGCAAACTGACTTGACTCTAAGAGACTTGGGGACATCTAAAGAACTTAGCAAGAGTACAAACACAACAACACAGACACTGGCACTGCAGATGGCTGACTGAAAGTGTGTCATCACCATCTTTAGTCTAATCACCTCCGCCCGCGCTCCTCTGTTACTCTCTCCCCTCCCCTCCGTGTCTCTCTTTCTCTCTTCATCCTCCCCTCACTGTCTATGCTATGGAGAGACAAAAAGTCGAATTGTTCCTCAGGGGCTGTAGCTCTGCATATCTAGCCAAATGTTTGCGTCTCTGTGCGTCAGCGCGTTTCTGTGGGCGAGGACACATATGGTGATGAGACTATGCACATGTGTTGTTGTCGCCTCCTTCAAGTTAATCGCTGAAGGGGAGGTGCGGTTGCCTTTTCCTTCTTTTGGATTTATGTACTGAGTATTCAGCACCGTTTTGCCTCAAGTGACAGATTGAACGACAGATTTGAATGTGAAACATCATCTGGTGATTCGATTTCTGATCTTTCTCTGGTCTCTGTCTTTGGACATCTTACTAAAATGAGTTTTAGCAGTGAGATGGATGAGACAGAAGATGGGAGGTGAGTTTTTTTGTATTTATGACAAAACAGTACTTACAGGCAGAGGTTTAGGGATGTTTTGCTTTTTTTCGAGGCCTTGCATGTAATAAACTAAAATGTTTAATTAGTTTAACCCTCATGTTTGGTTGAGATTGACTACACATTCTTTATGTTATTGCTGTGTCTGTAAAGTTATGTTTATTTTATCTTTAAATTATTTTAATAGGTTCCTGTGGCTTAATCAAAACAGGTTTTGATTTATTACATATTAGTAATTTATTTACAATATATATTATACAATATATACATACATTTATATCTTTATATGTGTTGTGTCACAAAGTAGGTGTATGCATAAAATATAACTCCATGTTACATATACTATAGCTTATGTAATAGGGCTGAAACGATTATTCGATGTTATCGACAACAAAAAATTGTCTACAAAAATTTTCGTTGTCGAATAGTCATTGGATCTAATTTCATGTAACATAAGATCACTTTAAACTCTAACGATGAGAGCAGCACTGCAGCTCGCGCCTGACTTAGGAGAGGAAGAATTACACAGCTCACAGTCCAGATGTCTAAACTTTAGTCTAAACTTTCCAAACAGCTTCAGGTGATATAGATCGCAAATTATCAGGGAACTGTATGCAGAAATACAAAGTAAGTAAATACAGAAGCACTCTCATTGTGGAGTAAGTGGAGCCGGAGCTGCCACTCCGCTGAAGCAAAACTTACGTGACGAGCGTCTTTAAAGGAAACACCCCGATGTTACATCTTACATACAGTTATATTTAATGCATTATAGCTTTATTATAGTTCAAACAATATGGAAGCAGATCATGTAAATAACTACAAACTCCAAAACTGGCATTTCTCTGTGCGGTCAGCACCTCTTCTATGAGTTGCACAAATGTCCCGATCTGAGGGGGAGAAATTGAAACTGCACCCGGCTGATGAACACTGTGTTGCGGGGATTCTCCACACTTGCTGCAGCTAGATTATAACATGATGGCTCATGACTTATTGAATCATAATATATATGTCACTGTGCATTTCTTAATGTGAAGAAAATTGGCAATATTCAGCTTTATTAATACGAGAGAGTTTGTTTTTTGTGAGTTAAAGATGGATTGAAGTGAACAGAAATGTGAGAGAGGAAGTCTTCACCCCATTATTCACTGCAACAAAATACATTTTTGATTTGTTTTGGTTTTGGCTTGTTTTCCAATATAAATATGTAAAACTCTTTTAAAACAACATACTTTTTAAGCAGCTATACTGCAGAAGAAAAAAATGTTATCTGAGAATGTTGAATATAATATTAAAAATACAAATATTTTAAAATATAAACAAAAAAAAAAAGATGCATTCACCTGAGAAGCAGCATATAAGATATTTAGACTTGCTTTTAGAGAAAAGATCTGGAATATAATTATATTTTGTCTTTACTGCACTTGAATTTCTTTACTGAATTAAACTTATAAAAAGTATTTCCCCCCCTTTAATTCATTGAATGTCATTTAGAGGTTTTTAAAAAAGATGATTTTGTCCTCTTTGTTGTTAGTAAGCACATTTAATACAACCTTTTAAGTCGGGACACAAGCTGAATAATCGGTATAAAGCTAATGATTAATCGTTGCAATAATCGCCGAATAGTCTAATAATCGGTCTAATAATCGTTAGATTAATCGATTATCATAATGATCGTTAGTTGCATCCCTATTATGTAATGTAAAATTTTTCATCATGGAGGATGTTTGATGTGTGTTATAATGTTACAATTTTGTTTATAATCAGTTTTCATAAGATGAGGAAAATATATTATATTTTTAAGCTATTAAAATGGCCTTTGAACATTTAAATGTTTTCCCAGTAAATAGGTCTTTAAATCAGTACTTATCTCAGATCAGGAACCAAGCTTATTCTGAAGGATTGTGTTAGGCTAATAGCCTTACAGGTAGCAGCTGTGTGAGCCTTCAAGCCCACATGCCTCAGATTAATAGCTAAATTGATACATCAACAGAACAGATTAGTTTAGACGTATCTGTCTGTTTTTTATTAGATTCAATTTTTTATTTAGTTATTTTTTATAATTTCTTTTGCTGTTTTCAAATATATTTGAGAGATGCTTTTGATTATACAAAAGCAAATGAATAGCTGATTAAATTGGATTTTCTTCTTCCAGAAGGGCATCTTTACAGAGATTCAGTGGACTGAGAGGATTGTTGTCTCTTTACCTATCAGTTTCTCTTACTGGTGGTCTTAAAGGGCCACAGTCCTGCTATGCAGAAAGCAAAATAGGTCACTCGTATTCACGTCGTATTCACTGAGATTCTCTTTTCCGGTGACTGATATTGCCAAGTAGAACGTGTTCTAGTGGTGGGAAACAGTGGGAACCTGGCAATATGATATGCTGAAAGAGAGAGACGCACAACTATTTATTTGGAATTATCACTGCTGAAGACACTGTACAAAATGTTATTGAAAAATGTTTAAATGTCCAGCCATGAAGACAAAAATTAAGGCTTTCTTAAGAACAGCCACAATAGATCAGAGTTTGCTTCACATAATTCTTATTCGTCACTCTTACAGACTGTGCAATATTTTATACTGTGTTTATGTTGCGTCATTCCTTTGTATGGAAGTAGTGTTTTAGTCTCTTTTTGCGTTTTTTTGCATCAAAGTGTGCCTTTTCTCACAGTCACTTGGATGATATGTAACCGCGTAAAGATGTTGAAAATGATAACAGATGTGCTAGGTTTAAATGGTATTCTTTCTTGTTTTTTTATCTGTCAAAAATTTTGACAAAAAGCAATTATAATTGACCATCAATGTATTCAAATGTTGGATTTCACTAAATGACGTCTAGAGCAGGTTTTGGGTACACACTGGGCCATGTTGGTATCAAAACAAATATGTGAGGCATTAGCACACCTTGGTGCCTGAGTGTTTATCTTTACACAAAAAACACTTGCAGTCTAGCTGAAGGATCTGTAAGGACATCCTTACAAATAAAACAACTTAAAGAAGTTTGCATTATTGTCTAATATAATAACTGAGCATTTGTCAACCTAATGCAACATTACGTTTACATTTCTCACACACACGTGACACTTGTTATGATTTGTGGTCATTTTTACCCCAGAAATATGTATGAGAAAAACGTACCTGAAAATATTGATCCTTTGTGTTCGAATGTTGTTACAGTATTGTGAGAATAAATATTGCAATACTTTGAAATATAGAATTTTTCCATTCTTGGATCAAAATTATTTGTCAAACATTCCTCTTCAACAAACATAGGCCTAACCCTATCACTAACTCCAACCATACCCCTAAAAGAGAAATGATAGCTAATTAGCTGATGCTACCAGGTTTTACATAGTTTCTCGCTGGTCTTTTATATTTATTAGCTAGTTCAATCTGGTTAGGGCAGTTAGACCACCTTGGCCTTATTATTTCAAGAGGAGAACTAAAGCTGCAACATGCAGCTCAATGTTTTATGAAAACTCAAAATAAACTGTTAGAAATTCTGTGCAATTTAGTAAGGCAAGGCCTTAAATTTGATTTCAAGGTTGAATGATCGTATAAAGGCACCACATGCCTTTGCGTGAACGTGCTGTTACATTAGAACGCTTTCAGCTCTATTAACCTTCTGGATGTCAACCAACAAGCTCTAGGTGGAGTAATTGATAAGGGTAAACTGAACCCCTCACAATTTACTTGTTAATCACTTGGAGGGAAATGGGTCTTATGCTAGACTTCCTCTGCTTTTAACACAATTCAACCCCATATTTTATCCAGTAGGCGTTTAGAACAATTTGAGATGAGTAACAATCTTGTGGATTCTTGACTTTTTAACTAATAGGACACAAAGAGCGAAGGTAAATGGAACTTTGTCTGACCAATTTTGCTCCTCTTCTGGCTCCCCAAAAGGATTTGTGCTTTTACCCCTATGATTTATTCTCTACGCTAATATGTGTCAGAGTAGGTGGGAAAATAGGACCATCTTAAACTACGCAGATGACACTGTTATTGTCAGTCGGGTTCAGGACACTTAGACCAGTCCATCGATGACTTTAAGTGGTGTGAGGAATCCTTTCTTTAATTAAACTTATTTAAGACAAAAGACATGATCATTTATTTTATGCATTACACATCCATTATGGGTCAGACAGTAGACTTCTACAAATATCTTGGGACAATTATTTACTCAAAACTGAACTTTGAAGCAAATTGTGAAGCCGTGTGTAAAAAGGGGCACCAGTGTTTGTTTAATGTAACTGTCCCATTTTCATATTGACAGAACTATTATTCTATTGTTCTTTTATTGAATCAATTCTATCCTTTTCTTTAGTGTCCTGGTTCAGAAATCTACCTTTTAAGAACAGAAATCTGAGTCAAATTGTCAAATGGTCTAGTAGGCTGATTGAGGAGTCACAGCTTAACCCAGCACCCCTGTATACCACACAGTTACAGCGGTTAGCTGAGCAAGGTAGCTTGCAATTCGTCAGCGTTAGCAGGCATGATCAAGTTAGCTAAAACTACACAGATCATTTATGGCACTCTATTTCACATGCTTTGCATTTATGTAAGTTTACCTGTCCAATAAGAAGAACACCAATTCAGGGTCGGGTTTAATCCCCAAAACCGAACTAAGGTCCCTCCAGGAATCAAATGCCCTGCCGATGTTCACTCTAGTTTTCGCTCGACCACAATCATGTTACCGTTTAGCCAGACAGGATTCAGTAGATACATTTATTTATTTATTATTATTATTGTTTTTTTTTGGCTTACTCTGAGTTTGTGTAGGAGTCGGTGTTGTGCTGGGAGCCGGCCGTTTGCTGGATTCCATCTCTAAAATAACCTACCTAGGTAACACGTTACCTAGTGTTGCAGTTTGTTGACACTGTTGAATAGAGGAAGCACTGAGGCAAGGCTCTCGGTAGCGCGCATAAACATTCTTTGGATTTTCCCAGCAAAAGCGACCCTCTCCCTTCGCATGAAAGCAGTCTACAGGCTTTAATAGGCAACTGAGGAAGTCTGGGAATGGCACATTTTTAAAGTTGTGTTACAAGCCTTTCACATATTGGCAAAAAAAGGTTATATGTTACATATTGCACCTTTTACTATTTATATATTGTATTTAAATGTTGATTTGGATGTCGGTTGAACGTGGAGCACTTGTTATCATGTCGTACACTGTTTGTGCTGTTTGTAAAAAAATTCAAAATGTATGAACTCACCCACTGCAAACCAAATTTACCTACGGGTATAAATAAAGTAACCTGAACCTGAACCTGATACTGCACCAAATAGAAGGTTCTGAATGTACTGTATTCTTGGTTGCCATTTTGTAGAAAAGGAACCTCAGAGCTGTATTTTTAATGCCCTGCCCTTCACCCAAATCAAACAAAATCAATTATTCAAGTACAAGCTAATGAGCAAAAGGAGACTTTTACCATTCTTACCTTGCAATACAAGTCTCTGCCTGCAATTAAAACTCACTGTATCATTGTTTTGTTTTTTTTCAACATTAAATTACATTTTATAATTTAATTGTTTGTTTGAGTCTGTTAGAGTTCTGACTCTACCCATTGCTTGAGTTTTGGGCGGGACTACCTGTTTGCCTGACGAATGGCAGATGGGTATATTATTTTTGGAAATGTACTTGGAAACATTTATTATTTTGGCTATTCCGTTTGGTACTTCTAGTGTTGTTGAAATTACACCCTGCAGCTTTAATTTACAAGGAATAGAAGTAGATTTTGGACTCCATGGGAGAAAATAATCTTTTGGCTATTTACACTTAATAAACCTTGAACCATGAACAGCACAGCAGTGGTCCAGACTTCAAATTATTTGTAAAAAGGTCATTACAACAAATAATGCCTGGTAGGCCAATTGTGATAATGTACAGTAACATAGAGCTCACATGGGAAACATCACTGAGAAATATCCTTGTGTTTCACATAAGCAAATAATAATCATGCATCCTAAAGTGAGTTTGATTTAGCTTGGCCTGTGATGGTTTAAGCGAGAATCAGGGTTGGGAAAAGCCACAAAAGCCCTCATTGGTGAGTCAGTGTCAGTCTAGAGCGGAAGACTCCTTTGGCAGCCTGTGATTCAGCTGTCTCACTGCATTAGAGCTCACTGCTGTCTAAAGCTAATATTTTATTGGTCAGGGCATTTCATCTCCCAGCGAAGAAGAAAAAACTTGACATACTTGGAAAAAAGCCTTGTTTTGTCAGAACACGATTTGATGCAAATTCACACCTGGAGTGAACATGGCTCATTAGGAAAATGTTGATCGTGGCATGTTGCTATAAAACTCTATAGCAACAAGCACACACAGACATACATTTTTATAAGGAGATGGTTTACATGGGAAAGTCATCGTTCAGGACATTTGTTTAGTCTGAAACTTTGAATACACTTTGTGTTGTATTCCAGTAAAATACTAATTGAGGTAAAAAAAAAATAAACTTAATGAGAATAATTAAGTATAAACTTATGAGGAATGTTTAGTATTTACAGGCATTCATCCTTCATGCGTGTTATATTCTGATCAAAAACTTGTGATTGAATCAACAGTATGTAATGTACACCAAATTACCCATATTCACTCTGGCTGTCTATGTAAAATGGTCACTGTGTCAGTGTCTTTTTGTATTGATAATATTAGCAAAAGCGGCTTCCTCATAGAATAAACCTTTCGAGTAACCCCATTTCCCCCATGTCATCTTCTGTCCAAACAAGCATAAATCATGGCTACTCAAGTGTATCTATAATATGCGAGTGTCATGTTTACGTATGAGTGTGTAACCTCACTCTGAACAGGTGTGATATGGTGTAGTTTGTTTAGACCTGCAAAGGCAGATGACAAGAGCAACAAGTCGCCTTCGCTCCCTTTGTCAAACAATATTTATAAATGGGATCTATAAGGAACGGAAAAGTGGGTCACAGTCAGTTGGCTTTATTTATCTGAGGCTCCCTCCTCAAACCTGTGTACACCCCTCACTTCACGGGGGTCTTATTTGATTCATTTGAAAAATTACAGATGCAGAACATTACATTATAGCAAATAGTGGCTTTCAATCAATGCCTGTTTATAAAAAGCATTGCCCTGTCTATATCATGATAACATCACTTTGGGATCCAACTGTAGGTCTTAAAGGATAGTTCACCAAAAAAAAGTGTTATCATTTACTCACCCTCATGTTGATACAAACTTGTCTGACTTTCTTTTTTCCTGTGAAAAAAAACAAGATATTTTGAAGAATCTCCAAGCTGCTGTTTTCCATACAGTGAAAGCATACTGTGACCAGGGGCTGTCAAGCTCCTAAAAGGAAATGCGTAGCTGACAAATCTAATTTGCACATTCACATTTTCAAACTTGATGTGTCAAGATGTGCTGTACCAATTTTAACTTCAATTAAACCAAAAACAGTATCATTAGTTCTGAACATGATGCACCAAATTAGAATATGCGCATACACAAATTAGATTTAGGAGTTGGTGGAGGGTGAGATTCTCAATGAATATCAACTCACACTTTGGTCTGGTCTTCACTCAAAGCTATCATGTGTCTTCAAAAAACTTGGAATATAGCGTGTCATGTAGACTACGTTTATGGCACTTCAAGGTACTTTTTGGTCACTTTTTAGAGCTTGACAGCCCCATGTCACAATATGATGTCATTGTAAAGAAGAAATCAGCTTGGAGAAGGTTCAAAATATCGTCTTTTGTGTTCCACAGCTTTGGAATGACATGAGGGTGAGTATTTTCTAAAATGTTCTATTGTGGAAGAGCTATTCATTTAATACCTGTTGAAACATATCATGAGTGATCTCCCTACCTCTTCCCCTTAATGCCAATTTAGAGATTTGAGCAAATGTTACCACCAGAGACTTGAGCGCCATGCTACAATTACTCCCTCTGGATGCATCCAAAAAGTCTAGAATATGTCCTATCCTAAATACTTACAATTTAATTTATATATTAGATTTTTATAATTTGACCAAATTTAGGCTTTGGACTTAGAAATTCCACCTGCCTGCTCTTCACTGACAATGAGCATGTTTATCCTTACACCAATTATGCTTAATAAGCCAACAATGTGTGTATCTTAATCTGGATGGATTCATATCTGACGGGGTCTATGGTTGAGCCACCAGACAGTTTACTGAGATGACATAAAATAAGTAATCTCCCAAATGTTGGAATATTGTCTTTAAGTGCTGTTTTCCCTTTGTCTTATTTCACAAATTTCGGGAAATTTCGGTCCAGCTGGTTTTAATTTTGGTGATTAAATAATTTCCGTGGAATGGCTTGGTTGGCTCTTATGGTTGTTGTGTGACTTTCACATGCATGTATTGGAAATTTCCCATGCGAGTGTCCCCAAAATCTCATTTATGGGAGGTTTTGTTGGTCTCATGTTTTCTTTGCGGTATGTGTTGGTGATTAATGGTGCTGTAGTGGGTCTGTTCATCAGTCTGGGCTCCAGAATTAGTGACTGGCACCTCAGTGAGTGCGGCGTACACATATCAAATGTGACCTCAATCAGATTCGGTGAGGGTCTTTAATACCCCCCTCCTTTCTACATCTCTCTCAAGTTTCCTCTTTCTTCTCCTTATAAAGTCTGTTCTCTCTCTCTCTGGCTTTTGGCCTTTCTTCTCCTCCCTCTCTGCTGCGTAGCTTTGGCAGGGGTTCAGCCATTAGATCAGCCCTGAAAGTGGAGCAGAGTCTCGTAAGCACCTCCCATTCCTCTTCCTGCAAAAGTATTGGCTTTTGTTGTGGAATGGTGTGGCATTCTGAGATTGTAACTAGGAATGGGTCACACTGGTTGAGTTGTCCAACAACCAACTAGTCTATTAGTGAGATCTAGATTTTTATTTTTGTTATATTTTTAGCAGCTTTGTTTGACTTAAGCCAGCATCACACTAGCAGACTCAAAACATCTCGATTTTGCCGAGGGTGTCACACATGCAGACTGTTTTGCTGAGATCTTGCTCTCTTCAATCGGAGGTATGACACACTTGCAGATACAACATGGTGGAGGGGTAACAAACATACCAACTAACCGCAACTATCTCTCTCTGACTATGGTTACATGGACACCAGAAAGTGGCTTATTGCGAGAAAACAGCGTTCCTGTTTACATGCACTGTATAAGCGGCATACTCTTTACTCCTGTGTACATGCGGCTAGTTCAGTAAGCAGCTTTCCCCACAGCAATGTAATTTTCCTCTGACACTTGTGTAAATATCACACAACACATGTTGATTTGAGTTGTTGTGTTTTTTTCCTTAACTTACTATCGCGACCTGCAGCTGAATTGCAACACAGTAATGGGGGTTACCCTCTTACATAAAACTCTGGGATTCCCCAAATGTACAAGCACATATGTGCAGATGTTAGAAACAGTCAATATTTTACATTTGTGTTTATAAATGGATATAGTTTATAGTATATGTGATTTTCCCACTGTACTCCCAGAAATGTTAAATTCCTTCTGCTGTGTTGACATGTTGTTGGGCTCCATTCTGTTACGTTTGTTATCCCGGTCTGTTCACGCACATGCGCTCCCTTCGAACACCCATCAGAACACTGCTTATGTGTTTACATGAGCACATTAAGCCGTGTTCTCCAAGAGAAACGGAGGTGTTTTAAACTGCTTTCTCTTAATCTCTTAAACAATGTAAGGAAATCAGTGTTCTTCTTGTTTACATGACGTTTCAGAATGGCGCATTCTGCTAAATACCTTGGAATAAACCGTTTACTTAAGTGCATGTAAAAATGGTTTCTGATTCACTGTCACATGGAGCTGACCAAAATAACAACAGGAGTACAGCGGAAGCATAAATAATTGCAATAGATTAATATAGGGCGATTTTTGTACCAGTAGCTTGCTTGATTTGTTACGAAACAGGGGCTTAAATTGTGGCAATTTTGCATGTTCAGTAAGGTAATATTTCAAAACCAAAACTTATGGGCGAATAATTTACATTCCATTAAAACAGACTGAAAACGCTTTGAAAGAATGGAAAGAATCACTATGGATTACTATTGTGTTTGTGATGAAATGCAGCTGAGTGCTGTGAAAACGTTCAGATAAACGTCTTGTCAGTTCTTCAGTAAAAGAAGAAGCTCATTGGTCCCTTAAAGAAAACACAAGAGCCCGCCCTGGAGACAGAACGATTTTTTCAAGCAAGCATGATGTACTTTTTCAGTTTTTGAAGCCACTTACTCAGCAGGGATCTCGATGCTATATTGATTAACGACCTCTAGCTGGCAGACACTTATGCACACTTCATCTCCTCTGCCTGGCTGGCAATTATGTTAATGAAGCTCACACATGAAAATCACTGGAAAATTGGCTAGTGTGGCCGCCGGCTTTAGTGTTCTGGCAGCATGCTGTGCTTTAGCTGTAAGACAGTTTACATGCTAAAACCCTCACAGAAACATTGCATCCCCTTAAAAATAATGTTTTCAATCAGATTCCCAAAAAATCCCCCAATTTTCCATTGGTTGTACAAACAGATAGTTCTGCCCCAAACTTACATCATTAATCAAGTCAATACTGCTTTGTCGGCTGCATGGATTGCTCAAACAAATGAGAGTGTTTTGAGAATGCCACAGAGACACAGTTACACCTTAAGGTAAAAACAACATACTTAGGGCACTGCATCGCATCTCGCTCTGTTTTTTGAGCATTTCACCATGAAATGTTTCTCCTGTAGTTGTGCTATTTTTTTACGCAAAAACATGTCTTTTACAATTCCTTCTAAGAAACAGTCAAAGTCAAAACAAGCCTAATTCCTTGAGCCTGTTTCCTATTGACGCACTAAAGCTGAAGATATAAATAACCATCTTAAGACAAATGCTTTTGTGAAACATCTTATGTGGCTAAGACTTTTGCACAGTTCTGTATATATATTTATTTAAATTGTTTTAAAATATTGCCTTAGACTTTCTTTACGGTTACCGGATGGCCCAGACACAGAGACTGCAAGGGTGCAAATTGAATTAAATCCCAGATGCAGTTTATTGTGCTGCTACAATCCCAATCAATAATTTACCAGAAGAAAATAAAGTGGTACACAATAAAGGACTTTTAATTATAAAAAAGCCCGAAATACACATGGGACTCTTATTTTGAAATGGATGCGTTCCCAGTTGTGAGTTCACTGATGGCTGATTCGCTGGGAAAGTGACTCAAACTGCTAACCTGAGCCCCTGAGTTCAAACCCTCAGTTATTTTTGGGTGATTCATGAAAAAGATCCGTTTCAATAGAGTAATTTGTTCTCAACTCTCTCACGCTAGGTTTGTTGTTGTGTGCGATTCAGCAAGCTCTTCGGAAACAGAATGGGTGAAAAGCGGTGCGAGACACAAAAGTGCACGTTCTAAAGATGGATTCAATAACTAACCAGATGATATCTGATGTCAAATCAAAATCAAATCAAATCAAATCACTTTATTTTCACACTACCATGTACACAAGTGCAACAGGTGAAATTCTTGTGTGCAGTTCCAAGCAACATAGCAGTCATGACAGTGAGGAGACATATACCAGTTACAATAAACAACATACTTACACAACACAATTTACATATCAAATGTACACATACTTACACAACACAATAATTATGTACAATACACACAATATAGAATACACAATATCCAATACAATAAGTAAGGAGTATATGATACCGCCTGCCTGATGGTATCAGTGAGAACAGACCATGACTCGGGTGGCTGGAGTCTCTGATGATCCTCCGAGCTTTTTTCACACACCGCCTAGTGTATATGTCCTGGAGGGAGGGAAGCTGACGTCCGATGATGTTCCTGGCAGTTCGCACCACCCTTTGCAGGGCTTTGCAGTTGTACGCGGTGCTATTGCCGTACCAGGCGGTGATGCAGCCAGTCAGGATACTCTCTACAGTGCTGGTGTAGAACCGTGTGAGGATGTGGTGGTTCATTCCAAACTTCCTCAGCCGTCTCAGGAAGAAGAGGCGCTGGTGAGCCTTCTTCACAACGGCCTCAGTGTGGACGGACCATGTGAGTTCCTCAGTAATGTGGACACAGAGGAACTTGAAGCTGCTGACTCTCTCCACCGGTGCTCCATTGATGGTGATGGGGCTGTGTTCTCCGTCTTTCTTCCTGAAGTCCACAACAAGCTCCTTGGTTTTACTGACATTGAGGGAGAGGTTGTGCTCTTGACACCAGCGTGTCAGAGTGTGCACCTCCTCTCTGTAGGCTCTTTCATCATTGTCAGTGATCAGACCTACCACCGTCGTGATCGTCAGCAAACTTAATGATGGTATTGGAGCTATGTGTTGCCACACAGTCATGTGTGTACAGGGAATACAGGAGTGGGCTGAGAACACAGCCCTGCGGGGCTCCAGTGTTGAGGGTCAGTGATGAGGAGATGTTGCTGCCCATTCTAACCACCTGACGTCTGCCTGACAGGAAATCCAGGATCCAGCTGCACAGTGAGCTGTTTAAGCCCAGAGCCCGGAGTTTCTCATCAAGCTTGGAGGGCACTATGGTGTTGAATGCTGAGCTGTAGTCTACAAACAGCATTCTCACATATGTGTTCCTTTTTTCCAGATGGGAGAGAGTAGTGTGTATTGTAGATGCAATGGCATCATCGGTGGAGCGGTTGTTGCGGTAGGCAAACTGCAATGGGTCCAAAGAGGGGGGCAGAACAGAGCAGATGTAATCTCTGATTAGTCTCTCAAAGCATTTGCTGATGATGGGAGTCAGAGCAACAGGACGCCAGTCATTTAAGCAAGTGATTGTGGCTTGCTTCGGTACAGGCACAATGGTTGATGTTTTGAAGCATGTGGGGACTACAGACAGGGAGAGGGACAGATTGAAAATGTCCGTAAAAACACCAGCCAGTTGATTCGCGCACGCTCTGATGACGCGGCCCGGAATGCCGTCTGGACCCGCGGCTTTACGGATGTTCACCCGTCGGAAAGATCGGGTTACATCCACAACAGAGACGGAGAGTGAACCAACCTCTGTAGCATCAGCCGTGAATACTCTCTCCGCGAGGGGGGTGTTAATGTCCTCAAAACGAGCATACAATTTATTAAGTTCGTCCGGGAGAGATGCAGCGGTGTTCATGGCGGAAACTTTATTCCGTTTGTAGTCCGTGATTGTGTTAATTCCCTACCACATATTTCTAGAGTCAGTGGTGTTGAACTGACCTTCAAGCTTGTGCCTGTACTGGCGTTTGGCTGTACTGATAGAGTTACGGAGGGCATAACTGGCTTGTTTACGCTCCTCCGTGTTAGAAGAATTAAAAGCGGAGGTCCACGCAGTAAGTGCCGCGCGAACATCGCCGTTAACCCATGGTTTCTGGTTGGGGTATATCCGTATAGTTTTGGTCGGAACAACGTCCTCTATGCACTTCCCGATGAAACACGTTACGCTGTCAGCGTAAACCTCGATGTCGTCATCAGAGGCGGACCGGAACATCTCCCAGTCCGCGTGATCAAAACAGTCTTGTAGCGCAGAGTCTGATTGGTCCGACCAGCACTGGATCGTTCTGAGGGTGGGTGCTTCCCGTTTTAGTTTCTGCCTGTAAGCAGGTAGAAGTAGAATGGAAGAATGGTCCGATTTGCCAAATGGGGGGCGGGGGAGGGATTTGTAGCCTTCCCGGAATGGAGAGTAACAATGATCCAAAACCCGGTCCCCTCGTGTGTTGAACTTTATGTGTTGGTGGTATTTTGGAGCGATTGTTTTGAAGTTGGCTTTGTTAAAGTCCCCGGCAATAATGAACGCAGCCTCAGGGTGCGCGGTTTCCTGCTCACTTATACTCCCATACAGTTCCCTGAGTGCCCGGTCTGTGTCGGCTTGTGGGGGGATGTACACAGCTGTGATGATGACTGCTGTGAATTCCCTCGGCAGCCAGAATGGTTGACACAGAAGCATGAGAAATTCCAGATCAGGAGAGCAGAAAGACTTGATTAAATGTACGTTCCTCTGATCACACCATGATTTGTTGATCATAAAACATACACCACCACCTCTGCTTTTACCGGAGAGGTCTTTCGCGCTGTCCGCTTGGTGCACGGAGAAGCCCGTGATTTCGATGGCCAAGTCTGGAATCTCCGTAGACATCCAGGTTTCTGTAAGGCAGATAACACAGCAATCTCTCGTCTCTCGTTGGAAAGAGATCCGCGCTCTCAGCTCGCAGAGCTTGTTGTCCAGAGACTGAACATTTGCCAGTAGTATACTGGGTAGCGGGGGTCGATTTGCACGACGTCTTACTCTGATGAGAACGCCGGCTCGTTTTCCTCTTTTCCTTCTGCGTTTCCGCGGCCGAGCAGCCCAGACAAAGGGCTTCGCCGGCGTGTTTGTAAACAGCGGGTCGGCATTAAGGAATTTGAAGTCTGGTTTCCGATGTGTAATTGTAGAACCTGTGTCCAAAAGCGTTTGTCTGTCGTAAACAATAAGGCAGACAACATCCAAGACAAAAAAACAAAGAACTGTAAACAAAACAAACAATAAACCGCAGTGTTGTAACGGAGCTCGCAACGCAGCAGCCATACTCGGCGCCATCTTGAGGAAGATGTAATCGCATATGAACGTACACAACCCGACTGTCGCCAATGGCGACAAGATTTTAAATGATTGTCGCAATAATTTATTTTTGGTCACATTTGCGACGATTTTAGTTGCAGTCTGGAGCCCTGATAAGTGCACTGCAAATCAGGTTCTTTCAATGAACCTGATTTGCAGTGCTCCAAAACTCCCAAACATCCAGAACCTGCTTATAAGTATATACTGACATTACTGTTACCTCATTATAAAATATCATGTGGTTTATTCAGCTGCCTATTCTGCTCCTGCCCCACTATCCAGGGGAATCCAGGCATGCACCAGGTGCCCGTCTCAATGAGTGATTCTGGTGTCACCCATTTTAGCAACAGGTGTGTGCCAGAGCTGAATAAAGCCTCCGGAGAGACCCAGACGCTAGGGCTATTTAAAAAACACACTTACATAAACTCAGCAGCATGTGGTCGTTTGAAAGTGTGGGTGTGGGCATGTTATGGGTGCATGCTTGAGCTGCAGGCCAGACATGCATAGTGCTACTTCCACCTCTCCATGTCTGGCACCTGTTACCTGTAAAGCTTCAGGGCTTTGCTAAACGTACACTTTTGGCCACTGACGTAAAGCTTCAAAAGCAAAATATAAGAGAGGTTGTGTGGCATGAGGTCTGCTCGTATTGGGGAAATGCTTTGTCTTAAATTATACAAAACCGTCTTAACATTTCAAGAGAAGAAATGTCACACCATGTGAAAAAGTAATGGTAACATTAAACTTTCTTGAAGCTTGCATTTCTTTTTTTTTAACAGTGACATGCTTATAACTGTATGACTGTATTACCATGTCTTTCCATGATGAAAAATTATTGGGCTAAAACTGTCAAGAATCAGCAGAGGCAGGATCCAAACAAAGAGTAAAAACAAAAAGGATTTATTAACTAAAAATAAACACAAACTACCCATAGGGGAAAATCACAGTCCAGCGCAGGGAATCCACTGAAGCTGGGCTGGGGCAGACAAACTGAATCCACCGGACCGACCGGAACAGACAGTAACAAGAGCACAATATCGAGCGGGACATCTCTAGTTTTAAAGGTTCTTTTATATCATTTTTTGAGCTTGACAGTAACGATCATGACTAACACACAGTATCGGATTTGGATCAGGCTCGTCGGACCGATACCCGATCCGTTTAAAAATATCAGTATCGGAGCCGATACCAATCCAGGTATAGAATCGGTGCATCCCTTATAAAAACATGACTTTAAATCTATGCCTCATATAAAGCTATCATCTTACTTAAGGCAACTTATACTGTGTATGTAGTGCACAAGTCATATGGACAAGTTTTGTCGTGGCATTTTTGGAGCTCAACAGCCTCAGCACCCTTCACTTTTATTGTATTGAAAAGAGCAGCTAGGAAAACTTCTACATAATATATATTTTTGTGGTCCATGGAGGGTAAATAGTCATGAGGGGTAATAAATGATGGCAGAATGTCCATTTTTGAGTGAACTTACTTTTTAAGTGTTTAATTGTAATGCCTCAGAATGTATTCTATTAACGTATATATTATATTATTGGGAAATGAATTATGTATATATTTAAACATAACTTCAGCTAAATGGTTCAGATATTGCATTGTTCAGAGTAGCCTGATTTTGTGATATTGTGCATCAGTATTTGAAATTATCAATGCAAATTAAGGGTAGAATGAATGGTCTAATTATGTTGTATAAATAGGACTCTAGAGAGCAAAGCTTTTGATTTAAAGATAAAGGCTTTCCCTGTAATCTGCATTTAATTCATGCCCTTTTAAACAAGGAATACCTTTAACACCGATGTTGAAATGATTTAATTGCCGGTGGCATTTTGAATTCCAAATCAAATCAGACTGAGTACATCCCGCCTTTCCAGCATTACCAGAAATATCAGAGTCTATATAATATGTTACATATTATCAGGTTACACCTGACTAGTGTGTGTCATGAAGAATGTGACTATATGGTCAGAAGCACTTTATCTATGACCTCACGTTTAAACAAGAGATAGTTAGTTGACTACTAATGGTACATTGCTAACGTAAATTTGTTTCTGGTATCCTCAGCAATAGAGAGTTTGAGAGTGTGGAGATGAATAAGCTGCGTCAGAGCCTGCGCAGAAAGAAGCCCACCTACATGCCGGAGGCCAGCCGACCACACCAGTGGCAGGCAGATGAGGAGGCTGTACGAAAGGGCAAATGCAACTTCCCCGTCCGGGTGAGAGACACTCACTTAAATGGCCATTTATTGGAGTCAGAGTAAAAGTTGTACTCAGTAATGTTTCTAAAGAAATAAGGAGTACGTTTGTAAAATAGGTTTAAAATCAATTACACTCACATAAGATGAAGACTCCAATCATATCAGTAGCCTGATACAAGCAGTTTTATTTTATATGGAGCTATGTACATATTTTATTATATTTTACAGCCTCACACCTACATGTACAGTTGAAAAGGTTAATAGATTCCAGAGTGCATGTTAGGCTGTATGCACAAAGGTACTGTATATGATGATAAAGAGAATTTACTGTATTTCATCCATGCACATCGGTATATTAAGTGCATAAGCAAGTCAGACTTTTGCAAAAATGTGCTACTGTCGGAACCCTTTGAAAAGACAGCAGAGGAGATGTTTAGTGGGAACTCTGATGTGGGACATTTTGTCCAGTCTAAACTAATCAAAATGTCATTTTGGCACAATTGATAGTGATCAGCTCAGGCTTGTGTTATGTGATTATGGTGGCTGTGAGGACAGAGGCCATTGCAGGATTACATCTTTGACTCTCAGAGACAGAGACTCCTGATGCCTCGGGCTGGAGAGCAAAATTAGGTTGAATTTAATTATGCAATCACCACTGAAATTATGCAAGTCCTCCACTTTACTTAATGACATATCTTCTTTAGTCTTAGAAGAGCCTTTTTTAATTTCAGAATCAATTAAATATTCACATGCAGTAATTAGAATGTATTTCTTTACATATTATAAGAAATATAAAATAGATACTAAGGGCACTACACCGTAGTGTATTATTTCATCTATTAGCTTGGTTTTGTTACTGTTTGTTATGTATGTGTGTGTGTGTATATATATATATATATTTTAGGGCTGTCGATTTAACGTGTTAATTCAGTGCGATTAATTGTATTAAAAATAACGTGTTAAGAAAATTAACGCAATTAATCGCAATGCCCCCGGACTGTAATAAGGAAGATTCCTGAGAAATGCAAGCTTGTAGTACTACCTGTTTACTCCAGAGGGCAGTAAGTGAAACTTCAGCTGTGTGAGCAACACACAGATTATACAGTGAAGAAAAAAACCATCCGGCAGACACACAACACAAACATGTGTTACGTTCTTGCGTTCAAAACACTTGATGGAGCGCAAATCTGAACTAAGGGATCTCAAGATGTGTTTTAAGTATTAAACTGTTTTTAACTTGACACAGTGAATATAAATGTTATGTTTATGACGCAATGCACCCGAGACGCTACACAAGCATGTCTGACGCAGGTGTACATTGACGGGTTCTTAAACAAGCCCTCATAATAAATCTCCAACTGATTGACAAATTCACTTGTGAAATGGATTGCTGTGAACTGTGTGCCAATGATTGACTTATGATCAATAATATGATAGTAAACAATACATTGTGTTCTAAAGCCACTTTTTGTGTTGTCTTATCAATGATGAACTCTTCTGTCACAAGAATGTAATACATTTTAATTATCTGAATATTATTTATTTTATATATATATATATATATATATATATATATATATATATATATATATATACATATATATATATATATATAATATTTTTAAATATTTAAAGATAACTATGCATAATTATTTCATCATTATATATTGAATTACTGTTATATGAGGGGTGATTAAGCGTGATTAATTAATCGGGACACCATGTATGTGTCACACCATGACACCCTAATACAGTATATATATATATATATATATATATATATATATATATTAGGGCTGTCAATCGATGAAAAATTTGAATCGAATTAATAATTAATTACATGGTATGCCGATTCATTAATTGAATTAATTGTAATTGATTGCATATATAAATATTTTCCCCTCAAATAACAATAATAATTAATGATTAAATGCTTAGAAATAGTTATATTTAAATAATTATAAATAAAATATATATTATAAAAAAATAAAATATAGATAATTCAAATGCATTTCATCATTGTGGCACATGAGTAAAGAAAAAAAAAGATGGTAACACTTTACAATAAGGTTCTATTTGTTAACATTAGTTAACATGAACTAACAATGCGCAATACTTTTACAGTTTTTATTAATCTCAGTTAATGTTAATTTCAACATATACTAACACATTTCTCAAATCAAAAGTTGTGCTTGTTAACATTAGTAAATACACAAACGCAACTAACATGAACTTACAATCAACAATTGTATTTTTATTAACTAATATTAACAAAGATTAATAAATACTGTAAACAATATATTATTAGTTGTTTATTCATGATACCTAATGCATTAACTAATATTAACAAATAGAATCTTATTGTAAAGTGTTAACAAAAAGACAATTCAAAAAGTGGCTTTAGTATGCAATATTTTGTTTATTTCCATATTATTGAATTTATGTCATCTGTCTATCGTTTAAAGTACAGTTCACACAATCCATTTTGCAATTGAATTCGTCAGTCAGTCCGAGACTGATTTATTATAAGGGCTTTTCTAAGCATGTGTCAATGCACACCTGCGTCAGACGCTTTTGGAGTGTCTCAGTTGAGTCGTGTCATAAACAGAACGTTTTTAGGTCACTGTGTCAATTTACACATAGTTTGAAGCTTAGAAAAACCCGCCTTGAGATCCCTGCGTTCATATTTGCACTCCATCAAGCTGTGTTTGGATGCAAGAAAGTGTTCTCATCTTGTTTTGTCTGCTGTCGGTGAGTGTGGAGAAAGCAGGTGGTACTTTAATCTTGGATTACTCAGATGGAAGGAATATTCCTTATCACGGTCCAGGGTCATGATTACTTGTGCTTTTTATTTTATTTAATTAATCGCACTGAATTAGTGCATTAAGTCGACAGCTCTGATATATATATTAGTTTTATAATGTAACATTTTTACACAAATTACACATTGAAAATGATAAAAACAGGCTAAAATAGGTGGGTGAGTTTGGTTTATGTTTCACATTAGTCAACATAAAATTGAAAGGGCCCTATTTACTTTCTTAATGCACATAAGTATATGTTCTTATTGTGAAAAATGTATTTTTGGGGCAAGACTGTCTGTTTGTTCAACCAATGTCAGTTCCATTTGGTGATGCTTTACAAACTTCAGCTAATTTGATCATTATAATGCGTAAAACAAACAAAAAGTACACCAGGGAAAACCAAGACATACTATTACAGTGGTTTGTCTCTTTAAATGCTTGACAGAGTTGTAGCAGTGCCAGCGTCAAATATACTGTACAGAAAATGTAGGTTTCTTTAGGATTGGCCTCTCTTTTACCATCTCTCTTTTATCTCCTTTCTCTCTTTTTTTCTTCCTGCAGTATCTCGGCCTGGTGGAGGTAGAGGAGTCCAGAGGGATGCATGTGTGTGAGGAAGCAGTGAAAAAACTGAAAGTGGTGTGTATTTTTGGGCTTTCCATCTATGCAATATAATAATTTGCAATAAAATGCAAACAAAAACTAAATGGTTTAGACCTATTTGGAGTAAGTAAGGGATGATGCAGTCAGCCAGTTATTATCGCTGAATAAACCCTGACAATGTGATCAGACCTCCTTTTATCACCCTGAAGGACTTTATTTCCTGACTCTACATTATCCCACTCATTACACTGGTTCTTACCAAACAAATAAATATATGGACATGAAATATTGATTGCATTTCTTCATTATGTTAGAAGAACGAGACCAGAGTGATACGAGAGACATGAAACTAGCACATATGAAATAGGTTGCCTGGGACAACTGTAAATTCTAGTTTAGTGGTCAATATGTTGGATACAAATATTGGACCTCTGACTTCCGCGATTAACCCGTCAGAATTAAAAGTTCCAGAGGATTGTGTAATAATGTGCTCTTAAGAGTTATGGCTAATCGCATGTCATTTGTAAGGTTGCTAGTCTTGAGTTAAGGCATTTATAAGCTTTATTGACCAGTCTTTGTTTAGGTCAGAGATTAAATATCATATGCCCATGCATAGAAAACCCAGAACAAAAAGGCTTTCCTCATTGTGAGAGTCCATATGCACTCTTTGTGAGGACTGAGAATTTAATGTACTGTTAACCTATGTTTCTCATTTGTTTTAAAAATCATCTTTTATTGAGCATGGCTGCTCTGTCAATGGATTTTATATTTCACATGTCTGCTCAGTCGATAGTTATTTTCTTAAGAACAACTGCTCTGTCAATAGTTATATCCTAACCCTTCAAATCAAAATACTGAATATCATTATAGAGCAGAAATGTTGGATATGTAAGGGGTAATGTATAGTCAGTCATTATCGCAAAATAAACCCCAAAAGGGTGATCAGGACCTCTACGCAATCCAGATGGATCTTCTATCAAAAGGGGTTTATTTTGCAGTAATGACCAACTGTCTATTATCCCACTTATTACATGGGTACTTAAAAAATAAATAAATGTGCCTGCAATATTGTTTTGAGTTGAAGTTGCCACGTGGAAAATTGGTGGTCAGGGACAGCTGTTAAATATTTAGTTTAATGGTCATTATTCAATAGCATTTGACTGTAGAATGCCACGATTGACGAAACAGAATTTAGTAAAGATGGCGCCGCGTTAGCAGAATCCAAACAATTCGATTTTGGTCGAGGGTGTCACACATGCAGACTATTTTTGCAGAGATCTCACTTTCTTTAATCGGAGATAAGAATTAAGAATGCTGCAACTAAATGCTGATTCCGTCACATGGAACTCACCAAAATAACAACAGTAATACCATGTAATCATGAACAATTGTAAAAGAGTGATTAAGGATGCCATACCTGGAGTAACTTTACATTGTGAAAGTGTGTGATTGTGTATTTATCCACTTGAGGCTTGCTGTAGGACGTGTATAGAGATATGCAGCTTTCTGATTTCATCAGTAAATTTAGTGTCTGAGAAAAATGCCGGAGAATCGCTTGGTGACAGAATCACTATGGATTACAATCAGCATTTGTGATAATATGTAGCTGAGTGCAATGAAAATTTTCAGATCGGCTTGACGTCTTGTCAGTTCTTCAGTAAAAACAATAAGCTCATTGGTCACTTGACAAGAACACAAGGCCCCACCCCGGCAACAGAACAATTTGTTTATGCATGTCATTATCTCAGAAGGGAGTCCCGACGGTCAAGTGATTAACGACCTCCTGTTGGCAGACGCTAATGAGTGCTCCATCTCTCACTTACTGGTCGACGATTATGTTAATGAAGCTCACAACTGAAAATCAATGGAAAAATCGACTAGTGTGGTGCGGTTTATTCCAGAGAGATGTGGGTATAAGGAAAAACTCTGGCTAATGTAATTCATATGGTTACTAGTGGAGAGTTAGATGTTTATAAGCTACCTGTATTTGTTTTATTTTTTTAATAAATAAATAAATCTTTATTAAGTTATTGAGCATGACTTATTGTCTTTAGTTGGGCTGCTCAGTTAATGGTCATATTCTAAACCTACAAATCAAAATATTCAATATTATTGTCAGAACAGAAACCAGATATAATGTAGATATTTATGTAGTGAAACTTTCACATATGTAAGCTCTCTCTCTCTCTCTCTCTCTCTCTCTATATATATATATATATATACAATATACATATATATATATATATTGTATATACTGTATACTTATTAATGCTAATTAACGTTATTAATCTGTAGCTCTGACTGTGTGTGTGGGCCTGGTGTTTGGTCACTCCATCTTTTCAAATGTGCTCTGCTTTTTCATCTTCATGTTAGTCATATACAGCTATGTCTGTCTACACAATCCTCACTTACACTCTCTTCTTCCCTAAACCCCCAAAGCCTTTATCTCATTCTCTTCTGAGCTTGAATTTGTTCCTTAGTCCCCCAGCCATTTCTCCACTCTATGTCCAGTCACTGTAATTTCCTCAGTGTACCGCTGTCTTGGCAAATTTGGAAAGTGTCTTCTGGGCTGCTAGTAATGTCAGTTGAATTGCTAAAGCTCTTCTTGATTTAGCTGTATCCTTCACTTTTACTTATTCTTTAGATTTTCTTTCCAGCCCCAATGTGTTTTGCAGTATCCTATCTCTTACTCCGTCTGACATACATGCACACACCACATATTCACTGAAAGATTTAAGCTCTATTCCAAAACCTTGAGAGCTGCCTTGCTGTCTTTGTCTCACAATTGATTCCAGTAGATTCTGGTCAAAATCCCTTTAGGGCAAGTCAGGTTACTTGATGGCCATATTCAAAACACCTCCATGCAGCTATTTTCTATTCATGCAAGTACAGTTCCTGTCCATTTGAATGGGGAAAGACCATTTCTGTCAGGAAGGCTATCAGGAGTGAAATAAGATGACATTTATTTGATGAATATAAAACAGAAAAGTAATGTCTCTCTTTGGCGTAAGTAATGTCGCCCCGTCTGGCGGTCCGAAGTTGTAGTACTCGTCCTTGTACTCGTTGTAGTATATCCTGCCAGAGATAGGAGGCAGAGGCGAGGAACCTAAACCCGTACAGGATGGGACTCAACTGGTGGTGGTGGGGTGGTGGAGGTTGCCTTGTTAGCACACTGATACAGCAATGTGATAGATTGTGAGCAGACTTGTAAAGCAATGGCTTACATGTGATTGGCTAGGGGTTACCTAGCTAATGGTGTAATGATATACTCCTGCTAGTCTTCCCGCTTGAACTAAACTGCGCTTACATTTCCAGAACTGTTGGTCAAGATTGCGATCAGGTATCATATTTCAAATCAGCAATAAAATCTGACAACAGTGGAATCATAAATTGTGATTAATGTCCAAGTCTGGCACTGCTTTATTCCAGATTACATTTGGATGATCATTTGGTTAATCAATCAGTTAATCGGACAGAACCTGTGAACACCTTGATATTTGGGACCCTTATTATAAAAAAATTTAAATGATATATTATTAAAATACAATCATATTTACTAATTATATTTTTATTTAATTATTAATAATATATTATTAAAAAAGTACTTAGTAAAATATTTTTATTGTAACTGTATACTTAACTGTAGTCACCCTCAGTTAATATAAATAAAAAAAAGTTAGTTTATGTTAAAACGGTAGTAAAAAGTGTAGCAAGTCAAATAAAACGTTTTTGTGCAAAAAGAGTCTTCAAAAATATGTGCGCGCTATAAAATGCGTGCAAAATACAAATGTTTTGTGTGCAAAATATCTTTTGTCAAAAAGTTTGCTTTGTTTTTGCAATAAATTAATTAATAATTACATTAAATTGCGGAAATAAATATACACTTAATAAATATAAATACAAATAAAATATAGATTTGGGTAAGTACATGACAGCTCAAATCACGCCAAAAAAGGCTGGTCTAGCTAATGCTCATGCACATGCTCGAGTAAACAGACATGCATTGTCTCTATCAAACAGCTGATTGGCTCTTCAACTGTGAGGTGGGACTTGCATTTAGACAGCCGCCATATTCATCCTTACAATTTGTCCCATTCATAAGTATACCAGGGACGCACCTCATTCCATAATTAGGTAGTTCAATAGAAGAATGCTAATAAGCTTAAAACAGGACAAATTGAGCTGACAAAAGTTTTAATTGTCACAGAAATGTGTTATGGGCAACAATTCTGGCGCTGCAGTGGAACAAATAAAAAACTGTGCAGCAATGCTCGTATCCTATTGTGCCAAAAGACACAACTGAGACTGAAGTTGTTTCAATGTTTATTCACAGAGTGGGAAGAAAACTGTGAAGGCTGTGCTCTGGGTGTCTGCCGATGGCCTGAGAGTTGTGGATGAAAAAACCAAGGTAAGTCTGTTTGTGTGAGACATTTAATAGTATATTGATTGAAATACATTAAGATACCCAAAACAAGACATGCAATGTGTAAAAAAGTTTTTGTTTATTTCGCACTGCGCATAAATGTTTCTCAAATCTGATCTTTAAGACTGACTGTCTGCACTGTCATTTTGCTAGTTATAAAATCTGACTGGTTTTGTCAGACAGCACAGTCAATATCCAGTGCATTAAAATGGCAAAAGATATAGGGGCCATATTTTAAGAGTGCTAGCGCTAAGCGCAGCTCTATGAGATAATTCATACGTGCAAAGTGAGTGGGCATGGCCATTAAGTTTTGGTAATTTTGTGTAATGTGTAAAGTGTAACGGTAGTCAGCTGGATATGATAGCTGTGCAGTTTGTAAACCTCACACTCCTAGCCTTAAGAAACGCGCTAGAGGCCATGGCTTTTCTAGCCTCCTTGCTAAAGCGTCTGCGTCCCATGCCGGGAATTGCTGGTTCGAATCCCACTCGGGGTGGGTCGATTAGGACCGGTGACATAAGCATGCCCTAATTCTAGGCACAAGTGGGTTTGGCAAATGGCATGCACAAAGTGCTAATGGGCTGGATTAAGTGCAGTTTAATTAGGAGGTTCTTTTACAGTTATTGCACTGTCTGCGTCCTATTAAATAGTAAATTCCCTGTCATGCACCATCGATAAAAACAAAGACAGAACATTCATTCATGAGAAGTTGTTAGAGTAAAATGGGCTGTATCCAATGAATTAGAAGAATAAAAAGATGGACTTACGTTCTTTTGTGCTTTAACTATATCTGAAACATAATAAGCAGGAAGACAGGAGCAGACGACGATAATGTGAGAACCCAAGTGCAGTTTATTTTAAATAAAACAAAAGATACAAAACAAAAGACTAGACTATAAATATAACTAGACTACGACTAGACTAAGACAATGAACAGACCAAGAAACAATGTTAAAATAACAATACTCGACAATGGACAAGAGAACAGTGATAACCAGACTAGCGTTAACAAAATAACAAGATGACCAATGAGAAGACTGAACTGATAAAAAGATAACAGACAATGAAACAAGAATGCAATGACAAGACTTGATGAAACACATGATTATAAGAAGGTCACATGACACGTTAAGAATTAGGACTACAACATGACAAGGAACCCCATAAGAGGGTAGCTATCATTGTGCAAATAGAGGACAGAAAATGATGCCTCTGATCATGTCCATAATGACATTTGGCAGGCTTATTTCCCCCAAAATATTCATGTGAAAAATGTAACTAAAAGGACATTTTCTTGACATTAGTATATCAATATACTGTAGTATTGTGAGGTAAAATATCACAAGACTTAAAAAAAAACCAACTAAACAGATTTGAATTGGATTTGCAAAAAAATCGTATTTTTACTGCCCGTCTGAACAACCCTTTGAAGCCCTGAAAGTCTCCTATGCCATCAATTCGCCTGCACAAAAGCAAGTCCATCAGCGAGAGATTAGGTATGAAGGAAACTACAAGAACTATGCGGTAGGAGGTTTGCAGGCCCCTAAAAGACCTATCACATGACCACCCTACTTCATGAGACATCACTTGGACTGCCTCAAACAAGGAGAAAACTTTTGATGCCAAGGGTTCTATACAACGTGTTTGCTTACAGATATTCTTTTGGAAGTTTAGAGAGTAACGTGTCCTTCCCACACACATACATTCACAAAATCCGGCGACTTAACCAGAAAAGGTCAGAGGCCTCACATAATGTGTTCAATTATCCACTGTTCCTTTTCAACTCACTAAATAGAAGCACTGAAAGCCACAAAGCTTCCTCTTTTTGTTTCCTAGAGGGGCCTCATACAGTCAGCCATCCATTGCCTCACTATGCCCTTCTTGTAATCCTCCCGTATGCATATGAGTCAGCACAGCCACATAATCCTTCCTGCTACTGTCTAGTCCTTGCCTAGCTATTTTACACAGCTTAAAGGGATAGTTCACCCAAAAATGAAAATTCTGTCATCAGTTACTAATTCTCATGTTGATATAATGATGCTTTTATTTTGTGGAACACAAAAGAAAGCATATAAAATCTAATCTAAGGCACAGTTTACACTGATTACAGTTTTGTCTCTGTCTGCAATGTTTTTTTAATCACTTTTCTATGTAAGCATGCGCTAGTTGGACGTCCTGAATGTTGTACCGCCTCTCACTATTTTTTTAGGATCTTACACAGGAGCGTCGCGTTTTTAAAACGTCATATCAAGTTAAATTAACTTTAACTTTTGAAAACATGTCATTTCGATTTTTAGAGACCTCGTTTTTTACGCATGAGCACATCCGGTCTGAATGGCCTCTATGTCATTATCACCTAAAAATCGTTCTCTCTGCCATTGCATGCATATCTCAATCGCATCTTCACATATTACATTTTGCTACGCGACTGGTTTCATTACATGCTGGCATTAATAATGTCAAATCTGGAGCATTTTAATGTGGGACAATTGTCTGTTTCTGTTATTGTAAAATCTATTGAATGGCTTCAGAAGACTTGGAATATACCACACAAGCCTTCTTGAATAATTTGCTGGTGCTTTTTGTCCTTTTTGGAGCTTGGCAGTAAAAGAACCAGCATTCTTGAGCATTCTTCAGAATATTTGAATGTTCAACAAAAGAAAGACAATCATATAGGTTTGATTATATAACATGAGTGTGAGTAAATAATGGCAGAATTTAAATTTAAGATGAGTTTTTGTGCTTAGTTTGTCAATATTCATTATCTAGAGAAAGGGTTATTGATTAAAAGACCAGACTGCCCCATTCCTGACAAGTGTGAGATGAGTCAGCAGCAGTCTGGGTCTGTGTTCTTCCCGAACATAATAACCTTCCCCCCCCCGGAAAACATTAATCCGTTACAAACCTTTAAGAGCTGTAACAGGGCCCCTTTAGCCAGTAATTGGCTGACAATGAATGGGCCCCTCACCTCTTTCAGTTCCTCTTCTGCCTCTTACTCTTTTAGAGAGAGCTTCACTTGAACGTGTGACCCCTCACCTACCACTTCTGCATTCTTCAGCTCATGTATTATGTATTAACTGTGGCCCCCTGACAGGGAAACAGTAGTCACTGTTACAGTGGGAGGCCAAGGCTACAGAGAGGCTTTAGTCATGTTTGAATATCAGAGAGATGGGTAGAATGACAGTAAAGGCTGAACTGGTATCGGTACAATGTAGTTGGGTCAGTGACAGATAAGGATGTCCTAAATAATTAAAAGAATAAATCTAGTTTTGAAACTCATGCGCCTAGTTCTTTGAAATGTCATCTTTGTAATTATGTTGGTATTAAAAAATTACATTATTTATGTGTTGGAAAAACATGGAAACCACTTTCAACAAAAGCTTTGATTTAATGATTTAATGATAATCATCAAGTGAAAAGTGATAACATATTTTCCTAGCACCTTAAATACAGTATGGTCCATATGATCATAATAATTATTTTCTAAACCATTTGCAAACATATTTTCAATGTAAAAACATAATCTTAAATCAACATAACTCAATATATGACTCAATATTTGTATTTTAAAAAAAAAATAGTAATAGTAGTATGGCAGTATGAAAAATTCATTATAAAAATTTCATTGCTTTTTCTTTTTTAGAAATAATAAAGGATTATTCTTTGCATTGCTTTAATGACACTTTATTTTCAAAATAAGATGAGGATGGTTATAGCCCATAATTAATAAATTCATATCAAAGAATTGTATTTCAGAAATAAAAAAGTGCATTCATCATTGAAGAGGTGTATTTAAGTCATTAAATATTTTTGTATAAATTAGCATATACAAGAACACAGCACTTACATTTCGAAATGCTTTTGTTTACTTTCTTTGTAATTGTATTTTAAAATGTTTTATAGGTTACGTCACAAACAGTAACCTTAGTTGTTTTATGTGTAGGACCTCATTGTTGACCAGACCATTGAGAAGGTGTCCTTCTGTGCACCTGACCGCAATTACGATAAGGCGTTCTCCTACATCTGCCGTGATGGAACGACTCGCCGCTGGATGTGCCACTGCTTCATGGCCCTAAAGGACTCGGTGAGGAGAACCAAACAGGGATTAATTCTTCAGCAAAGTTGGATTAAGATAAGGATTATGGCAGGGTTATCTCAACCAGAATAACCGCTTAGGGTCTGTTATCTGCTCTTGAGGCAAAGGGAAAAACACATTATTAAATGGAATGTGATTTTATGATTAGGAATCAAACATTAGACTAGACAAAAAAATATATAATTTGTAGCCCATGTAATGTCCTTGCAACAGTATTATTAACACTTGGCTAATGACGTATCACAAACGCCAGTGTTAGAGAGCAACTAACTAAAATGTATCTTCATTTTTCTATAGTGTCAGTTGTTGATTTTGCCATATTTTCCAAGAAGTAGCAGTGTTGCTTAACAAAAACATGCTTAAATCATGAGTAGCTTGTAGCTTGGCAAGCTACAGTTAACAGTAGGTTCCCCAACACTGGTAAACAAAACAGTTAGCCATGTTGCTAACGTAAGATCATGCACACCACTAGGGGGAACGTCTGAGTCACGCAGTTGGATGCGCCTTTGCCGCTTGCCTTGAGCGTAAGCAGCGCAGAGAGAAGGAGTGTGGAGTCACGGCTTCCTTTGATGCAAGCCGCACATCGTTTGTTAGGGAAGGTTCCTTTCGCATCTCCTCCGCAGGACAGCAGAGTGACCATGAGGACATCATGAAACAGCTACAGGACAAAAAGAAAGGTCAGTGCTGTTGACACCAACCAGGGGTTTAGGTTTTTTTGGTTTACTCTAATAGTGTGTTGAAACTCAGATTATATTTTTTTATAATTTCTTTGGCTTTTGTACAATGACAATATAAAATCTAAATAGTCAGTTGTTTATTTTTGCAGACAACATAATATGCTTTATCATGTCACACAATTTTTCTCACACAGCATACAGTTATTGGGTCTTTACACCTGAAAATATACCACTGCCTATGTATTTTTTGGAAGGGGGTCCTCAAAAGGGGATCATAATTTTTGGGGGTCCTTGGCATAAAAAAATAAATAAAAAAAAACCCTGCCTTAGACAAGGGATGCATCAATCTGATACCTGAATTGGTATTAGCACCGATAATGAGCTTTATAACAAATTGTGCATCTTTAGACGTCACTTATCCAAATTCAACACTCTTTTAGTCAGGGTTGTTACTGTCATGTCTATGAATAGGACAAAAACGTTATAAAAGAATCATTAAAGGTAGCCTGTAAAACTTGTGAGCTATATTCAAAGTCTGCTGAGTTTGGAATGATAGCTTTATGTAAGAAACAGGCCATATTTGAGTCGTTCTTGGTGGAAAATCATCTCTGTTTCTGCACTTTAATGTCATTCTCAGTTACATATATTCAAATTGGTGTTTCACATTTGGTTATGACAACTAAGTACCTAAGACCCTGTTTACACCTTGTATTAAGATGTGATTTTTGGTGATACAGGTCTAAACATGGTCAAAAACCTTTTGTGATCGGATCTTAAAAACCACAAATGAACCTAGTCAATGTCACTTTTCTTAGCGTTTTGACTGGTGGACAATAAAATGGGCAAGGAAATCCCATAGACTTACTTTGAAGGAGGGCCCTGAGCCAGATATAGAGACCAGAATATCCATCATAATAATTTGGGACTGGGTTCATTGACGTGCCAAGAAGGTACCAACTAGCAATCACCCAGAAAACCATATCAACTGCATAACAAAGCACTGGCAATCTAGCATTGTGCCAATGAGTTTTGCTTGGGCAATCACTGCTGACAATTTCTTCATAAAATGTATGAATTTTGTTATATAATCTTTTGGATTGGAATACTATTGATTCAATAGTGTCTTGAAATGGCCTGAAAATTCGCTTTGCCTTTGTGTAGAAGCATGCGGGATTGCTGCTATGCTACCTGGAAATGCTTCTCCACCAGAGGGAGCGGCATCACCTGTGGATAAGGCGGAACCAGGTGGGCCTCATGCCATCCCACGCCGCCATGCCCCCATTGAGCAGCTGGTGCGGCAGGGCTCTTTCCGAGGCTTCCCTCACCTTAGCCAGAAGAACTCGCCATTCAAACGGCAGCTCTCTCTACGGCTGAACGATCTCCCTTCTACCCTTCAGCGTAAGACGGATTTCCAGACTAAGAACCCTGGTCAGTTGTTTGTCGTTTCCGTAATATCTTTGTTTGTTACTATTTCTGTTAACTTTACTTTAATGTACTGTTACATTAGCTGTAGTTTTGACTCAGTTGGGTTTACCCAGTGGGAGCACTAACCTCCTTAATTCACACCATTTACCAATTGCAGTTTCTGTTTTTATTTGTGTACTGTGTATCATCAACCAGATGACTTTGGCCTGAAAGTACACAATGACTGCATGGAACACAAAGTACATTTCAGATCTGTTTAATTGGATTGTTCCATATATTAACTTACCATCAGATTTCAGAATACATCAGGGTCATTGGATGATTGCAGTGGAATATGCATCTGAATATCACAATGATTTTTAGAAATGAATCAGTTAAACATTAAATTCACTATTTTGTATTTCTTTAGTTCAGTCATGACAACTCTAGGAATGATTTAGCATGTTAATGTGGGTATGACATATGGATAGGATATTGGTCTTGGCAGACCAGATATGCTACGCTGCTGCAGCAGCTGCAAAGTAAGTATGAAGACTTACTAATGCTAGAACATACACAGACATACTAAGTTGAGCTTGTAGACATATTTCTGCTGCTGCACAAGTAGACATAAATACAATCCCCAGGTAGCATATCTAGACATGTTGAGGTGGAGGGTTTCAGAGAAAGCTCTTGCAGCACTCTGCAGTGAAACCAGTTCCTCAAACTGAGCAAATTTAAATGTAAGGCAAAGAGAGATTATGCAATTTGATTGGCTAATCGATTACACAAAGGACCTATCAGCTTATACCATGTTAGCCAATTGACATATTGCATGTGATCGAAACTGATTGGCTAGCAGATGGGTTCTTTGAACTTATCAAGCTTGCGCCATTCAGTTTCATTTTTGAAATAAGATTAATTTTACCATGGGCTCATATGGCCTTTTGCCTGTGGTGTCACACCTAATTAAAAGTAATAGGAACCAGTTACACCACTGATTGTAACTGTAATGTAGGATGAGGGAAGCAGGAGAAGGCAGACGGGTGGTTAGGATCCAAAAGCGGCTTTATTATAAATAACAAACAATTAAAAATAAAGAAAAGTCCACGATGGGAAAAAACTAACACTAACACAAAAAAGGAACACACAGCTGAAGAACATAAACGAAGGGCAGGAAACAGGGGCATAGGAACGACATGTAACCATACAACGAACGACAAAGGAAAAGGAAAACAACAAGGTTTAAATACACAGACACAATGAAGACTAAACGAGACACAGGTGAGAACAATGATGAGTGCAGGCAGTGAGGGAGGCCGGGAATTGTGGGAATTGTAGTTTTTTTAGACAAAGACAAGTGAAACACGGAGCGGACAACAAGGAAAATGTGACATGGAACGGGATAAGTGATATGTGAAACAGAAAACACGGGGCAGACAACACGGAAACGTGACAGTAACGCTACTGAAAAAGTTCCTTATTAAATAATTACTTAAGATGTAGGCAGAACAACAAATTGCAAAAACAACAAAGTGAGCATTGATCTTAATATCACTTAAAAAAAATCCTAAATGCCAAATCATAACACCACTAACGATTTAAAAGTTAACAATTTCCATAAATGTTGTCTGTTTTGTATAGCTATAATGGCAATTACATTAAAATTAGAGTTTATTTCTTAATATGTCTAGTAGAGGTTGTTTTCAATTAACACGGCAATTGTTGAATGCCCCATCAGTGTTAAGCCCAAATATATCCAAATATGTTGAGCCCACATATAAATATATCCACTGAAACTTTGAAGCTGTACCCATAAAATCCATTGAGCGTAAATACCAGACAATGAATCATTACATTTACCTGTAATACTGTAATTTATACAGGGTACCCATCCAATGATCCTTTATAGTGGACTATGCTGTAAATAACACGTTTTGCACATGTGGTCTCTGATCTCTAACTTAAGCCCCTAGACTAGTTACTAAAATGGGAATTATGTGCGTTGTTTTTATTAATGCCTTATGACGGGGTTTGCCCTGGAAATTCTTTAAATATTTTTCTTTCTATGAATTGTTGTTTTGTAGGTATGCAAGCTTTTGGTAATGAAGAGGTTTGTTGTAGCAGATAGCAGTTTAGAATTTTACAGTTTCTAAACAGCAACTGTTGTGCTTCTAATTTTTATGTTGTCAAGATCAATCCAATCACCCTATGTCTAAGATCCAGGTTGTTTAATAAAGCATAAGCCCATAAACTGCATGCATGCCCGTCAAAATGAGCCTCACAGGTGTGATTGACCTTCTCTCTTTTGCTTGATTTGTTTCAGTTCCAGAGATGGACCTGTCAGTGGTGGGTGAGGCAGACAGCATAAATGCACTCTGCAGCCAAATCAACAGCTCTTTCACCAAACCTTCTGAGGACCTGTGCGCCAAAGCCACCAATAATTGCTTACCAGTGTGCAGTGCACCACCTGCCATCCCCCCTCCACCTGCTCCCATGCAAGGTAACACAGGCAGTATGATCTGAAATAATTAGACACAGGGCTGCACAATTATGACATAACCATTATTGTTGAATATTTCCTTTGATATTGTAATTGCGATTACTAATTTTGATTATTAGAACTTCTTATTCTCTGTGGGGCAAATGCATGCCATAGCCTTTATTTAGGCTACACATCCAAAACAAGCTGAAAACTGCTCATGCCCCATACAGAATTGTGTGAGGCATGAGAATACTTTTCTGCTTCAAATCGAACTTTGTAATATTGTGACTAATCTTGTAGCTGGTTGGTTTGGTTCATGTCTTAAAACTCGTTTATGATGAATTTTTTGAAACCCATATTTAAAAAATTAATGGGGAAAATTACTTACAGAACCAAGACTCCTGAAAAAGTGGGTGGGCATTGTTGAAATCTAATGCGGCAACTGTAATCTTGACTTTTTTCCCCGATATATTGTGCAGCCTTAATTAGACATAAAATTGACTTGGGAATGTAGTGGACATATTTGAATATTTTGGCTAATTAAAGCACTCTATTATTCCCTACCGCCCCCCCAGCTACCAGCTCATGGGTTGAGATAGAGCCTGCAGTCCAGTCTCCTCCACCCATCCCACAGGGCGGCCACAAACGAACCCCATCCGAGGCAGAACGCTGGCTAGAAGAAGTAGCTAAAGCGTTGAAAGTCCAGCAGCAGACTCCACCCAATCTGCCTCCACCTACTCTACCCCCACCACCCACACAGCATCATCCACCAGTTCCCTCCATTCCCATTGCACCGGGTTCCCTACCCACCTCTATACAGCCATTCCCCATGGCCTTTGATGCCACCCCTGCACCAGTTGGCATGTTCGCCCAGCAACCTCTTCAGCCGGCATTTGTACCTATGCAGTCGTACATGCCTAACCTGGCAAACAGCATGACTTATCCCAATGCCAGCGTGCCCGTTGTAGGCATCACACCGTCACAGATGGTGGCTAATGTATTCTGCTCTGCAGCTGGTACAGGGGGTGGAGCAATATTGGGGGTGGGGATGGGGCCTAAGACTGGTACACTTGGGGGTAGTCAACACTCAGCGTTCCCCAACCTACCTGGAGGCTTCCTCAACACCACATTTGCGTCGCCTCCAACTGTCAATGGCCATCTGCACAACTCCTTTGCCTCGACTAATATGACCACCAGTGTCATGCAAAATGGCACTGGTAGCATCGTGAAAGGAGATAGCAGTTGGCCAATGGAGAGTCTAAAACAGGCCAATCTCACATCCAGCTCGCAGGAAGTGGAGCATTTTGAGGCTAAATGGGCAGCTTTGGAAACTAAATCGCAACCGAAGGCAGCCAACCCTTTTTCCAATGACTTACAAAATACTTTCAAGATTGAGCTATAATTGTAAACATGGAACAATCCTTGAAGACTCTGAGATGAGGAGGAATTATTTCGTACCCCATTCCCCATCTTCATTGTTTTGTCTCTTTGATGGTTTTCTCATGCTTCTGGTCTGTTTGAGGGCATTGGTTGTTGTAAGAGATCATCTGGTTGTATTTCATGTCATTTGGAGGACTGCCAAACAGACTCCAGATTTGGAGAACGTAAATGTCACAGAACTCAAGAAGATGACAGTCACAACTTGTTAGGCACTTATTGGACAGCTAAAACGAGAGACCTGCACATTACTCTCACAAGTAATGACCCTTGCTTGGAAAGTGAATGGTTTTACCTAGAGCAAATACCCTAACGGGGGTAAATACGTAACTAAATAGTGGATGGTCAAAATAGGTATTTATTGTTTTTATTTGATTATGTTGGTTATTTTTATCAGTAACCTTTATCAGATTTGAATTGTTGTTCTGAACAATTATTCTTAGTTGGTTTTATCTTATTTATTTTAATTGGACAGGATAAAGGATTACAGGTGGAATAAATTGGCTACTTGAAAAAATGTGTCACCAAATAAGAGGTTGAAAATTTTAGATATATCTAAAGTTTGAGTTTGTTCTGTTCAGGAAGGATTGTAAATAGCATGCTTTCAGTTTACTTTTATTTATTGCCCTTTGTGTGGCTGTAAATTTTCAGTTATTCCAAAAAAAGTATATGCTGAATCATTGACATGACCACTCTACACCAAGCGGAGACCAAAAGTACTAACAACAGGCACATTCTAGCCCTGATTATACTGTTAAAATACATAATGCAAAGAGAAACAGAGACATATTGCATTGAAACCAAGTACTTTGAGGAATTGCTAAACATTTCAAAGGGTTGTAGTATTATGAAGTACTTAGCCAGACATGATGAGATGTGTGAATTCGGTCGACTCTGTAACTTTTAAAACACATTTGGATTAGATTTACCCAGAATGAGCACCATTAGGAGAAATTTAAAATCCTACCAGAAGCATTTGAAAATGACTCAACCATTCAAGACACAGATTGCTGAGGAAACTGGGCAAACCTGTTTGGGTTCTCCATTATTATGAATGTACTAAACGGAAATGTGACCATTCTAGTGCAGACAAAAAGAACATTTGAGGAAAATGTAGCTGTATGAAGGGGAAAAAAAGAGGAAAACAAGATGAAACGTGTTCAATTGGGTACTAGGAGAGTTGACAAGTGGAGTAGCAAGTCTTGACTAGCAAGTCTTCAAAATGTAAGGTGTTTGTTTGACTACCTGGAAGCTTAAAGGGACAGATCATTTGATCCAGTTCATGCATGTTTAAAAGTTTAATGTTAAAACATTGAATATGCATATTAGTTTTGGCTCTCATTTCTTATCACTGCTGTTTTCACTCACTCTGGTCTAACTAGGAAAAAAAAATATATCGGAATAATACTATTACAAACTCTTAATGATAAAATCTCATTCACTTGTTCTAAAAATCTATTTGAATCCTAAGGGAAACTCATTTCAGTTCATTTTTTTCATGGCATGTTGAAGCACAAACACTTTTAATGTTTAGTAATGCTCAATGGTTCTATATTTTTATTTTGTTCCTAAATTTAAAGGCTTGAGTATTTATCAAGCTCAATCATTGCTTCCAAGAGTGCAAATAAGATGTGTTGAATGATCTTACTGGAGTGTGTGGAGCCCTGCAAGTGTCAAACGCTAGATGATCAAAGCCAGACTGCACACTGTGCTCAGTGAGGTGTACTTCATACACTGGACAAAAGCATTCTACCTACAGACTCTTCAATATGACATACACGACAGCCACAATGTTTCTAACTCCTGGTTTAAAAGACCATTTTGAATATAATGTGTTATAAATTGACTTGGCCACTTCCCGTGTTCTTATCAACTGTTTATTACAGGGTCAAGCAGGTGTGTTGTGGGAAAAAATAATCTAAAAATGGTCCTTTTCCCAAAGACAATGCATTTGTAGTTTGGCCAAGCTAAACTGTATGTTGTGAGGAGAAACCCTATTTCATGAATGCATTTATAATATATTTTGTCCACATTCATTTCCCAATCAAAATATATGTTTTTCAAAACAAGGGAACTAAATTACCTCATAAACTTGATTGTAAACTTTACTGTAGTGATAACAAACCATTGGAGATTATTTTTAATCTTTATTTACTGAATTTTGTATTTAAACCTACATATTTCTATTGTAATTACAATGTATAAAAGATAAATAAATAATATAATGTAATCAAAGACACATTTGTTGGTGGGTTGATTTATGTGCATGTGCATGCCGTTGAGAAGATCATGATAAAAAATGCCAAAGAAAAAAATAATTATATTATTACCAAAATGCAAAAAAATACAAAATATTTCTCATTACTGTATGTGGAAATATATAAGGTGTGTATAGATAGATAGATAGATAGATAGATAGATAGATAGATAGATATACTATAGTTAGTTCCGGTCCTCGAATCTGATTGGACGAGAGACATTCCATGAGCACTGATGGTCTAGCACCATCAGCACTGGGACGCTTCACTGTGTGTGTATCACTCCGCTTGTGTTCGTGCTGTTCTAAACTAAAGTATAAGAGCTGTGCATATCTGTTAGGAGTTACTGTCTTTATTTTTGTAATTACATATTTTAGCCAGCAGGTGGTTGTAAAATAATTTTTTTTGTGTGTAATATGAGCCAGTTGATGACGTAAAGTGAATCTGTTAGTCATTGTTTACATAGAACAGCGCTCTGTGATCGCTGGTATTACTAATACATTACCAAAACTAGGAAATAGCTTTAAACAGCTTTAAACTGAAAACTTCAGGATTAAGGCTCATCACAGCTGAGAGACACAACTGATTTAATGCAGAGCTCAAGTGCTTACCTTTTATCGGAATTTCCACATTGGAAACGTACTGTTTAAATGGCGGAGTACATTGCTGTTTCTATAGTGAATGACTCTTGTGCACCGGCTACTGTGAAATAGAGAGGAATACCCCTGCTTGGACATCTATTTTCCACTGAGAAAGCTGACGGCATCTCTGCTTGGGTGTGGCAACAGGTGATCGCTCTCTCTCTCTCTCTCTCTCTCTCACACACACACACAGACACACATCCATCCATCTATCTATCCTTGTTTATCCAATGACTTGTTAGAAACCTCATAAGTCGTGATACTATTTCTGAAGTGACATTTTTGAATTACTAACGGAGGCTTGGACACTTCAGTTGTTTTGAACCAGCAACGGCAGATTCTGATCCACCATGTAATAAAGTAGTTCCATGCACAAATGCGTTTTTATGAATGTACTTTTTTTATTTTATAAACAAAATAACAAAATATTTTTATGCAAAATTAAGAATCTAAAGGGAATTATAGCAATGGAATAATGAGAATGCAAAAGTAAAATGTCAAGACGCATTATGGTAATGAGAATGTACTTAATTTAAATTGCAGAAATCTTAATGATGTAAATATACACTTCATTTTCTTCATGCAAAATCACATTTTAATTCATTTAAAAATAAAGCCTAATTTAGGACCATTAAGAATTTATTTTTCATGACAAATAAGCACATTTCTCGTACAATTCTTACTACTGTAATGCAAATATATAAATAAATAAAGTAATATAAAACCTTTCTCATTTCTGTAAAGTGAAAACATATTTATATTATGGCAGTATTTGTTGTAATTTCTTTTAATGTTGACTTACATAAATAGTCGTTATTACACTACATTTGTTTATTCTTATACAGTAAAAATCTATTAAAGTAATAATGGAATTACCATATTAATAGAATAATAGATATTAAAAAAATCAAACATCCAGATGCATTATGGTAATGAGAAATTCTGTGTAGAATGTACTTTATTGCAAATATAAAACAATTGTCATCATGCAAAAATTTGATCTGTGTAAATATTAGCTTCATTTACTTTTTGCAAAATATATATATTTTTCATTCTTTTTCTATTGTAACCTGGATATGTTATTGTGAAATGCGCACCCAAAAACCATTTCTAAAAGAAATATGTAGAACTAAAAACATGGCAACATTAATGTCTTTAATTTGGTCCAATACTATAGGTTGTACATACAAGAGTTGCACACATAACGTGCTAAATGGTTCCTCTTGTTCATAACAATCTGATAAAACCTCTTTAATAAGATGAATGGACTTTTTGAAATGAAAAAATCACAGACCGTCAACCACACGGACTGACAGAGCTCGCCATTAGTGCCTCTTTGCTCTCAGTAAAGGCTGAGGATCGGAATTGTTCAACGGAACCAAGCAAGGCTCCATGTCTTCCCTGGGGAAGCGTGAGAAAATTAGAGAATTGCTTCCACACCGGTGATCCGCCCCTTATTGCCCTACACCCACTGAGTGACTGTGTGGATGAGAGAGAAACGGGACAGTGCAGAATGAGTTGCCATAGAAACCAAGAAAAACAGCCATTAACAAACATCCTTAAAGAACCACAGTATGCAGAAACACTGGGCTCGGTTATAAATTAAGCATACAAAGGCTTACTGTATAAGAGAAGGCACTGATGGATGAAAAATATTCCTCATTGATGCATCTGTAAGTGATTTATTGTGGTACCAAACATGTGCTTTTTTTTATATGTATGCAGACCAAATGTGCTATGTGATATTGTTCTATAAGTAGAACAATGGCCCAGATTAAGTTTAAACCAAACCGACAGAGGCATTTAAAACAAAGGTCTGCTTGTCAATGCAGTTTCAATTAAAATGATGTGTGTGAAATAAGGATTAATGAATTACAATAATGCTTTCTGCTGAAATGGCACATGGTATTCATTTTATTGCATGCTGCATTTCACAATCCAGACATGTGCATCTGCAAGAAGAGATAAACACAAATTGCATGACAGCGTCCTGCAGTGGACTAATCTCTCCATGCAAATTGTGTAATGCAATTAAAGGGGAGACTGATGAACATGTGGTCTTATAGTGTGTGCAGAAGTGGCCCTAAAAACTCAATTATAAATGCATGACTGCTCTTGTATTGAATAACAAAATGCACTGGCCAAAAAAATTATTATAAAAAAGTCACAGTTTGGATAAGCAAATGAAGTCAGCTGACTACCTGACGGCACAGGTATATTCCAGGATGGCAATGCCAAGATTCATCGGGCTCAAAATGTGAAAGAGTGGTTCAGGGAGCATGAGGAATCATTTTCACGCATGAATTGGCCACCACAGATTCCTGACCTTAACCCCATTGAAAGTCTATGGAATGTGCTGTAAAATACTTTATGGAGAGGTTTGACTCTCCCGTCGGCAATACAAGATTTGTTTGTTCAGGCAGTGTATTACAAACCCAACTCCCAAAAGGTTGGGACAGTATGGAAAATGCTAATAAAAACAAAAAGGAGTGAGCTGTAAATTCGATTCACTCTGTGCTATTTTGATTACATTTGATGTTTTACCTCATTTTTTATACACCAATTTCAAATCAGATGATTGCAACATGCTCCAAAATTGTTGGGACAGGGCCAATTTAGGACAAATAACAATCTGACGAGTTGAAATAACAAGGTAAGGTGAAATAGGAGACGTTAAACATGCGAGGCAATCAAGTTATAGTATATAAAGAGCCTAAAAAAAAAAGCCTAGTGTTTCAAGACCACGGATGGGCCGAGGCTCGCCACTTTGCCAACAGACATAGGCGGAAATGGGGGTCAGGACCCCCCCTATCTGAGGGTTGCCCCCTAAAATATCATTAAAATATGTGTATTGTAAATAATATAATGATATATTCTTAAAATAATTGTTTAAGAAATAAAATAATACAAATGCAGGGGCAACAACAAAAAACCCCTTCAAAAATTGCTCTTGAGAATTGTTATGTTTATTGTCCCCCCCAACATTTTGATGACATTTTCACCCCTGCCAACAGATAAGAGATTGAGAAAAATTTTCCCCAAAGACAAATTGGAAGGATTTTGTGTGTTTCACCCTTTATAGTGCACAATATAGTTGGAATCCGGTCAAATCTTGGTGCGTAAAGGGAAAGACTCAAAAACAGGATTTAGAAAATAAATAATAATAATAATAATAATAATTTTTTTTTTTTTTTTTTTTTTAACCTTTGTTTAACCAGGAAGTCCCTTGAGACTAAAGTCTCAAAATACAACATGGTCAACAAACAAACAAGCATCACACATAGAAAAGAACAGGTCACATATGGCAGTTACATTTTTGAGTTATATGGCATTTTAACATGGTCTTAAAATCATTTAATGGGACTAGATCAGTTAGATGTAGCAAATTTTGCAAGTTATTCCAAGACCATGGCGCAAATTAAGAGAAGGCTTTTTTCCCCAGCTCAGTAAAAACCCTTGGAACCTGGTAAGAAAGCCACCTCGTGGATCGGAGATGAAAACTGCTGGAATTTTTCATCAGGAGATTACATAGATATGCCGGCAATTTACCCAACACAAGGTATAACATCAAATAATGTGTTGTTGTAGTGCTTTCAAAATAGCACATATTATCCTTTTTTTATTAGCATTTTCCATATTGTTTTTCAAAGTTGGTGTTGTACACCAGGTGGCATTTATTTTAAAGATAGCACAAGCACACTTTTCAAGCAAAGCATTTTAGAAAAAGATGGTCAGGGCAATATAACAATATACTGTTCAGAAGATATACTGGTTGTCAAACTCATTTCATTTCATTGACCTGTATATTCTCTGCTAGGACACCTGTGTTTACTTGAGGATAACTGACTTCATACACCCTTTAAATATGACCATGCCTCCAGGTGGTTAAAAGTAATTGCAAAGAAAAGGCAAAGAAAGGTGAACTTAGTTCTGAGAAAGCATAATTTACTAGTAACAATTTGCATAATAAACTAGCCTAATTTGTTTGCAGATACCTTTTGGTATTGTGTACCTTGTATTCATTCAATATAAATCTGGTTTACAGTAAGTGTCCAAAAATTTGGTGAATACAGGTTAGCTGGAATACCAGTTTATGCTTTAATATATATAATTTTTTTCCCCTCTGTATTATTTATTGGAGATCTTTAGCTATTTTAAATGATGTGTAAGAGGCTAAGTCATTTGGCTTCATATTATTAAAACAATGGCAAAAAAAAGGAAGAAGGAAAGAAGCATCCCACTCTACTTATATTCACTTCTCAGTTTTTGGGCTTAGCAATAAACTTCTTATTCAAGTCTCACCTTTTCAATTTATTGATATTAAAGGTCAGTTTATAGACATTCATTTTGACAGTAGTAGTTTCCTAAACTCAAAGTGCTTATAAAAAGCATGAGGAAAAATACACCGATCAGCCACAACATAAAAACCACCTGCCAAATATTGTGTAGGTCCCCCTTGTGCCACCAACCCGCATCTGAGAATAGCATTCTGGGATGTTATTCTCCTCACTACAATTGTACAGAGCAGTTATCTGAGTTACCATAGACTTTCTGTCAGCTTGATCCAATCCAGCCATTCTCTGTTGACCTCTCTCATCAACAAGGAGTTTCCATCCGCAGAACTGCTGCTCACTGGATGTTTTTTTTTTTTTGAGTAAATTCTAGAGACTGTTTTGTGTGAAAATCAAAGGAGATCAGCAGTTACAGAAATACTGGATTATTTTATCAGCCAATTGTGTGGTGTAGTGGTCTAAGCACATAACTGGTAATCTGGTAATCAGAAGGATGCTGGTTCGAGCCCCACAGCCGCCACCATTGTGTCCTTGAGCAAGGCACTTAACTCCAGGTTGCTCCGGGGGGATTGTCCCTGTAATAAGGGCTCTGTAAGTCGCTTTGGATAAAAGTGTCTGCCAAAATGTAAATGTAACAAATACTCAAACCAGCCCGTCTGGCACCAACAATCATCCATGTGATTATCTTATCAGCCAATCGTGTGGCACAAAATCATGCAGATTTGGGTCAGGAGCTTCAGTTAATGTTCACATCAACCATCAGAATGGGTAAAAAATGTGGACTCAGTGATTTAGACCATGGCATGATGGACAGGCTGGTTTGAGTATTTCTGTAACTGATGATCTCCTGGGATTTTCACACAAAACAGTCTCTAATATTTAGATTTACAAAAAACATCCAGTGAGCTGCAGTTCTGTGAATAGAAACACCTTGTTGATGAAAGAGGTCAACAGAGAATGGGCAGACTGGTTAAAACTGAAGTCTACAGTAACTCAGATAACCCCTCTGTACAATTGTGGTGAGAAGAATAGCATCTATTCTGAGATGTGGGTTGGTGCCGTTTTGGTGGTACAAGGGGGACCTACACAATATTAGGCAGGTGGTTTTAATGTTGTGGCTGATCGGTGTATGATAAAATAGCTTTTTTATTGAAATGATAAAGGGTGAATACGTGGAATTTACAGCATTACATTCTTTAAAATGATTTGACAGTGGTGTTCAGCCCTCAGATGAAAATCTGAAATGATGACATATTACATATTGCTAATCTTTCATTATAAAATAATTTACTAAAGCTTTTATTTAAAATCAGTTTGCTTGCTAATCTGTCTCTCCCTGTTTGAGAACAATATACTATTTAAAAATCCTTTATACATGCACAGAAAATTCAATTATGTCTATTCCATAAGATTTACAAACACCCAATAAGAATCCATTTTACTCTGTAATCAAAAATATATTAAATTTGAATACAATGAACCTTGGATTAAACTGTGAAGTTGGGTTTGAAGCAGGACTATTTAATTATCCTTTTTTTCCTGGGGTGAACCACAGACATGAAATTGCAGTATGTTTTTGAATTATGTACTACAGTGGACTACACTAGTAGATGCATCTTTTTTGGCGATTCTTCATCAGTCCTGAACTGTAGCCATGCTTTCATTCTTTTTATTTTGCAAACTATTCTTCTCCACCTGTTTTCAGTATATGAACTACAGGTCAACTCCACAAATACATTAAAAATCCTGTTTAAGAACTAAGTGTACAGGTCCACAACCTAAGAAGATGCTTTTAACAACACAATCCTAAAATGAGGGAAATGTTGAATCATCATGACTGGTTCTGGGTGACACAATTGGCTCTTGATAGGTTGGCGTGATGTTGCCTCCCTCTGGTGGTTCCATTGTGGAAATGATATTGAATGGAAAACATTTTTACTTTTAATATTGAATGTTTCTGAGAGTTTGTTTTTGGATAAAATGACTGAAGGAAATGTGCGATGAATAAAAATGTTAAATCATAGAAGGGTACAATGTAACTTACTAGAAGGAATTACTCATAGGTCAAAATATTAGCCTTACTGATTAATCAGCCAATATGGCTATTTTGAGATTATCAGCTTTGAGTACCATAAGTGATTGTTCCCCTTTGTTTCAGTCCCAACATGGGATTAGTCATGTCAAAGGATTATAATTTGTTTTTAAAAAGATTCAGTGAATGTTGAGCAAATGTCATACAAAATGTGTTTATTCAACTTGTTGAGATCTAGATATCAGAATCGGTCAACGAACCATTAATATCAGTTGACTACAGAAGCAATGACTTAAGAAAACCAGTCATGAAATACTGTCGCTGACCACATTATTGGGAATGGCTGTACATCTACTTATTCATGCGATTATCTAATCAGCCAATCGTGCGGCAGCAGTGCCATGCATATAATAATGCATATATGGTTCAGGAGTTTCAGTTAATATTCACATCAACCATCAGAATGGGGAAAAATGTGATCTCAGTTATTTTGACCGTGGCATGATTGTTGGTGTCAGATGGGCTGGTTTGAATATTTCTGTAACTGCTGATCTCCTGATTTTCACACACAACAGTCTCTAGTTTCCTCAGAATGGTGCCAAAAACAAAAAACATCCAGTGAGCGGCAGTTCTGAGGACAGAAATGCCTTGTTGATGAGAGAGGTCAGTGGAGAATGGCCAGATTGGTTCGAGCTGACAGAAAGGCTACAGTAACTCAGTTAAATTGTAGAGGAGAATAGCATCTCAGAATGCACAACATGTCGAACCTTGAGGCGGATGGGCTACAACAGCAGAAGACCACGTAGGGTTCCACTACTGTCAGCCACAGAAAGCTTGTTGGTTGATGGGAACATGAATAAGTTGGTGTATAGGTGTACCTAATAACGTGGTCAGTGTATAAGAAGAGTATTAAGCCACTCTTTCTGTAATACTGTGGTCACAATGGTTCCCTTTTCGAATGTTTGTGGTGTAACTGTAACCTGTGTAGCAGCCTTGTGTAATCATACAAGTGCTAACATTATTATTGTACAAACAATATATTGAACAAGACAGTCTCCTGTATATGTGAAGAACCAGGACTTTTTTACCAGACAGTAATGGTATAAATGGGAGGAAATGGGAGCACAACCTCCATTTTTTAAATCAGATTTCGAGTCAGTTTCATCTATTTAAGGCTCTTTGAGCAGGAAATTTGGTTCACCACCTCCACATGACCTCTGATATGTTCACTTACAGAGTTACAGCCTTTATTTTTCATATAATGTAGGTCTATAATCTTGTATTATCAAGAAGACTCAAGGAGCAACAAAAGGGTTGACTGTTTTAAAATAGCTTTAATGTTCTGAAAAGCCTGAGCAGTACTGACCAATCAAAACAAGATTACAGGATTGTCAAATGCGGATTCAGTTACAAGCAATTAAAAAGATTGCTTTCGTTACATCCCTTCATAGAAGTCTGAAATGTACTATTCCAGATAAAAATAGAGAGAGAGAGATTAGAAGCAGAATTGTAAAAAAACAACAAACTTGTAAATAAGAAATTCCTGGTGGATTCTCTCAAACCAAATATGAATAAAGTGCGTTATGTAAGCCATTTAATGAGCATTGAACATTAGGAAACCACAGTATAATCCTGTTCTGATCACTCAACATAAAATCATCAACATTTAGAGTTTAGCATGTTTAGTCTGCATTAAATGTTTACACGCCCAGTGAAATCATGTTTCTCATGTTTCACCATAATATGTGAGATGGTGGTTGGGATCCTATAAGCACCCTAAATGCTGTTTAATAATAACATTTTCATACACATTTATATACAGCTGCAATAAATGTACAGCTTTCTGTTTTAGATGATATATCTCTAAAATTAAGAAAATAAAGCCTAACAGTAAAGATTAGATAAAGTGCAATTGTAATTTCAAAAAAAGTACTCAGTACTGAAGTACTGTTGAGATAATAAAATGCAATGTGATATGGGCTCACAAGATTAATCACATAATAAACTGCAATTACTTTAACTGGAATGCGAATTCTAGGCTTCCATATGCAAACGTCAGTGGAACAGACCTGGCTAGTCCTGCCGCTCTACATGAAATAAATGATGTTCCTTTCCTGAAATCAAGTATGCAACAGTACCAATTAAAGGTAAGTTTTTAATCACATATTCAAAAGCTGTATTGTTAGATAGTGAAATTTCTCCTATGTGTTATATATGTGAATATAAATATATGGGTAGTATTTATATTCAGTGCTCTTACTATCTGACTTGTTGTGTGTTTAGGAGTTATTAGTGGATAAATCCTGTCTTTGGGATAAAAACATTAAAATGTTTAATACATTTATCACATACGGTTATGCACGTTTAGTGTGGGATTTGTTTCTCAAGTGCCAGCACAAGTGAATAGCTACTAAAATTGTCAAAACCCAATTCTTAATGTCTCTTTATTCTAATTTCCGATTCCACAGTAAATTTTGGCGAAATCGGGTCACGTCCCAGCGCAATGGGTCACGTCCCAGCGCAAAGTTTTAAAAGTATATGGAAAATGTATACGTTCCATACAGAAATAAAGCCTATTTAAAAGAATATTCCTGGTTCAATACAAGTTAAGATCAATCAACAGTACTTGTGGCATCATGTTTATTTACAAAAATATTATATTTTTAGAGCAAAAATCAAGGTTACAGTGAGGCACCTACAATGGAAGTGAACTGGGCCAATTTTTGGAAGGTTTGCAGGCAGAAATATGAAGGTTATAATGTATAAAATCACTTAAATAATTAAGTTTTAACAGAAGAATTAACAAAATGTAAATGTTTAAATCATTAAACATTATAGGATTATAGGGTTGACATGGTTACGTCATTATGGCAACGGAGCTATAAAATTGGATATAACATAAAGAAAAGGTTAGAAAGTGATTTTATCACATCAAACATATGAATGTTTTTATGTTTACGGAGTGGCCTCATTCACTTCCATTGTAAGTGCCTCACTATAACCTTGATTTTTGCTTTTCTTTAAGTAAAACGAAGGACAAGTAAAATTAGTTTTGTGGTAATCAACATTGTCACAAATGCTGTCGACTGAGATTAACTTGTATTGAACCCGGAATGTTTCTTTAAGGACCAACAAGATTTTTTAGCATTTTGACATATTCATGAAATTAAGCACATTCCCTGTCCACAATACTCAGTAGCCTACTGTAATGTGAAAAATCTAATTCTCATTACTGTAAGGGGGGAAAAAAAGGAAATATTATTTAAATTGTAAAGTACAAGTATACAAAATGGTAGAATTAGTGGTGTAAAAAAAAATGTATCCTGTCCAGACAGGATCATTTCCATTACTGTATTACAGCAATAGGAATTAGATTGTTTTTGCATTACAGTAATGCCAATTTGTTATGCCAATTGTTATGAAAATAATGTAAAAAAATTATAATAATAATTCAATGAAGGTAAAAATTTTCTAATATGGGCTTCATTTTCTTTGAGCAATTATAATATATACTGTATATATATATATATATATATATATATATATATATATATATATATATATATATATATATATATATATGCTGTATATACCGTTATATACGCTCACCGGCCACTTTATTAGGTACACCTATACATCATCTTATTCATATGATTATCTAATTAGCAAATCGTGTGGCAGCAGTGCAGTGCATAAAATCATACAGATATGGGTCAGGAGTTTCAATTGATGTTCACATCAACCATCAGAATGGAGAAAAAAAATGTGACCTCAGTGATTTAGACCATGGCATGATGGACAGGCTGGTTTGAGTATATCTGTAACTGATGATCTTCTGGGATTTTCACACACAACAGTCTCTAGTATTTACTCTGAATGGTGCCAAAAACCAAAAAAACATCCAGTGAGTGATAATTCTATGGGAAAAAACAGCTTGTTAATGACAGAGATCAAAGGAGAATGGCCAGAGTGGTGCAAGCTGACAGGAAGGTGACAGTAACCCAAATAACTACACATTACAACAGTTCTATGCAGAAAAGCATTTCTGAAAGTACAACACATCGAACATTGAGGCGGATGGGCTACAGCAGTAGAAGACCCCTCCGGATACCTTTACTGTCAGCTAAGAACAGGAAACTGAGGCTGCAGTAGGCACAGGCTCACCAAAACTGGACAGTAGACAATTGGAAAAACGTTGTCTTGTCTGACAAATCTGGATTCCTGTTGAGGTACACAAATTGTTGGCCCACTGCAGCCTCAGCTTTCAGTTCTTGGCTGACTAAAGCGGAACCCGACATGGTCTTCAGCTGTTGTAGCCCATCTGCCTCAAGTTTCAATGAGTTGTGTATTCTGAGATGCTATTCTCCTCACTACAATTGTACAGAGAAGTTATCTGAGTTACTGTAGCCTTTCTGTCAGCTCGAACCAATCTGGCCATTCTCTGTTGACCTCTCTCATCAACAAGGCATTTTTGTCCACAGAACTGCAGCTCACTGGAAGCTTTTTGTTTTTCGCACCATTCTATATATACTATAGAGACCGTTGTTTGTGAAAATCCCAGGAGAACAGCAGTTACAGAAATACTCAAACCAGCCCGTCTGGCACCAACAATCATCCCACTGTCTAAATCACCGAGATCACATTTTCCCCCATTCTGATGGTTGATGTGAAAATTAACTGAAGATTCGGACTCATATCTGCATACACTGTTGCCACACGATTGGCCAATTAGATAATCACATGAATAAGTAGATGTACAGGTGTACCTAATAAAGTGTCCGGTGAGTGTATATATATATATATATATATATATATATATATATAAACATTTCATGAGATTCACACTCTAATTCTGCAGCCTAATGCTTTGAAGAGTCTGAGTGTTTATCTATACCACTGCATTAGGTTTCATATTTCCTATAGCCTCCAATTACGCTGTTTAAGACCAAGAAACAAACTGGTTCTGAACCAAGCACTACTAGCTTTATGAGGACAGAAATGTATAAAAAGGGCTAATCGTGCAGCACGCATTTAGAGCAGCACTGCAGAGGCACAACAAGGTCTCCAGCATGCAGACGAGTCAAAGGGAATCCCTCCGGTCAGCACAGCTGTCACACACTCGCACTGGGTGGTCCCAGCCACGGGAGGGCACGGGTCTGGTCTTAGTTGAGCAGTTCCTGCACACTCCCTGCCCACATGCCCGGCAGTGGTGCTTGGACATGCTGGGGGTGAAGGGCTTAGTACAGCAGTGACACTGGGTGATCTCATGATCCGGGACCCAATAGTCTGGTCTTGCAACTTTCTTTACAAAACCTGTATAGAGTACAAAATAAGTCAAAAATTGAATACACGAGTGTATAAAAACTTGTGTTACACTAGTTGATTTTTCTTGTAAGCTTCATTTAAATTATCGCTGGTCAGTTACTGCCTCTAGCAACTGAAAAAAACACTTTTTTTCCCTCCAAATTTTTTAGTTGCTGGGGTGGGCTTTAGGTGACCAATGAGACCACAACTGAAGAACTGACAAGATGACATAGCAGAAGATGACGCAGATTGTACAGCATCACTGTAATCCAGACGCCAGAATCATCTCTTAAACATGCTGAAAGTGTGCTTAACTACACCATGTATCTGGATGTATGCCAGGTTATAACGCTCTTCTGTATCATTTAACCATTATTTGAGGAAATATTGGTGATATGATCGATAAAAATGTACACAAACATCTAGTTTAAATAAAATAAATTTTACCACCTGCTTTTATGTGGCGGTAATGACGCTTTGTAAATTGGGCCGGGCAAACAGCACAGAGTTTTCTGAATGAAGACACTTTCTTCTTTATAGAGCTGCGTATTGCCAATTTTATTCACCGTGACACTCGTATTATAATTCACTATGTCGTGAGCAATCACCATATACAAAATCTAGTGTGCGCCAATGATGAGCATCTCCGCGCGAGACAATGTATCAGCCGGGAGAAGTTTGAAAAGCTCTGTTTTTCATGCAACTCATATAAGCGGCGAAAAGTTTCGGAGTTTGTGCTTATTTATACAGCCCGCTTCCTTATTATTTGAACTTTAATAAAGGATACATTAAATACAGTATATAACGGCACAGTGTTTCCTTTATAGATGCTCTGACAGGCAAGTTTTGCTCGAGCGGAACACCAGGTACGGCTCCTCTTTATTTCATGACGACACTGCCTCTGTATTTACTTATTTTGCATGTTTGTATTAAAATACTCTGCAGTCTACATCACCTTAATCTGTTTGGAAAGTTTGGAGTGCGTCTTGACTGTGAGCTGTTCTTTCTTCCTCTCCTCAATCAAGTGCGAGCTGAAGTGCTGCTCTCCCGCGTTATTATCATCTTGTGTTAAATTAAATGGACTGTTCGACAACGAAAATTTGTCGACAACTTTTTATTGTTGACGTTGTCGATAATGTCGACTAATCGTTTCAGTCGTAGTTTGCACTAAAGATTGACAATCACTTAAATACCCAAGATGCATCGCAATTTCAGCACTGATTGCGCCTGCTTAAGCAAGATTGTGGGGCTGAAATACCTCATGCAAAGTTGGCGCAATTGTTTCGTGAATTCGCCCCACATTCATGAATTCGTTTATTGAAAGTAAATTCTTGTATCACTGAAAGCTGCATATGGACTTCGAGAATTCCTGAATGGTTACGTACACAATCACGCACATTCACAGGGTAAGGTTACTCTTTGAATCGCTCCCTAATTCAGCCTATTACGAGTGTTGTTTATGCGGCACTCCTGTTGTTACTTCGGCGAGCTTGACATGCCAGTGAATCAGAGAGTAAGTCGGAGGCAGTCAGTATATCGGTCACTTCAGCTCCTTACTGAATCAGAGAGTGTGACAGAAAAAGTGAAAATAGTCAGCATTTGTGACAGTTGTTTGGAGTTGCCAAGTGAGACGTCGGCATAATGAGCTGTATTCTACCCAGCAATACTGCGTTTTTACTGTTCAGCAAAGTCACTGTGCATAAATGAGAATATTCAAAAGTGTGAGCAATCATGTAAATTCAGACACTTGGTGTTCAATGTTTGCTTCTACTGTGTGGAGTAACACTCACAGAGGGGGTAGTCCACTGCAGTGGAGACCATATTGAGAGTGGACTGAGCTACTTCCGTCACTCTCCGGGCGACTAGTGTTTGAGGTTCCATCTGGGCAACTGCAGGCAAGAGAATGCATCATCTCAGCTCAGCAAACCAGTCAACATCTCACACTGGGACCATTAAACATTGTTTTTGAAAAATGCATTACTCAGTCAACTGAGTGAACTGAACAATCCTGGGAGACTTTTTAAAACCCTTTTGACATAATGAATATTTCAAGAATGCACAATCCATTGACATGGCAACAAACAGACAAATAAGCAAATTTCGAGTCAAGATAATGTAAAAAAAAAAAAATGCAATCAAAATTTCTCAAAATTATAAATGTGACTACTATGAATAAATGAGTAGACAGCATTTTCATTATTTAAATGTATACATGTCAAACACCCCCTCTAGAGACACATGAGTAATTACAAGATCTGTATCTGTGTTTACTTCTGCATGTAAAATACTATTTCTGCAACATTATAATTTCTTAGTGAATGTGTATGTACAGTAATTACACTATATTTAGGAACCTCATTAAAATTACACAAACTGTAGTTACGTTACATTAAATGTAACAATTCAGTGAGTAATAAATTAATTGAATGACTGACTCATTAAAAGAACTAGCTCATAAGAATCATTATTTCATAAATTGGACTACACTAGATTTTTTTTTTTTTTACAAAAATACAACCTTTTGTGTACCACGGACAAAGAAAAATCATATGAATGACATGAGTGAATATATAATGACAAGATACATTTTTAGGGTGACCTATCCTTTCAAAGCCTTTTAGAACAGCACCATCTTCTCACCCTGTCCAGCGTGCTGTGCTCCTCCCTGCCGATAACACGCATCACAAACTCGCACAGGGGTGCCACCCCAGCCCCTCTCAGGTACGGGCATGCTGTGGGTAGAGCAGGCCTGGCAGAAACCCTCCCCACACGCCCGACAGTGGTGTTTCCTTTCTGCCTCCTCAAATGCTCGCTTACAGCCTTGACATTCCTGAACAGACCAAGTTTTAAGATGCGGTCACATTTACCTTTGCACAGCGAAATTCCGCAAGGGAAGATGGTGTGGCGAATGTCGAGCGCGTGTGAAACCAGCAAAAAATTAATTGCCAAGTAGCCTCTTTTTAATTCTACACTTTATACTAAAGTTAAAGAAACTCGCCGCTAAAGTGATATCCTTGTCCATTGTGAACATTCAGTGCAGCGGTGTACGAAGCACCGCCCACCCAGGTCACTAGCAAACCAAGCAGCTTCCTATTGGTCAACATAGTGAATTTGCCTGTCAAAGTTCACCAAACTTGTACTCGGCAAAATCCACGAAGGGAAATTCTTCGCCACCAGAAGTTCATTGGGTGAAATTCACGACTGCGCGGATTCCCATTGAGATGTCTGAATTTCGCCCATGGAATTTCACTGTTCAAAGGTAAATGTCATTGCACCTTTTGCAGTAAGGTTTTCCCCACTCCAAACCATTTGCAATTTATCCTTTACCAAACATGTATCTTACACATTTACAGACATTGGTTATGTTTTTATGGTGACTGCATTAAGTATTTGGAAACTTAAGCCACACTTAAAAACACAGCATTCCATTGAATGAAAACATATCAAACCCAAGTCTTATTTATTTTAAGGAAAGCACACTTTTTATGCAAAACATTTCACAAAAATATGTTTATAAGTACTAAAAATGGGCTTAGGACCAGTTGGTTAAAAGTCATTTCAAACATGGCTAAGAAAATTGAAGTTAGCTATGAGAAAAGTACTATTTATATGTTTTGAGATGACACTTTTTTATATTTTCTTTCTAATGCAATGAAATGCATACACTTTTAATGAGCCATAAGGATCCTAATTCATTTTGGGGCCATTGTATGTGTATTTTGACATGTTCAATATATCATTTTATAAGACATATCACTCACAATGATTTCAGCATTGAGTTTCCAGTAGGTTGGAGCCACCTGGTCAGTGAGCCAGGCAGTGACAGCTTTGGTAGGGCCTGAGCTGTATTCCGTCACTGACTGGATTATATAATTCATTCCATCCAAAACCCGCTGAGCAGCATTCTGATGGTCTGTCTGGAAGGCATCAGTCTAGAAGCGTAAACAGAACATCAGCATCAAAGTAGCAAAAACATTTGAACCAGAGTGAGAGAACAAAGAAACAGCTCACCCCCTGCCATACGTGCTTAACCTCGGGTCGTACCACACTGCTCTCTGGATCCTGGTTTCCCATCCAGTACTGTCTACTCCGGTAGATAATGCCACAGCTGGCACACTCTAAAACATAGCTGCATTGAAAGGCCAAGTTTGAGTATATGGAAAGACGTGGCCTAAGAATATAATTTCAAGTTAGGAATTCACCAATCCAATACCTAGATCGATCGGTCCGACAAGCCCGATCAAAATCCGATACAGAGGGTTAATTATGGTCATTACTGTCAAGCTCCAAAAATAAGAACCATACAATGAAAGCACCATTACAGTAGTCCATATGACTAGTGCATTTTATTCAAAGTCTCTTAATGAAGTGAATCGCAAAAGTCTGCATTTAATAAGCAAATTTAGTCTGCATGCGCACGTGTTTCAATGAATGCGTGCTGCTGCTGACACACACCCATAGTCCGTGAGGGGTTATGATGATACCCTGAGCGGCATGCAATTTGTGAGCACTACACACAAACCACATCTCAGATGTAGATGCTCAATAGTTCAGTTCACTTATAACATGCATCAAGAATGGCACCAGAGGAGCAGATTTTGAATAAGGAGCGTATTAAACGACTGCAAACTAGACTACATACACACTCAATGGACCTCCTGAAGTGTTTCCACCAAAACAAAAGCCTGAGGGTTTAAAAGTTAAGGCACGACTGAATATACATTACTACTCCATATTAAAAATTGAAAAGTTCATAAATAATAATAATAATAATAATTCAGCCAATACCGAGAGGTCAGTTATAGGAATAGAATGGAGAGAGAAAGTGGTATTGGTGCACCCCTAGTTTAAGAATTGAAAACAATGAACTCACCCTGACCATGCATACTTTGCCAGACCAAGCCATTGATTATCTGAAGAGGCAGACGTTTTTGGGATGACAATCACTTCCCTTCCACTCTCATAGCACCTCTGCATGGGAAACATTAATGGTTTATCTGGGTTATACTTTGTCATTGGTTTTCAACTGAGAAACAAATCTATACTGGGCAACTTTTGCAGATAGATTAATTTGAAACCTCAATTAACAAAGACTATCAAAGGTTGTTCTCCTTTAAAAACGTACATCTAGGGACTAGACAAATCAATTTCAATTTATTTTCAATTTAGTGTGATTTAATAGCAATGAAAAAAAGGGTGCATTTGTATTGCCAAAGCATTTGCAGCATAACTACAGACGATGAGATATTGTGTAAAATTAGTACAATAAAGTAATCCATACAGTAATCCAAATGGAGTAACCAAGTACTGGTTATACTAAAAATATTTCAATAAAACCAACACTGCAAGAAATTATTTTCAAGTACGGTTGAAACGATTTGTCTACGCTATTGACAACATCGACAATAAAAAATTGCTGAAAATGTTTTGTCTAATTGTCGTTTGATCTAATTCAACGTAACATGATATCAAATTTAACTAATGATGGCGTGCAAGAGGAGCACTTCTGCTCGTGCCAGACTGAGGATACGAAGAAGACACAGCTCACAGTCCAGATGCACTCCAAACCTTCCAAACAGCTTAAGGTGATGTAGAACGGAAAGTATGAGGAAATTATATAAAATGACAAATTAAATACAGAAACACTCTTATTGTGCAATAAAGCGGAGCCGGAGCTGCCATCCCACACGCACGCTTGCTGCAGCTAGATTATTACATGATAGCACGCAATGTACAGAATCATAACACGTGTTGTGGTGTTTATCATATCTTTTAAGAAGAGAGTTTGTTTGTTGTGAGTTAAAGATGGATCCAAATCAAGTGAACAGAAAGGTGAGAGGGAGTAGTCTTCACCCATTATACACGGCAACAAAATACGTTTTTTATTTGTTTTCCCATATAAATATCCTTTAAAACAACATACATTTATTTTAGCAACTATACTGCAGAAGAAAAATGCATCAGAGAATGATGAATTTAATATATCTAAAAAATCCTTAAAAATATACATTTACCTAAGAAGCAACATACACAGTGCATCCAGAAAGTATTCACAGCGCTTCAATTTTTCCACATTTTGTTATGTTACAGACTTACTCCAAAATTGATTAAATTCATTATTTTCCACAAAATTCTACAAATAATACCCTATAATGACAATATGAAAGAAGTTTGTTTGAAATCTTTGCAAATGTATTAAAAAACTGAAAAATCACATGTACATAAGTATTCACAGCCTTTGCTCAATACTTTGTTGAAGCACCTTTGGCACCAATTACTTCTTTCACGTTGTCATTATGGGGTATTGTTTGTAGAATTGTGAGGAAAATAATGAAAAAGTGAAGCGCTGTGAATACTTTCCGGATGCACTGTAAGATATTTAGAATTGCTTTCAGAGAATATATCTTGAATAAAAGTATATTTTGACTTTACTGCACTTGCAGAATTATAACCAAGTGAAAAAATACACTTAATGTATATTTAAGATACATTCTCTGTCTAAATATCTTATATGTTGCTTCTCAAGTAAATGTATCTTGTTGTAAGGATTTTTAGACAATTTTAAATGGAAAACAAGACAAAACCACTTGATAACTATAGGATTTTTTCACAGTGAATTTTTTATTGAACTAAACAATAAAATGTATGTATAACATTTATTATAATAAAAAAAATGTTTTCCCCTTTAATTAAGTAAATGCCATTTAGAGGTATTTTTAAAAGATGATTTTGTCCTATTTATTGTTAGTAAGCACGTTTAATATAAACTTGTTTGAGTCGGGGTACAAGCTGAATAGTCGGTTAAGAGCTAATGATTAATCGTTGCAATAATCGTTCTAATAATCGTTAGATTGTTCAATTATCAAAATAATCCTTAGTTGCAGCCCTATTTTCAAGAAAAGTGTTTTTGTCTTGTTTTCCCCAAAAAAATATATACATATATCCAAACGTCCTTAAAACAAGATTAATTTAATTGAGAAGCAAAACTGCGTAAGACATAAAGTGTTATTTTCAGAGAATCTATCTTGAAGTACGATTATACATGCTTGAAACAAGAAAAAAACTGTTTACCAATGGGGTAAGAAACCAATGCTTACATCGATCTTGAATTAAAATTATTTTTCTTACCCCATTATTTTCTTGTTTCTAACATGTACAAGCTTACTTCAAGATACATTCTCTGACAACAAGTCTTAATAACTTACACCAAATACTTGTCTTCATAATCAGCTTTAGCAAAGAATAGAACAAAACAAAAGACAAACAAAGAAAAGAAAAAAGCAATGAAACAAAACAAACAAACAAACAAATAAAACTGCAAGGGAGTACACAAAAACTATTTTGAAACCATGCCATGTCAATTAGCAGTTGTTACCTTGCAGATGAGAACTTTATTGTTGTATTGGTGGGCATACTGGCATAGTCCATCAGCCATGTGAGGAGCCCCATCTTTCTGGTGGTTCATGCCATTTTTACATCGAACACTAAAACAAACATATTTTGGAGTAGCAATGATTTTACACTACTCTAGTTCACAAGCATTATTCAACTGCGCTGTTTTAAGTCACAATCAAGCAAACAGAGAAACAACTTGAGAGACCTAATCATATTCAAGTGCATCGAGCACTTCTGTGTGACTCATTTCCACATATTAGTTTTGCATCCTGAATAGAATTCCAGTTATTTATATCTGTGAATCATGAAATTATGAAGCAGCTCAGTGTTGAGGAAATTCAAGCCTGATGTGACACACTGCAGCAATTTTCTTGACTTATTATTCAGCAAACACGCTGCATCAGTGTGGTGCGTTAAACACAACTTCCAAATAAAAAAAAAACACATTCAATCATTTTTTCAGAGCATAAATTTGGTGTGAACTTACTTGCAGCTGAGACAGACAGAGGGGCAAGTGAAATATTCATCAGGAAAGAAGGAGCATATGCTGATTTTGTCATCTGAGATCTCTCCACAGAACCTGTCGCTCAAGGCCTGAGAGAGGACAGAGTAGTGAGGTCCAACCAGCGAAGCATACATGCCATATACATGCTCAGTGGACAATCGTGAATACACACATGCACATACACTGGCACAAAATAATATTTTTGGACACTTAAAGACACACCGACATATAATTTTACTGCATTATTTCTATTCATTAGATACAAAATTAAGATTGGGCCATCTTGGGCTACCTTTTTTTTTATAAATTGCACATTGTTTGATATTTTGTAACAAGTAAATTATCTAATACAATGACATTCATAAATTGTTTTGTGTGCCTTAAGTGTCTAACTACATTTGGGGCCACTGTACATACACACAAGGAATCAATACACAAAGAGCAACCTGCAATGCACTGAACACAATAGCAGGCTGGCGCGGGGCTCGCGTGGCTGTGTTGTTCACTTGCTGATGGACTATCTGCAGTAACTGTGAGTAGTCTGTGGGGGGAGTGATGGTCTGAGTGCCCACATAATGAACAGAGCTGAAGGCGTCTGTGCTCTGACCCAAGTCATGGAAACGCTTCTGCAGCATCGTGTCTGCTTTCCCCGGGACAGCACCATCTGTAAAACAACATAGACCCATATTTCTTTCACTGAGACAATCATCTGAACAGTTGGCTTCAATTCAGCCACGTAAACACAACAGTTCTCAATTAAAGATTTTTAAGACATATAGCAGTGTATGCAACTTGTAATTGAGTAGACTAATTTCCTTAACCATTACTCTACCCTCAATATCAGCTTATATTCTTTTGCATAAATGACAATATAATCTGCTATTTATTTTATTTTTTTTTATCCCCTTTTCTCCCAATTTGGAATGCACAATTACTCTAAAGCAACCGTCGACATCGAATAATCTATATACCCCCAAGGATATTGTGACCTTGCGATCACAAGAATTAACCCGGCAAAGCTGTTCTCTCTTCCCTTTGCTGTTCTGTCTTGTCTGTCTGTCTCACCATTTGCAGCCACAATAAGAAGGGAGGATGATTTTCTTGGTATTGCAGCAGGAGGAGTGGTGGTCATAAACTTTTACTCTTGTCTCCGACCCTAGTAGATCTATGCCTAGCCTCCACAGAATGATTAATTCTTTCTCTAAATTTTCCAGATACAGGGTGACCTGGCCTAAATCGGAAGCTCTTACTCTGACAGCATATTGCCCTGCCATGGCTTTCCAACCTGGTGCCTTTCAATGGCCCAAGCAAGGCATTAGGTATTTAAGCGTTTTATTTCCTGCACATTTGAGAGATTTAGTTTAATTTAGACCCATTAATGAAAAAGATCTCATGTGAGGTAGATAGGTGGGCTTCATAACACTAGTCTATGTCTGGGAAGGTCAATGTTATAGAAATTAATTGTATCTCCCAATTCAATTATTTACTGCAGTCTCTCCCTCTAGACGTTCCTCTTTCTTATTTTAAACAATTTAATAGGATATCTAAGTTTTATATTTGGAATGGTAAATGACTTTGGTTACATTTCAGTAAGTTACATAGACCAATTGACAGAGGAGGTTTAGGCCTCTCCAAAATGTTGTTTTATACTATGCTTTTAATCATAGACACTTGGCCCATTGGTCTCTTCCACCCGAGAGAGACCCTCCCTGGTACAACATAGAACAAGCGGTCCTTGCCCCAATTTCATCATTGCAAAGTCTTTCTATTAAACTGCCTAGAGAAGTAAAAATGCATCCCATTACTTCACATGTACATTCAGCATGGACAAAGGTTTACCGTATGTTACATTTTTAACTTACCTAAATGTTTCCTCAACTATATGGCTGAACCACAAATTATGTATAAAAATAAATCCCCCTTTTGCTGGAAAGAATGGATGAGAGGGGTGATGCTGCACATGGTGACCTTTATGAAAACAGATCTTGGAGATCATTTTAAAATATAGCTAACAGCAATTTGGGATACTATGTCTAAATCTTTCAGGTATTTACAGTTGCGCCATTTACTTTGTACTGTTTTTGGTGGTAGTACACAACCCCCTAATGCTGCAGACACTCTTTTTATGGTGCTCACAGACTTTGGAAAGGGGCATGATGCTTCAGTGTATTATTCCTCATTTATCCAGAGTCTTGGCGACTGGACCTTAACAGCTCTTAAGAGGTTATGGGAAAGAGATTTGAACTTGGTATTGGAGGATGGGGAGTGGGAAAGAATTAAAAAAAATTAAAACTATGTCTAGGGATGCAAGGGTATGCTTTATTCAGTTTAAGATTTTGTATTGTTTCTATTGAACTTCCTCTAGATTGTTTAGGCTTGGTTTAAAAGACCTACATGCTGATGACATCAGTTGGAGGATCTAGACATAGCCAATGCTCTGTGGTTCTGCATTAAGATTCGAGAATTCTGGGTACGAGTCCAGAATTTTATCTGTGAGGTTTAGATACTCAAATTGCATTATGCCACAGACTATGTGTATATTGGGTGATGGAGTGGTTATTAAAGTAGGTGACAAATATACAAAAAGCTGGGTCCTAACTAGTGTAATGATTGGCATACAAATAATTCTTAGAGGGTGGAAGTCAACTGTTCCCTCATTTCAAGAATGGTTCGCCGAATTGGGCAGGGTGGCGGCATTCGAAAAGATGTCAAACAAACAGCTTGGCAGATTAGATGCATATGGTAAGAAATTGGACAAATACATGACCTTTCTGGAATGTGGAGAGAAACACTTTTTTTTTCTCTTTGTGTTTATGTGTATACTCAGGCTTGGACCATAGGAAGGTTTGTTGGATTGGGGGATGGGAAATTAATGGGGGTTAAGGGGGACAATGGTTGACTCTTTGCATGTATAGTTTGCTTTATTCTGTGTTATTTTTGAGAATCAACCAATAAAAATGTTAATCTGAAAATTAACATATTGCAAACCCATCATAACTGAATTCTCATTTTCTTTATTTTTTTTTAGTTTACAGCCGAGGCATTTTTGGTCTACTATTTTAACCTTACCAACGTTTACTTGAATGGTCCACTAAGGCTGAAAGGGTTTAATATAAAAATGATTAGTCTAAGGGTATTCCGTTGAATTAACATGAGCCATTTCATGGGTTTCACCTCTTAAATGTAGCCTATTGTATGCCAGTCACACCAAGATTTAACCAAGATAAAGAGCCCAAAATGGCTGAATTTGCTGCGGTTTAAAAAAACAATTGTGATACCATTTGCAGGGCTCCACATTACACATTGGATGTTCTTGTCCTCCGGACAAGTAAATTGGTTATTCACATAAAAAAGTAACTTGTCCGGAGAGAAAAAAGGACATTTAAGTTACATGCTCAAGTAACAATTTATGTTGTAGCCTATATTTTTCTAAAAGCATGACAGATGGCCAACCAAATAATCTATGCAATCAACTCAGTTCTGACAGAAATGTAAACTGCACTGGGTAGGGGAGGAGGCCATTGTCATATGGCAGTCAAATAAAGAAAAGCCTCCATCGCCATCATTAACAGCAGGGATGCTCATAGTTCTATGGAATGAGATCTACTTTTTCATCTTGTTATTACAGCAAGTTCTACCATGTACAATAAAGTCTACACATGATCACAATAACAACATTTCAGTAGTCTGTAGTGAAATTTAACAATTCTCAACATCAGCTTCAAAACCACAACAAATAAAAACACTAATATGTTAATTATGGAAGAATGGTTTCAAGTTCTTAAGTAATTATTCAAGACTATTAAACAGTCAGTAATAAAATAACATGAAAAAAACAGCAATGAATAGATATAGATAAAAAACAATAGAACAAAAAAATACAAGTTAAGAAAATTCTGTGCTTTTTTTTTAACAGCTTTAAAAAAAAAAATGTAACAGCAGTAGGCTATCAAGTATTTAAGTAAACATTCAGAATTAAATGCAACATAAAACTACTACTGGGACTGGTTGCACCAACTATACGTACGTTACAACTTAGCCTAATTGTGGCGTAAATGGGCACTAAGTCACAACTTACGCACTACTAAATATTTGAGCATTGCACCATTAAATTTAGATAGGACGTAACCCTATGTATAAACTAGCATAATAAAAAAAGCAAACTCTCTTAATGTCATCAATAATCTCATGTTTTGGTTGACAGGCTTCAGCCCTTTCAACATATATGATGTTGGCACTCGTTAACATTTACGAGAGAAAACATTATGTAAAAAAACGTATGTGGCAGGGCGGAGGGTTTGGCCGGGTTAATCAGGCTAATTAGCCCTCGAGAGGGAGAAAGGTCGACCGAAGACGGCAATGCGACAGAGAGAGAGATTTACGGACAGTTGTCCGACACCAGTGTGTGTTTGTATTTTTGGTTGAGTTTTATATTAAACTATTATTTATATTGTCAAGCAGTTTTAATATAAATCTACTTTTTACTCCGCTGTTTGCGTTCACTTTAGACATCACTCTCTGTGTTTATATGAATACCTCACCAAGACGGGCATTTTGGCAGAAGTTGAAATGTATTTGACCATTCAGGTGCGCATTACGTGAGCATTTTCAGAACACATGCGCATGTCAGCACACACACATACGCATCCTGTCAATGAAACAGAGAGCAGCTGTTACTAGATCGCTCGAGAATTATACAATTAAAAATAAGAATATGAACTTTCTAATAAGTGACAAAGACTAGGCGATCACAAATATAGCCAGTTATTTTTGTTATTGACATCTTAATCAGTCTGATTGTCCGGTCGGGCAAGTAAATTTATCTTTCACTTGCCCCTTCAAAAATCCACTTGTCCTGGACAAGCGTTAATGTCAAGCCCCGATTTTGCAGGGAAAACTCATAAATAATCATAGTATACTTTGATAATATTTATTTTTGTCAATGACTGTATAAGTACAGTTGCCTGTAAATATTTTAGTGCATAACTAAATAGGCAGTTAGCAAGCAAAAAATTCTAAATACAAACTGTAATACCCCATACATTTAACAGGAGAAACCCCTGATTCAATGAAAGAGACAATGAAATAGTAGACAACATAAATAAAAAACAAATGAGGATTAAATAGATAGGCTTGTTGCAATTATGACATCACCTGAACATGATAATTTTATCTAACCAAGATTATTTCAGACAACTGTGATTATTTCTCATCACATTTTAGCATGTAATGATTAAACACTAGCTGTGATGTACATGCGCTGTCTACAGTCTCGCGAAAGTTTAGACAAGAATTTTCATAGTAAATGAAGCAGGATCCCCCCATGAGCTTTTTGGCCCTAAAGTATAGATGGAGTCGGATGTCATAATTTCAACCAAAATATGGGAAGTTGTAGCTAATACCGGACAGCTGGCAACCCTATGTGGAGATGAAACAATGGAGGTAGTGCAGTTGGACATGCCACGACTGTGTAAAGCTTTCAGAGCTTTTGATAAGCCTCTGTTAATAATGGAGAAATGCGATTGGATTACCTCTGATTCATGGTAAACAGAAAATTTGTTTAACAATTCAGAAATTTTTTAAAATCACAAGCTATTGCAAATAATGCTGGAAGTGGTTGAATATGCATAAATTCTTGTGACAGCAAAATCCTGGAGGGACTGGTATGCAATGTTGGGGTGGATCATATTTGCTTGCTTACTGCATATTCAGATATTATACTTTTTCATATTTGAAAGGTATTTGTACTTCTACTATCAATTACCCAAATTAGTGAGAATACTTGTGCTGCATCTGAAAATCCATACTTCTCTACTTTATGCAGTTGTAATGTTAATTAATGCAATAGATTATTACAAAATGTTAAATTCTGTTCATTTGTATGTGATGTTTGTAAAGTAAAAATGACGGTTATATAACTAAGCCACAAGACATGTTCAATGCATATTAAGGATAATTACATGTCATTTGATTGATTTGATGCACATGTAGAGTTCATAGATTATAGCTTTGTTTATATTTACATTTATGCATTTGGCAGACGCTTTTATCCAAAGCGACTTACAGTGCACTTATTACAGGAACAATCCCCCTGGAGCAACCTGGAGTTAAGTGCCTTGCTCAAGGACACAATGGTGGTGGCTGTGGGGATCGAACCAGTGACCTTCTTATTACCAGTTATATCAAGAGATTCACTGTATTGATTCACTGTTGTCATCAAATGGAACAATTTAATTAAGAATTCAAAGACAGAATATAGTAAATGATTTAATGTAAAGGGTGTTTTTTGTTGTTAATGACAGCAAACATGTTTTTAATCTGATGACTGATGTGTTCCAAACAAAAAGATGGTGGCGGTTTGCTTGAAAAGGTTTGGCTCAACATATTTCTATTCATAAATTAACCTTGTGTTTTCCAATTTATGATTCAGTAGACCCAAACTCTACATAAAGGTTATCCTATCAACAAGATAAACATACAGTATTTTGATGTCTCCATATTGTGATTTGTTCATGTTTGTACCTCATAATTTGCCATGTTGAAATGGTTTCTGTTTTCTGTGTGCATTACTGATTCAAATAAACAAAAAACAATGGATTGAAACTACATATTAAAGCAAGTTGAATGTCCCATTTCCAAGAATAGAAAAATCAAGGCAAGGATGATAAACAACAGCTTGAAATGCTGTTTTATGTTTCACTGGTAACTTGCATGAGCAAGTTTCCCTGCAATATTTTTTACCAGTTTAAAACCCCCCAAATTTTCAAAGACCCCCTGGCAATATGTATGGGCCCCATGAGAGCCTGCAGAGCCATGTTTAAGGAATAATGCCTTTCCCTTCGGCTAGTCATACAATAGCCTTTAGCATCAACATGTATCAGAAAAATGCTGCCTTCACGCTGAAGGCTCTGTAAACAGTGCATCTGCACACACACAACTGTTGTTCACTCACCCTGGCCCAGCAGCTGAGTACGCAACGTCTCCTGGAAAACTATAACAGCCGGCCCAAGGCTGGACAGAGGCACATCCAGACCACAGCGGCTGGAGAGAGCTCGAAGCTCAGGGGTGAAGTGCTTCAGGTAAGCAGCCGATGCACTGCCGAGGAACTGAAACATGTCGTTGTGCAGCCTCTCTGCCCTTGTGCGGTACACGACCACGTCTGATACAGCCAGAACTTTCAGCAGCAGACGCATCCGCCGGTTCTGTTGAGTGGCAGCGCCAAGCAGACCTTCCGTATCCAGAACTATCAGCTTCAGGTGTGGGTCGTAAGCGGCCCATATGCCCACTGTGCAGGACGTCGGAGAAGGAGACGTAGCAAATACCTCCTCGCCATCAAACAGCACGTGATTGAGAGTGTGGGACTTTCCGTCACCCGTATTGCCAAAGATGGAGAGCACTTTGACTCCTTGGGCAGCGCTGCAGCTTAGCCTCTGCAAAAAATGGGCCTCATTCTTTACCTGGGAGAGAGAAAGAGTATGAGAGACCAAGATCAAAGTAAACATGGCTCAACAATAAGGTTGGCAAGTGTAGGAGAGTTTCAGCTGATAGAACTGTCACTATGTCTTAAAGGGATAGTTCACCCAAAAATAAAAACTCTCTCATCATTTACTCACCTTCATGCCATCTCAAATGTGTGACTGAAATATTTTTATATGAATATTTCAGCTCTGTAGGCCCATACAATGCAAGAGAATGGTGGCCAGAACTTTGAAACAATATGATAGGTATGGGTGAGAAACAGTTTTTTTATTATAATCTCCACTTTCAAACTCCCCTCATGTACGCTGTTCTCTCCTAAGAGAGAACTTCTCTCCTCTCTTTTTTTGGTGATTCGCATTTGTTGTGCATATCGCCCCCTACTGGACAGGGATTGGAATTTATAGTAAATCAATACCTTCAGAGAAGATCTGATAGGCATGGGTGAGAAACAGATCAAAATTGAAAGGTGCACTTAAGTGCCTTGACGAGCCCTGTTCGATAAGCTGTTTTCACCTTTTACCTACTGAAACAGGAATTGGGGGTGGGATGTGTCAAACGATTCATCCAATTATTAAAAATATCCAATAGGCTTTCGTTTACAGCCACACGAACGCATGCACATCCCTTTCCACCATGCACATTCACTTACTGGGAAAACTTAAGAAGCTATCTAAATACCGTACATCTTTTCAAAGGCTTTTTGATTAACTATTTTTTTTTTTTTAAACGTGCATGGATAAATCATTTATAACAAAAGCAGCAACATCCAATTAATTAAATAAGAATTGTTCATTTTGTATTCATGGTGACATTAAGTCCTTTTTACTATAAATTCTCCCCCCTGCCCAGTAGGGGGCGATATACACAAAGAACGCGAATCACCAAAAACAAAAGAACACTTAGGAAAGAACAACACTTAGGGGGCTTTTTGAAAGTGGAGGCTGATAGTAAAAAATTACTTAAATTCTGAGCTGTTTCTCACCCACACCTATCATATCGCTTCTGAAGTCATGGATTTAACCACTGGAGTCTTATGGATTACTTTCATGCTGCCTTTATGCTTTTTGGAGCTTCTAAGTTCAGGCCACCATTCACTTGCATTGTATGGACCTACAGAGCTGAAATAGTCTTCTAAAAAACTTTGTGTTCTGCAGGAGAAAGAAAGTCAAACACATCTGGAATGGCATGAGGATGAGTAAATGATGAAAATTTCATTATGGGGTGATTTTTCCTTCATGTATGAAGGCCATGTTTGTTTTTTATGCTTTCCAAATGTAAGGATTTGGTTTTCAGTGTTGTTGTTTATCCTGCAGATTTACAAGAATGTTCTAGCTGGTTAACATAGATGACGTTTTGCCGAAATTGAAAAAAAATAAATAAATTGTAACAGTTCTAGAAGCATCAGTTGGGAGTTTAAAAAATATGAAAACCGTTTGTAACCATAGCATGCCAAATACGTTTTACTGAACGTAGTCGCATTATAACAGCATCCTTTCAAGCTAATTAATGAAGAATAGAGAATCACATTTGTAAATCAGACTAGGCCACACTGTTGACAGGCGTACCATTATCTACTGCAGCACATGGACCCACAGCCACACAACCCATACATTATTAATTCAATGCAAGTGACAAAAAGACATATCAAGTGGATTTGACTAATAATCGATGATGATGATCGATCAGTAAATGTCTGACGAGGTCAAAGGTGAGATGACATGTTGTTGACAAAGCTTTTGAAAACTTCGTAGTGATTCAGTCACATTGACAGCTGAGGGTAAATTTGTCTGCATACTATTTATATTACAAGTGTTACATTAGCAGCCACTGGGATTGACAAGGACGCTTTCTTACTGAACGAACAATCACCCAAAGAGCATAAAGCAACAAAGAAACTATATGTGATGACTGTATACTTGATAGCTTGATGGCTAACACTCAAGCTAACACAAACAAACCTGCAAGCTTTCGTTTTCGTCCACCAGCAGAAAACTCCGTCCGTTTTCCGTCTCCTCTGTTTTAACCGGCCCGAGAGAAATTTCCTCCATCTCTTTCAGTAGCATTTCGGACATAGTTACAGATTTAACACCATCACAACTATCTTGGATAGATGGTTTACTCTGCTGCTGTCATGACCCGGGAGCTGGTTGATTTTCTGAATGAACACAAGAGGGCGCTGTTGCTGCTCATTCAGTTTCATCTTTGTTTCTAGAGCGCAACAGTCTGGTTCCGGAAGTAAAAATCCCATTCACTTATCCCATAGACGAATTGATTTTCAACGATAACTTATAAACCTTTAAATACAGACCTACCATGAGTTCCGAGGTTGTTCATTGATGGTATAAATGCTTCCATTTAAGCCATCTATCTGCGTTATCTCAACTTCATTGATTAAAAATTGTGTTTGATAACGGAATTCATGGTAAACAACTACATTACCCATGATACAACAGAGAAAGAGCCACCAATCAGAGATCTGTGGCTAACGAAACCCGCGCTACCTGCCTTGGAGCCACCGCTCACGCCTATGACATTATCACTCCTATTGACAGTTTATTCAGTACAGTGAAGCATCTCCCCCAATAGACATCCACCAAAAAAATGGCCACTGGCCTCCTCGCCAGTGCACTGCCCATAGAATGTCTATGGGAACACCATGTTATTATACATTTTGTTGCTAACCTTGTAGGCTCAACTTGGTAGAAGGGCTATTTCTTCATCTGCCATATTAGGTGTTCCAATTCCTCCAAGTGCTCCATATCAGGCTAAATAGTCTCTTGTTGAGTGTGCGAAATGCATAGGTTTAAATTCTGTCATCATTTGCTCAACCCTCATGTTATTATGAACCCTTATGATTTGTTTCTTCTTCAGTGGAACACAAAAAAAGATGTTAGGCAGAAGGCCATTCACTTTCATCGTAGAGAAAAATATGCTTTGAAAGTGAATAGTGACTGAGACAAACATGCTCAACAGAAGGACATCACACAGGTTTGGAACAACATGAGGTAGAGAACATGATGACATTAATTATTTATTTATTTTGGGGGGGTATTCCTTTAACACTAGCAATCAGGTCAATAAATACAGTCTCTATAAAATCAGCCTTCACTTGAGCTCATCATTATATAATTTGGATATAACTGGATTATGTATAATGCTGTAGCTTGAAACTCCACACAGAGAGTGCTGTTTACCTGTTTGTAGGTGCATAATATAAGCAGTACTGATGTGAACATTTTGTTGCAGGATATTATGCAAATTTAAGGTTAGATAAACGTTATCCCTTTAAAAAAAATGCACATGTAGTGATCCCATAGAAATCAACAGGACATTCACTGTACAGAGTCATTCCATAAAGCTTGCTAAGGTTCATTAAATATTTGTTAGCAACGATCTATAAATATCACATGTCACAGAATGGGTTCAAAGTGGCGCCATTGCAGTTAACTGGACTGGAGAGCCCTTTATAGTGACTTCCTTTTCTTTAGAGGTCAGACTGGCCTCTTGTCATAGTATTTGAATTAATTCTCAATGCATAAGAAGAACATAAGTGTATCATGCTCTTTTCCTCTGCGCTTTCATGTTTTAAGGGCAGATTGTATGTTTTTAATTGGTGAAAAGCTACAAATGAAAGCACAGCTGTCTTCTCAATCAGATGTTTGCTTCAGGTGCTGCCACAGAATCCAACTACTTAAAGGATAAGTTAACCCAAAATTAATATTCACACCATCCCAGATGTGTATGACTTTCTGTCTTCTGCAGAACACAAACAAAGATTTTTAGAAGAATATTTCAGTTCTGTTGGTCTATACAATGCAAATAAATGTTGAAACTTTGAAGCTCCAAAATGTACATTGAGGCAGAATAAAAGTAATACAAATGACTCCAGTGGTTAAATCCATGACTTAATCAATATGAAAGGTGTCAAATATTAGGAAAATTTATATTATCAATATCAATATTAATATCAATATCAATATTGAAGTCTTTTTTAACTAGGTGGCTGAGTTCGGAATTGCATACTAGCATCCTATTCTTTCTATATCTGCCATAGACAGATGAGGCAGAAGCACAAATAATATATGTCATATGCAATTCCGAACTCAGCCTACATCTCCAATTTCACTTCCATATTCATTATCTTTTTTTTTTCACGAATCACATTATTTGTGCAGAACACCACCTACTGGATGGGGAGGAGAATTTATAGTAAAAAATGACTGACATATTGATCGGTTTCTCACCCACACCCATTATATTGCTTCTGAATATATTAATTTAAATTCTGGAGTTGTATGGATTACTTTTATGTTGCATTTATGTGCTTTTTGGATCTTCACATTTTTAACACCATTAACTTGCATTATATTGACTGACAGAGCTGAAATATTCTTGTAAAAATCTTCCTTTTGTGCTCTGCAGAAGAAAGAAAGTCTTACATATCTGGAATGGCATTGTGATTGTCATTTCATCACTTCATCAAAAGCAAAGTATTCCACATAATGAATGCTGTGTATGTGTGAAGTGCAAAGCTGCTTTGTATACTGAGCAATGCCTACGTTTGTTATGTTATCTCTAATTTAAGTATGAATTAGCTATAAGAATATCATATATGACAGCGAATTCCTTTTTGTCTAAGAAAGCTTCAGCCTTCACCCTCATATTTCCATTTTCTTGTCAAAGAAGCTGACTAACACGAGAGCAAAAATACTGACAGACTGACAGTCCAGAAATCCAACCTTGTATTTACAGTAGATGTTTTGACTTATCCATACAATTTCAAGGCGGGACTAGTATACAGTTACCAGCAATGTAATGTGGTAGTTGTAGTACAGGCTCTACAGTCTCTAAAAGACAGCGTGGCGTAAAAAACTACATTTCCCAGCAATTAACATCCGAAAGTCTCGCTCCTATTGGCTGGCTGCTTCAGCCGCAGCCCCAGAGAATGAATGAAATTGAAATTGCTGGTATATTACATGTACAATACCGGGGAACTGCAGTCTTACATTGTATCATTCTATATCAAAATGGCCACAGCGGTCCAAAATCCTCTGAAATCGTAAGTAAAAAAATATTTATATTTGAATGCTTACCGGTATGAATGCCATGCAACAACGAGCGCTTGTTTCAATGCACACATTTGCAAACATCTTTAAAAGTATAAATTGCGGGCGAGGTTTAAATTACGAAATGCATGTTGCAATATAATAAACCATAATGCACGCGACGACATTTTGGCATCTGGAGAAACGTGGCTTCATGTTGTAAAGTGCAGCAGACTCTCGTGCATCTTTTCTGCATATGCACAGTGATATGGAGGAATGTTGAACGAGAATTGACGTGACCCGGCATCCCTGGTCAACATCGATCTCTGGGAACTTAGAGTTGCTGGTATCGCAAACGAAAGATTTACCGAAATAAACGGCGATCCTTGAACATTTCTGGTTATGATTTTACACGTGTGCATAAAATTCTATATACAAATATTATGCTTTCTAAAATAGGATATCATTGGATATCTAGGATAACTCGTACGTTCAAACGGCATGAACTGGAAAATAAAATAAATATGTTTACATCTCGCGCGCCGACCGTTAATTTGATTGCCTAAAGTATATATTGTGAATTGTTATTATAGTGTGTTTCTGTGTAAAATCCATATGTTTTAACGTGGAATTTTCAGTGTCATGACAGTATAAATGTAACATGTTGATATATCTTATGGGCCGTTTCTATGAAGTTTCCACTGGATTCCTTTGTGAAGATTGACACTATTTTTCGGCGTGCGGCACACAGACGTCGCGCGGGCTCAGTGCCAAACGAATTGCTTTACATCCGTCTGCTTTGGAGACGGGAGACATTCCGCATGGCAGAAGCATATTTGTATTTCCCACGAATGTGACTGTAGGCTTTATATCTGATAAAAGGGATATGCGACTTGTGCCGGTTTTAACGTTGTTTCTCCTCCGTAACTACCACGAACGCCTACTACTACTGTACCTGGACAGTGGACACAGAGGCAGCAATACAAATGCATGAACGCAGCCGCTGTTGACACCATGTAGGTTTTACCTAAAGGGAACGGCGACATTTCATGAAATTCTCGGAATGAATAGCCAATGCACCTGTCCAAGTACGTGCTTCGCATGGCCCTTCCAAATGGACAGTGGAAGCCATTCTTGTAACTAATCCTCAAGAGTTATAGACAGACATTCTGTATCACTTTAGAGCCCATACTTATTCCATAACTTATTTATCAAGCTATAGCACATTATAGTAATTGTAATTATAGCACAAGAGCTATATTACAATGAAAATACTTACACATGGAAATGGTAACCATTTAGTAGCCTACTATGGCAGTATACCATGGATACCAAGTACAATGGTGCTGCCATCTGATATCCACTATACCACGGTATTTTTTTGAAGAAATGAAATGGAAATATTTCATGTGGGTGTATAAATGCAGTATAATTTCAGTATAATTAGAGTCATCTACATTAATCACAAGTTGAGCCCGCCATAAATGAGATACTACCTGTACCTTGCCTAACAAAGCTGAGAGTGAAGTTAACTTAAGTGCTTTGCTCTTAAAGGAACAGTTCACCCAAAAATGTAAATTCTCTCATCATTCACTTACCATCAGAACATCCCAGATGCGTATGACTTTCTTTTCTCTGCAGAACACAAACAAAGATTTTAAGAAGAATATCTCATCTCTGTAGGTCCATACAATGCAAGTAGGGTCGACCCTAGCATTTTGGGGGCCTAAGCATTTTGATTTTCAAAATGGTGTACCGCTACCTACAAGTACAGCTATCCAAACACACCCATCAGCAATAACTAAGCAAGTTTAAAATTGGCAAATAAACAAGTCTATTTTTCAAAAGCATAAAGCTTAAAAATAAAAATCTATCAAATAGTTTATCAGAAGGTTGCCGGTTCGATCCCCACAGCCACCACCATTGTGTCTTTGAGCAAGGCACTTAACTCCAGGTTGCTCCAGGGGGAATGTCCCTTTGGATAAAAGCATCTTACAAATGCATAAATGTAAATGTAATCAACACAGCTTTAACTACTTCAGAAGTACAGAAAAGAAAGAACATGTATTTTAAACAAACACACATATCACATGCACAAATTAAGAAATGTATTTATTGTGTGCAAACGAATAATAAATGAATAAATTACCAAGTTAAGGTATGCTATTTGCACCCTGGTGTATAATAAAACAGTATTTAATCTAATAAGTATTGTGATGGAACTTGACTAAATCGCTGGCAGCGAGACGAAACGCACCTGATGTGTCATGTAATAATTGTACCTCATCACTGCTGTCTTAAAATGCCGAGCATGACTTTAGAGAGAGAACTGTCTATTCCTGTCCAAGAAATGGTTACCACAGCCCTCGCTTTCTGGAACGTGAGATGCTGAGCCACTAGAAAATGTGCTAGAAAAAGCTGCCAACCACACGTTTCAGACCAGGAAAGATGAGCATGCGCCCGTCTACCCCCCTTCTCTACACTGCACAAACTATTCATTTTAATTTAAAATAAATAAATTTCTGATGTACTACCTGTTCTCGATTACATGGACCAATAAGGGCAGAATAGTGAAATTGGCAAAAGGTGGACTTGAACCCAGATCGCCCACGCAACTAAACAATTGTCTTACTAATATTGCCAAATCAGATATTAGGCTGGAAATGGTCAAATTCACATACTTATTGCTCCACATTTTTTCTTCTGAGAGAATGTAAAATTTTTAATGGTTTTGATAGGTTCCATCGGACTATTGGTGTGCATATAGCTGGGCTGTGTACCCAATTCTATTTAATGCATTGCCCAATGCACTTATTGTAAACAATTATTTGGCTATAATTCCACTATAAGTCCACTGTACATCTTGCCATTGCAGTCTTTTGGCACGATCATGATTTCAAGCTCGATTACACTTCCTAGTGCTTGACACATGCACAGAGCGCTAGATGGCACTAGTAAGTGTTATCAAGCTTGAAATCATGATTACCGAGGAGATTGCTGATTTATAGTGTAAAAGGAATTATATTTTGGTCTGTTCTCACCCAAAACCAATTAGATCACTTAAGAAGACTTAAAACACATGAGTCATTTGTATTACTTTTATGCTGTCTTAATGTGCATTTTGTCTTAATGTGCATTTTTTTTTTTTTTGGGTGAACTGTTCCTTCAAGTTGTCAAAGAGACTACAGTTGTGGCAATGGACAGTAACAGTAACAAAAATACCAAAAGATACTATGGTAAAACCAGGGTTTTTGGTCATATAGTGAGGTGGCATTTTTTTTAAGTGCCTTGGAATATCAGTACATGAATATAGAAATTAGAGACAGTAGTAATCATTAGTACCATGGTATTACCATCTGATAAAATCAATCCATTATACATCACAGTGCATTTTAGTAAACTGATGTAATGTCATGACTCGTGTAAAAACTTATTCTCAGACATGAACATTCCTGGAGTACTTCTAAGGGTTCTCTGCCTAATCTTTGGCTCTATAAATGTCCATGAGCTGTGACTTGATGATGTTTTGAGACATATGCAAGGTCAGGTGCGTCTTTGTTCTTTTGAGATACAGTATTTGCATGAGAAACATGAATGTAATGAGGGGCTGCAATCAGAGTCTGAATTACTGTGATGTTACACTCTTCAATAAGCCTCTTCAAAGATACAAGTGAAAGTGTGGTACTTCAGGAGCCATGAGGAGATATCCACTGAGGAGCCAATCTAATTTCCATTATTGGCTTTTATAAATCAAATTTTTTTTAGAGATGGTGATTAAATTATGCCTACCTAGATTGCTGATTATCTGCTAACTGGCATGCCTTCACCAAAATGTTTTGAGCCATTCGGGGGCTTAGCATGTGCATGGGACTTTGGGGACATGCCCCCCCCCCAAACACTTTAAAAAAAGGTGGTTATATCCCCTGCAGTTGTACTGGATCTCCTCCATCCTCATTGCAATCTGCATCCATTCCGAAAGAGATTTTTTTTCCACGGGTCGCAAGAAATGTTATAGTTGCCCCTTGCTGTGCATGAACTTGTCATTAGTGTTGTTTCCATGGTGATCAACTCACTCACACCCAGGCTGCATAGGTCACAATTACAGATGCAAAGATCAAAGAGGCAACAATTTATTCTTTAATGTTACATCAAGTGATTTAACTTGTCATGTGGTATCTTAATTGGGTTTATGTGATATTTAAATCATTATTAATAATTGAAAAGGCCCAACCTCATTTATTTTTAACTTTATCTCTTTGTATCCTTTGGTGACATGTTGCTGCTATTATACATATATTGTCGTTTTACATTGTGACATTATTTTCATGACAGTTTTGCACACATTTTACTCCCCAATTCTCATTACCGCAATTTGAAAAAGATGGTCATGATGATATTTGTATTACTGCAATGTAAAGAAAAAAATAGAGATGTATTTGTAAGATATATTTGTAAGTATTTATGCATCATAGAAGTAGTCCTTTGGTACTGCCAGAATTGAATAAAAAATCATTGTATAACAGCATTTTTCTTTCTGGAACAGCAAAAAAACAACAACATTAACAAAAGAACAATTGTGCTATAGCAATGAGAATCATCATTGAAAACAATGGGAATAGTGAAATGGGGGGACTGAAAATGTCATGGGAAATAATGTTACAGTGTTATGAATAACAATGCAAAACATCTTAAGGGTTCTAAATGTATGCTTCATTTTCTTTATGCAAAGAATATTTTATATTTTTTTAGCGTTGATTTTCTGTCCAATTTGTGAAAGGGTCAGATATAATAATAATAATAACTTATTCATTTGTAATTTGTTTCTTTAATAATATCTTAACTTGCTCATGGGATTGCTATGCAGTGTGGTTAACCCCTCAAGCCTTTATTTTGGCAGAAGCTTTTATTTTGGTGGAAGTTGGAAGGAAGGAAGTTTCTGTTGTTTGTAGATGAGTTGACAACTTTTTAAAGCAGTAAAATGCTCTCATCTCCACTACTGTCCACAAAAACACAGTGTCAGGTGGTTATTTTAAATTTGGATAGTAAATTGTAGTGGCCAAAAATATGTGAAAACACTCAAATGTGTAACAAAAGTAAATCTGGACAGCCTTAAATAGTAGCACACCAAACTGAACTCAAACAGAAGGATATAGCTGCAGACATTGCTCCAAAAAGGAGTGGAAGCTCCAAACCTTACCTAATCCTTTCCCTAACTTTAAACGTGAGTGGAACTGATGCTCCCTTTTAGAGTTGGAGCAACCCCCTTTTGGAGTAACCACACCCCTTCTGGAGTTACCCAGCCCTCTTTTGGAGATGCTGCCCCCATTTGGAGGTCACTGGCATGCAGCTATAGATACTTGAACTCAGAGCACATGTCACTCAAGGCACCAGATACAGTAGATAGAATTTGTGTATATCGAGCACAGAACAGCTCTGAAAGCACTGAAAACACATGCGTAATACAGTACACTAACTGACCTCGTTTAGATGTATTTAAGAAAGCACTACACACTACAGACTAAACAGCTGTGCACATAAGCACAGCACAGCAAGCAACGCATTCAGACATTATTTACTTAACTAAATCGCAGCCCTGGCATTTGATTATCAGACTGGGACATATCGCGATTTAGATTTTATTTTGATTACTGTAATCGCCCCCGCCTTTCGCCCAATGTTAGTTGGGATAGGCTCCAGCCCCCCGCGACCCTGTACACAGGATAAGCGGTTGACGATGGATGGATGGATGGATGGATACTGTAATCGCTCAGGCCTAGAATCACCCCTCTTTTGTGAAATCATATAGTGTCTTGGCAATCATGGGGCCAAATTGACAATAAAGAGTGTTACTAAAATATCCAATTTTGCTAGATTTACCTTCAGAATTTTTTAATTTATTTATTTTCATTATTTAGTAACGTGTCCCCACCACTTCAAAAACTTCACCATTTATTGGCTCCAGACTGAATTTGGTTTCACACCGATCTCTTCCCTTATTTCCATTTCTTCTTCCTCCTTTGGTCCTAACTGTTCCTTACATCTCTCAGGCTCACTTACTGTCTCCATTTTTCCACAATCTTCCAGTATCTCCCTCGGTCTTCTAAAGTGATGGTGTCCTGTCTCTTCCTGTCATTTCACAGGATGTGGAATGTAGACTTCTTGGATAGTTATTTCACTTTGCCTCACTGATCTGAGAAAATTGAATTTGATAGAGTTCTTCACAGTGTCGCTCTTTAAGCTGAAGACTGTCACCCTGTTTAAGATCATTCCTCCATATCCTTAGACTCGGCCTCTTTTAATGTTTGTTTACATAAGCGGTCGCAATGCTATAAGGACATTTATCTTCTTCCGAGACTTGTGGGTTGTTCTCCTCATTTCACTCACTTTTTTTCCCAGAGAGATTCTCTTTGTCTTCATGAAGAGAGAGAGAGAGAGACGAGAGAGAGAGAGAGAGAGAGAGAGAGAGACATAGATAGGTATTTTTAGCTCTATGACCTATTTCTCCAATGCTACCTAACTCATTGTCAGTCATCGCACTGTTGCTCATGGATCGTATTGTGTGCAACTGGCACCTATAGCCTATATATGGAGTTGCACTTGAACTCAGTGGTTGTTTAGATGGATGCTGCAGCATGGTGTTTGATCTTCGCTCTGCTGCAGGAAGGTGAGACACCTTGTGGGAAGATCATCAGATGGTGGATTGAGAACTTGACAGAGGGAGGATATAACTTCCTGATAATTCAGGCTTATCAATGTGAAAATCTGAGTAAAGTAGTTAGGAATTAGACCATGCCATGCAAAAGTGATTAAACATTAACATTTCGAGTGGTGCTTACCCATGCTAGACACAAGAACAGCCATTGCAGTTGCTAAGGTGATCTATAGCATATTGCAATGTGGTTGCCAGAGTATTTTGGATGGTTTTGTACTGGCCCAAGCCAAAAGAGCCCACCCCCAGGTGTCTATGATATTCTGGTGTCCAGATATGGCTTGGCTCCTCCTTCAACATAAATCAATGGGATTTTTTTCTATTTTGTCGTCTTCCTTGCAAAAATTTGAAGTCTGATATCTTAAAAAAGTAGTATCACACCTGTTCTCAACAAACTGCATGATGTGAGGTATCATTTTGTAGCACAAAGGTTGTGGGACGACTAATGTGCTGAGGCTTAATGCCTAGGTTTGGGGTTTTGAGCTGGTGGTCTGCATGGTTTACACATAACCCTATCAGCGACTGGCATGAACTGCAATTGCGCATATGGCAGCCTGTTAAACAAATAAGTGTTTTGGCTTATACTGCCTCAAAGCAGATTACAATATTAGAGTACTACAGTATATCCAAATTAGAAATGTCCATAACTCCTCATATACTGTATATATATATTTATAGTAGTCTATAATTTCTGTATGTAATCAGAGTTTGTAATGTATGTAAATGAGTTTGTGGTGTGCCAATGTTTGCATGCTGTCAATCCATGCAATTTTTTTATATCATTGTGCAAATGTTCAGTCTTAAAGGGATAGTTCACCCAAAAAGAAAAATTCTGTCATTATTTATTTACTCACCCTCATGTTGTTCACAACCCATGTGGCATTCTTTCTTCTCTGGAAAACTAAAGGAGATATTAGGCAGAATGTTAGCCCAAATTTCACAGTAGGCAGAAAGTCATATGGGTTTGAAACAGCATGAGGGTGAGTCTGAGGAAATTATACAATTTTCATTTCATTTTCAAAACTATTCCTTTAAATCTTTTGTCTACATGGTCATCTTGTGAAAAAGTCCATGCATTTGGAGCAGAACAGCATTGCATGGCGTGATCCATTGCTAATTGTGTGTCCATCAGATGAGATTTATAGCTCTCCCTCTTTTGCTGTTATTAGGTGGATAGATCCTCTCCCAACATCTCAGATGTTATTAAAGTGCAAAAAGGGAAGAAAAATTAATCTCTCTCCAAGACAAACTGTCCCACTAGCCATTTTCATAGGAGAGCCATATAAGAACACTCGTTTAGTGGAATCCATAGATGGTCCAAGAGGGAAACTTTAACAAATGTTCACAGAAAAGTAAGAAGTGGCAGTTGGCGAATCAAACTCAAATGGTATCTTTTTATTTCCTTTAAACTAAATTTTTAAGCTTTTCAGTGGTCATACTCAGAAACTACACTTTTCAGCAGACATAAAACAATAGTCCTTCTCCAACTCAGGTCTTGTAACTCTCCCCCTCTGACTTAGATCTAGCTTGCTTTTAAAGCCCGTCTCCACTCACTGCAATGACAAACAGTTGTTAGAGACAATCATTGCCAGGTGAGGATACTTACCATTCTCATTTCCAGATCTTGCCCTCCATTCACAAACTGCCGCTTAACCACACCCCCACCACTACATACCCCCCCCCTCGCCAGACTCTGGCCTGCCCAATACGGGTGATCTTCGTGTTGGTATCCTTCATGCAACAGAGCCACTGGAGTGGGGCATGGTCTGAACAGCGGGTGAAACCCTGTCGCAGGAGGTAGTACCAAAGGGTGAGAACCACTCACTTGATGGCCAGACACTCATCAACGGTACTGTACCTCGCCTCTCTCGCCAAAAGCTTCCGGCTGATGCACAGCATCGGGTGCTCCTCCCCCTCTACCACCTGGGCTCCCAACTGCCTGTCCGACAATGGCACACCACAAAGCGCAGCTTTCACTTGCATAAAAACCTGTTGGCATGGCTTCAACCACTGGACCGGGTCTGAGGCTCCCTTTTTAGTGAGATCAAACCTTCTATAATAGCCAGCCAGCTCCAGGAACTGTCTCACCTCCTTTTTGGTCTCAGGTCTCGGGCAGGTTGCAACCACTGTGGCCTTATCAATTTGGGGGTGCACCTGACTGTGACCCTGTGGATCCCCAAATACTGTACTTCCACCCATCCAGTTGCAAATTTCTTGAGGTTTGGTGTGAGTCCCACCTGCCGCAGCGATCTCAGAATTGCCATACGATGCTGCATATGCCGCTGCCAATCATTACTGTATATAATGATGTCATCCAGATAGGCAGCGGCGTATTCAGAGTGCAGTTTGAGGACTCGGGTCCGGGGTTTCGGTGGCAGTACCCTCCTGGTGTAGCAAGCTCCAGAATATCTGCCGGTCCTCCGCTTGTGCCTGGAGGAGCACATTGATTTGCTTCTCCTGTTCGGTTCGCAGCTTCAGGAGGGCCTGATGCTGAGTCTGGTGGATGCTGGCGAGGGTCTTGACCACACCCTCCAGATGTGAGGGATCCATGGCGGCATTCTTCCTCCCTTTATCCCGGGTTTCGTCACCAGTGTAAAAAATGTTCACAGAAAAGGAGGAAGCGTGAGATGGTGAATCCATCTCTTTTTATTTCTTTTTATTTACGTTAAACACAATATTTTCGATTTGCAGGGGTCACACTCAGAAACTGCCCTTTTCAGCGGACATAAAACAATACAGTCTTTCTCCAAATCAGGTCTCGTAACTCTCCCCCTCTGACTGGCGTCTGGCTCATTTTAAAGCCTGTCTCCATTCTCACTGCAATGACAAACAGCTGTTAGAGACAATCATTGCCAAGTGAGGATCCTCCATTCACAAACCGGCGCTTCACCACGCCCCCAATGGCTTATATATGATGTGAATGGAATCAATCAAAAAAACAACATGTAGAGAAAGTTATAGAGTATACAGTGAGTAGTTCAAAAATCCGATCACAAGTTCCAAGTTGCCAAATCAGACTGATCTTGCTGTGAATTCAGCGACAGAAGGTTGACAGTTCTGCTGCGGAATTTGGTCTGTGCTTACCGAAATTTGAATCACTGCCCCCAGTGTCCGAAACTGGAAGTGTTTTTGAATGTATTGGCATGTGTGAGCTCAAGTTTTCAAGTCAAATGTCCACAGAGAGGCACCAAAAGCAAGTTGTATTTTTATTTGTAAAAGATGTAATTTCTAAGTCAAAATTAATGCAAATTTAATTAACCCCAACACTAAAACTAACCGTCATTTAAAAGGTAATTTTAGAGCGAAATGCAGCCTCAAACATTACGCACACCATTGTTTATTTGAACGTGATTAATTCCTGGATTCCATGGGACCAGAACTCATGTTCGGAAGCAACATGTCAATTTCCTGTGTGATCATGTAGCACAAATATGCATTTTATCAAAATGGTAGGGGAGGAGGAGATGGGCCACTTGTAGAAAACTTGTTTTTGATGCTCAATATGGTGGCTGTATGGAAGTCCCTCCTTTCAGTTAAAAGGCAATCCTCGTGTTTGTTTACTCTAGATCACGCATACACATTAAATGGACCAGTCAGACAATGCAGTTCAGATGTGCACTCAGTTTTTTTTTTGCTAATGGCTAAACTTTTAAACAGAAAGATGTAGTAATAGTAGAATAGTATTTAAAAAAATATGTTTAGAATGATAAGATGACGACTGTAGTCACATCAGTCTTGGAGAAAAAGCTGCTTTATTCTACATATGGTGCTGGGCAGACATAAGCGCTGCCATGTTTTGTTCATATGACCAGTCATATATTGCTGATTTTATCTATAATCTTCTGTAATTGGATGCTTTCACTTGCAGTATTAATTAATCATGCCTGACTACGAATTGCGCATTTTTACAATGACACGTAACTTCTGCAGCTGTCACTGCAACATACTGTAAACAAGAATATAATTAAATACACCTTTAATCTTGTCAAAATGTTTTGAAGATTTCAGTCGTTCCCCATTCAAGTAGGCAGAAGCTCTACTTGAATTCTAGAATTCTGAATATTAGCTATAAAAAATAGGTGCCCTGGGGCATTACCAGGTTGTGGTCACCGAGTGGACTGACTTGCCTTAAAGGGACTTTATGACGGTGATCAACAAGCAACTAAGAATTGGTTTGGGACAATGGCTAGAAGCAGTGGAACATGCGGCAGGACATCAGGTCCATGTTACACCACAGGCCACATTTTATGTGAACACACAGCATGTGCCAGCAAAAACAGCATTGCAATTAAATTTAGTGGATAAATGCCTCTGAGCATATATGTTTCTGTCCTGCAGCTAAGAATTCTGGATATTCCATACAAGTGTGAATATCTGTGATCATGGACCATGGTTAACACAGGTGTTTTAGGAAGATAATCTCTGAAAATCGATCGAGCATCTTCAGCATTAACAATTTTGGAGAAAATGTTTCAAATAGCTCATTTGACTCTGCATACAAATTAGATGTTTTGACACCTTTTGAAATCCAAACTCCTCTCTAAGGTGATGCTGATGAATATGGAACTAATTTCATGCTGGTTGACCTTGGCTTTGTGCTTGGTGAACCAGGGTATATTTTGCTCTGATAGTGGTTGAGAGTAAAATCTAAGTCTCACAGGTCAACTGTTTTCAAAGTGTAATTTATTGTATATTAGCTTGTATCTAATGAATTTATCTAAATATCAAAATTTACAGCATTAGTGGTATTCAAATAATAACATGGTTTTGCTATTGCACATGTCCAAAGAATCATGGTATTTCCATGGTACATGTCCAAAACAACATTATATTACCATGACACTGTCTGAAAAACATGGTAATTCCATGGTACGTCTCTGTGAGTGTAAATATAAACAATAACCGTTACCCCCCCAGTCATCTATCAATTCTCTTAATGGTGGATTCATCATTGTTTATATAACTACTCATTTCACATTAGATTACTTTAGTTTATTGCTTTAATCTTTAGTCTTAACATTAACCTGCATACTTAGCTTCCCACTGATATAATCATGCCAAACACATTAAATGCACTTTATTTTGCATTGTGCAGTTCATAATATAATATCTGCTGAAAACGTAAATGTACAGTAGATTTACATTTGACCTCACTAATGCAGTTTTGAAATGTTCTGCATTTCTTCCAGTCCTCACTAGGCTATAGCTAGCTTCGGCAGGCTGCAACAGCACATCTGTAGAGGGAAATGAAGAAATAAATTAGATCAATCATTTGACTGGGTTGTGCTGTGGAAATGAGAGAGAGGGGTGGTGGGGCACAGGATGACAAACAGTATACAGTGTAATCAGTGTAATCTACAGTGGTACTGATGGGGGATGGGAATGCCAATATCCTCTCTGAAAAGACCATAGCTGGAAACTCTGGGGTCACTTCAACAATGTAGTAAATTGTGCACCAACATTGGCACCAACTTCAGCATATCAGCATGGTTAAAAGTTATTTCAATCCAGGTGTGATGCTAACAACAACAAAGTACCATGGTAATACAGTACCATAGCTTTTTGGACATGGTACCATCACAGTAAATGTAAGCAGAGCGTAGTTAGTGGGAAGACTAGCAGCTGTACATCATTGCCCCATTAGCTAGGTAACTCCTAGCTAATCACATGTAAGCCATTGCTTTATAAGTCTTCTCACAATCTATCACATGGCTTCTTCAGTGTGCTAACACGGCAACATCATTCTATAGCACTGTCTGACGTTGAGTCCAAGTCGCTCTCCGACTAGCTAACATTCACATATGGACATGGACATATTCACTGCTCCTTACCTTTTATCCAGAATCAGCAGCTCCTTTCGCAACACACGTCTACAAATTTCTGGATTTTCCCTCTTAGAATGATAATAGACATGTTCCGAACTCTCCAGGCCACAGGCGAACCAGTGCACAGAACATCTCTGGAAGACTGCCTTTCCTTCCCAACGACGCCGTCACTTCATCTCAATTACCCTTAGGAAATAAACAATCAGCAAACCTGGATCTTCATCCATATCTCATTCACTTAGGAGATCTCCCTCAATCGAGCCACCACATCCACCTCAATCGTAATGCACGACATGGTGCGGAAGTAGTGTGTTCCTTGCCAAGTGTGTCAGAATCAGCGGCCAGGCAGCAGCTGGTATTGGTAGCCAATATTTCATGTCAACAGCGCATTCGCTCTAATAGTAATGGCAGGCAATCAAGCGTTCACAGCATGATCACATGAGGGTAACTCGGTCTAGGTTCACTCGCATGTCATTCACCATGTTGCATGCCTGAGTGTTCACCATCAGGGAATTAAGATCATTATTCAGGCATGTCATTATGTACAGTCTCATTTTATGGGGTCTGTTGTTTGCTGTTCACTTTTAATGCGCCATGGTCGGGGACATTACATTTAGTAGCAGGTAAGTACGTTTGGCAATCATTGGATAAAATTTGTGCTGAATAAAAGCTCATTTTCATCTTACTACTTTTAATTTCTGTTCCTGTTGGTAAGTCATAGCTCCATCTTATGCGTTTATGTTATTTCTTCAACTATGTTTCCAAATGCTTTATTGCTTTTAAAATTATCAATGTTTTCGTTTTCGCTCCTCTCAATATATATATACATAAACATTTTTACGTTCAAGGCAGCTCTCGTCTAGCAGCAGGCAGTAGGATTCGTTCTTCTGGACATCACAGTGCTGGATTGGTGTTCTTGAAGCAGATACCGAAATTCAGTTCAATGGAGCTGCATGTCATGGACCATGCATGGTCTGCTGGTCTTACGGGCTAATAAAAAATAAAATAAAAAAAACCTTCTACGTCCTCAATTATCTTACCATTATGCTCTATATCCCACATGATGCTTCCCCACCTCTCTATCTACTAGACCTAACATTTCCCCTTCCCGATCGTTTCCAGTTTCACATTCAATCTCCCACCCCCTTGGACCACCTCATTTCACATGCACATCATTCATAAAGGCCACTTCATCTCTCACACGCTTGTATTTCGTCGATACACTCTGACAATGTATCTATTGACTACTGCTGCTGATCTCAATTTGATCCCTGTGGCTTATCATTGGAACAGTTCCCCTTTTTCCATAACAATACCCTGAAACCTCCCTTTTCACACACACACTCTCCGAAGGTCCCGAAGCAACCGAATAGGATCATGATTTGCAGGGGAAATGGCCAGACAAAATTTTAACTCACACCAGCTCCCCTTCATCCACATCTTCGAAATCACTCCATCGTCATCGCCAGTGAATTATGGGGTCCCCCACTGGCAAGCAAACATATCATAATTTTGAGAATCAACTACCACCGTCTTATCAAGGCTGTCCTCCTTTAGGCTCCTTAGCCCCTACTGAGACTCTTGACATGGCAGAGCTCCAACTGAACCCCATTCCTCAGTCAAGCACATTCCCAGGTTTTCAATTCATCGTTACTCTCTATCTCGATCAGGAGTTCCATCGACATGTCCATTTGCCAGCATACCACTTATTCTCTGCCCACACCTTTCAAACATTCTGCCGGTCTATGCTCCTCACTCCTCCCCTTAGATTCAGCTTAGACTCATGCAGAAAGGACTCGCCCAGCCCACACTCATTTCACCACTTTTGTCTAACACTCCTGAATTTACCACCTGGGATGCGGTTGAAGCTTAACATTATCTATAACCTCCAGCTCCTCCTGCCCCATACCCTCCCCCCATATTCTGAAAACAATTGCATCTGAACCCTCAAATATTTCAGCCCCTCCCCTAGTCTCGAGGCACACTATCAGAATTGGTGTGGCCTCAACGGCTGCTCATCAAGGACTACCAGAACCCACAATCAGATGCTCGGGCACTGGTCTTCCTCATCCTCCAGAAATATGCTTGACCCAACCCTCAATCACTACACATACTCAAGCCTCCTCAGCCATAAGTTTTCTTTGCATAGATACTGCACAAGCCAGCTCACCCTCACCGGAAAGCTCACACCATCATGGGATATCTTTCCACAAGGATATTGCTCAACAACATCGCCATTATCGTATGGCTTTATGAATGCTGTTCACCTTTAGCAAAGATAACCATTAAATAATGGCCGCCCTTTTGAGGGCTGGAGCCTCATGGGATATCTTTCAACAAAGGGTATTGCACGCAATGTCGCCATTATCGTATGGCTTTAAACACGTTGTTCACCTTTCTGCAAAGATAATCATCAAACAATGTCCGCCTTCGTCAGAGTGTTCATAATCAAATGTTTTCTTTCAACTAAATGTATTGCACGCAACGTCGCCATTATCGAATGGCTTTACGCTACGTTGTTCATCTTTCAGCAAAGATATCTCAAACAACGCTGCTCTTGTCAGTAGGTCCATAATCAAATGTTGTTTTCTTTCAACGAAGGGTATTGCACTCAACATCGCCATTATCGTATGGCTTTACGTTACATTGTTCTTCGTTTGGCAAAGATATCTCAAACAACTCTTCCCTCGTTGGAGGGTTTTCATAATCAAATGTTGTTTATCTTTCAACAAAGATACTGCTCAACAACGCTTGCCTAACGTAGGGCCTCATACCATGTTGTTCATCTTTGGCAAAGATTCTGCACAACCAGGGGCTCCTCCACAGAGGGTCCAAATTCGCACTCAAGAACAAGGACAAAATCAAACTAGGGAAAAAAAAACCCTCATCATAAAATCATCCGTAAACGCAAGAACGGCTTTTCCTACTGCAAAGGTATTGCACAACCATGCCAGGGATACGGAATTTTTTCATACCAAGTGTCAATTCTAGATCTTCACATCTCCTTTTTCTCTTCTCTAGATTGAACGCCAAACACAAGACCTGGTTCGTAACCTGACCGGATCTTCTCTTTGGGGGTAGAATTTTATTTCTCTCTTTTGGGGTAGGCTCCTCGCCCCTTCTTCCTATCTCCGGCAGGATATGATGGTTCCGAAAACAACTTCTTCGGACCGCCAGATGGGGCTTATACCAAAGAGAGACATTACTTTTCTTTTTTTATATTCAACAAATAAATGTCATCTTGAATTTCACTCAAGTCTGCGAGTCTTCCTGATAGAAATACCATTGTTTGGACATTTACTATGCGAATACTGTAGTATTCTTTGAATATCTTGGAATACCATGTAATTACCATGGTATTTGACTATGGTTATCATTCATTACCATGGTGCTTCTGCCACATCATTTTTTGTTAGGGAATCTCCACAAACACAAAAAGTACCATGGTAGATTGTTGAACAACTAACAATATTTTCTTTTTAGAACAAAATGCATGGCAAGCAGGGCCGTAGTATGGTAATCTAAGCCCCCTGGCTTTATCTTGCTCTGGGCCCCTTTCCTATTAAAAAATACAGTTTAGAATTTGTTGTGGGCCCCCCTGGACATTTGGACCCCTAGAATTGTTACCACCTTTCGCCCCACTAGCATATAAATACCATGTTATACCATATGAATATGGTAATCATACACTATTTAAATTTCACCTTGTTTAAAGATGGCATATTCAAATTAGTAGATACACTCTAAAAAATTAAGAAATACATTATCAATGTATTAGATGCTGTTTGCTGAAAATCCAAGAGTTTCCAAAAATGTTATTATATTTTAGTTTATAAATTTAGGCTATATTGCAGATGATCAAGCATTTTAGTTTGGTATGTTATTTTACTGTTGATTAAATGTTACAGTATTCGAAGTGAGCTCTCTACCTGTTGTTCATATGGTAACTGTTTTTTAACTGACACAGTGCAGCCTCTAGAGGGAGCTCTCTGTTTCTTTTCTAAAAGAAAACTGCTAATTGAGACTAATTTGCATTGCATGCTGAGCTGGTGGTGTAGTGTGCATAATGAGGAAACCACAAATTAGTTTTAAGACAATTCTGGACACCGTCTCCCTTTGCCTCCTCGCTGCCTTAAATTAAATAGGCTACAGAAGAAGAGCTTAATCTGGAGGTTGCTCTATTTTTGAGAGTCACAGTCGAGCTTTGCACAGGAGTGACAGTGTGGATGCTTGAAGCTATTTGCTCCTCTCAAAAAAAAAAATTCTTTCTTTCTTTGGTTTGGGGAAAAGGCTTCTGCATTTCTTTTCTTTAGCAAGAGTGTTTTTGTGTTGGTCTGGTTTTCTTTGTAAAAATTGTGTGTGAGAGTGGTTATTACATGTACGCATTAATATTTTAACAAGCACACACTACATTATCAATGTTGAACACATTTTATTGCAGGATTTTGCATGTTGTCAATTCTACTGAAAGGCTTTAGCTGCAAAGAAAGGACCCTTAAGTGCCAGAAATATTTCTCAGAAAGTAGATTATCATTTGGACGGTCTTCTTTCATTAGACTTTGCACAAAGCCACCTTGAAATATACAGACAATATAACAACACTTGTGTGCTCTGTGATTTTGAATTATAGGGTGCATCAAACTCAAATGTAATGAAAACACAAGAGTAATCGCCTCTGATATGTTTGATTAGATCTGTGCTACATTTGTTGGTGATGCTGACAAATTGAAATCTGGCCTGAAAGGTGTCTTCCAGACACTTAACAATAACAAATACACTGAAAGAATGGGTAACTGCTATTATTACATCAAGGATCTGTTTCTGTTTACAAAAATAACTTTTGTTGCTTTAATTTGTCAGGCTGATTTATTTGAACAAATACAATTTTTTTTTAATTGCATTAAAGCAGTTATTTAGATGTTGCAGCATTAAGCACATTTTATGTTTTTTTTAGCGGTCAACCGATAGTGGATTTGCCGATATAAATTACTAAGGTGGCGAAAAAAGCAGATAACCGATTAATCGGCCGATAGTTTTTAAAATAATTTTTTTGAATGTTAAAATGTTTTCTTAGTCTTACCTTACGATGATGGGCACAAAGTTTAAAATGATCAAAATCCCAGATGCACTTTAAAAATCCCAATGATAGCAAGTTAATATGAAGAATTTGTCCAAGACACAGGACTTTTAACTATAACCTCCTCAGACCCTTGCGTGACTGGAGTGTGCATGTTCCATTTCCCTTTTTTATTTGTAACTTGTAGAACCTAATAAACAAGTAAAAATAAATAAATAATAATTTCTAGAACAAATAATTTTCATAACAATTGATGTCCACATGTGTGGACAGTGGGACTAAGTTGTGAAATTAAGTAATACCAAGCTTTAGAAAGACAGATGTTTTTCATCAAATAATTTATTATGTGTCCAGGAGTTTTGGTTATTCATGTTTTTGAGACTTTATAGACATTACATATGATTTTCTATAAAGCTGAATTAATAATTCATATTAAAACCAGTATCATCAATTCACTGCAAACAATGTTCAAATAAAATTATACATTATACAATTCTGAATCTATGTACTGATTATTATCATTGTCCCATGTCTGCCAAACATGTTGAGTAGTCCAAACATCATCTGCAGCCTGAAACTGAACTTTTTCACGTGATGCGATACGGCAGATGTTTAACCCTTAAATGACAGTGTAGAGTCTTGCAAACAGTATTCAGCTGGTTTTAATCACTTAAATTATGTGTTGCGTATAGCGAAGCCAAAATACAATGTCCACACGTGGGGTCGCATGTGAATAAACAAGTCAGAAACACCCAAATTATTTTGACTCTTATTTTGAAATTACAGAATGCTCTACATTCCGTTACCAGTAGTTCTAAATGTAGAATCCATTAGTGCTGGCCACAGAGAAACACAGAGGAACTATCTGCAACTACTGAAAACTGATAATTCCAAAAAGTATCAGCAGCTATCGGGACCGATTAACCTGTGAAACCGATGTATCGGTCTACCTCTAGTTTCTAAAGTGTTAGTAATATGGGTTTGCAGTAACATGAGGGTGAGTAGCCTAAAAGATGACAGAATTTCCACTTTTCAGATGACTGTCCCTTTCATTTGCAGAGAAAACTCTTGATCAAGTGCATTAGAGTTCACTGAGATTGGCCTACTTTCAGAGTATATTCCATATGGCTGGCTTTCCCTCATCTTTCAGCAAGACATGTTACACAGCTTTTTCAAGGCCACTACAACAGCATAACATAATGAGATTGCATTAAAAAAGGCAAACAAACTGAGAGCGGCCATTTTCTATAGCTGTCAACTTATTACTGAAAGCCAGACTTGTTCCTCTCGCAGCACACACAGAAGTGAGGTGATGGAATGGAGAAGGGGGCTTGATGGCTCTGTGCTCAGACTATAAAGAGGCAGAGGGGGGAGGGGGCATTTTGTATGAACCTCAGGGGTGAGTTTTTTTGCATTTGTGTCTTATTCACAATCATTACCTTTTTAAGGCTTTCAAGTCCATGCATAAGTCTGCAATACAGTTTATTTTACTTTCAGTTATTTGAAAAGACTTGTGTGCAGTCTATCTGTTAGTGTGTGTGTCTCATATGGTTCTTTAAACAAATAAATATGTGCACATTGTGCCTATAGCTGGTACCCTTACAAAGTGGTTGTACCAAGGTGCAGTAATGATATAAGATGATAATATCACTGTACTTTGATATACTGGTACTGAGTGACTGTAATATTCATGTACCATGTTTATAAAAGGGACAACAAATACCATTGTACATAGATGCCCAAAAAACATGGTATATCCAACATACCAAAAACATGGCTGTACCATGGTACTATTTTTATGATTTTGTTAGTGTGTAAAACCAAAATTCCTTCTGAAAAACTTAAAAAAAAACCATCTTAAACCATCCTAAACTGGTTTGCTGGTCTAAAGATGATCAAGCTGGTCTCCAAGCCTGGCAAAGCTGGCCCTCAACTTGTTTGCTGGCCTACCAGATGATCTCCCAGCCTGACCATCTGACTTGTGAAAACCTTTCTAAAACCTAGCCTGACCAGACATATTATGCTGGTTTAAGCTTGTCTTGTCAGCAGGGATATGCACCACATTGAAACTGATGTCCATTTTTCTCTTCTGCTGTGCTCTCATTGGTCAGTTAGATCAAAGTGAGATTATAACATTCAGTTTCAGCTATATCTGAAGGCTAAAATCAAATTCACATATACAGTTGCATACATACAATCTGACCTTTTACTTCCTCTAAGCAAACAAAGAGGTGCCATTCCTCATGGCACACTGGCATGCACACTTTCCCCCACGGATATCATTCCTTGCCAGCTCTCCGAGCACACAAGCCAAACACTGGTTGGTTTGCTTCAGGCTTTTGCTTAAACTTATTGATTTTTCTTATATTAGCCAACCTCACCCATTTCTCCACTCTGTCAGCTTTCTTCCAAGATACCTAATATGTTTTTTTTTGGCCTTCTTACAGCTTGCATACAAAGACATTTGCGTTTCTCTGTAATGTAGATAAAGATGCAATAAGTAGCATTTTCTGTTTTCTAATTTCTATTCCTGTAACTGTTTTTCGGTGTCAGCTGTAAAACTGCAGCATACTGCTGCCTACTGCTGATCATGTTGCAATTCAGAAAACACATTCAAGGTATACAGATACTAAATTCAGATCCTCTAGAAGGGATAGTTTACTCAAAATTTTTAATTCAGTCATAATTTACTCACCCCTTAATGTTGCTCCACTGCTATATGACTTTCTTTTTAATAAATATTGCAGCCCGTCTTTTTAGTGGATAGTGCCTCACTTTAAGGAAACAAAAGTATCATAAAAACATGCAAGTCATCCATCATAGTCCAAGGCTTCTGATAGCATGCAATAGGAAAGTAATTTTCCAGTGAAAATCTTGACATCTGTTGAGCCTTCATGATTGCAAATATTTGTACTGAAAACAAATGACTTACATTTTGAGTTGTATTTCACAAAACTTATCAGATGCACGAGTTGCATCATAGATCTCAGCACTGTCTGTGCCGCTTGGCTGATTAATTGAAGTCTGTGTAATTTCTTAAATCCACTAAAAGCAAAAAAACATTCTGCTCCAAGTTATTTAGAAAATTTTGTTCAGTTCATTTGAGCATTTTCTCATTTCCAATTATTAATTTGTGTTATGCATATACTGTATAAGTGCATAATATTTGTCATAGGCAATCCTGTTCTTAAAAATGAACATCGGCCATTGAAAAATACCCATATTGGTTGACCTCTTTTTCTGTATTTCTTGGCATGACATTTTGAAGTAAATGTTTGGTGATCTTTCTGTCAATTTATCATGATTTTTATGGAAACACATCTTATTTCCCCTTTTAAGATTTCTGTTATAGTGGTCAGAATTTTTCCCTAACCTTATACTGTATATTGCCTGGATATCAGCCTGGAGTCATATTTTTTGCATTCACTTATGTCTTTCTTTGTCTCTTTCATTTCTTTCCAGGCAATCAAGTGGAACCGTCATAAAGAACAGGTATGCTTATTAAACTCCATACAGGGATCCCCCTACTCCTCACTGGTGCATAGTCATACCCAGATCACTTAGTGTTTGGCTAGACCTTCCCGCCTGGGATTTTGAGGCAGCATACACTTTCTTGAGGTAACGTTAATTACGGAAATATAATCAATGCAAGAACGCAAACACACATGCTTGGCCAAATACATTGAAAAACATTTGGAGTGGGGTTTACTTAAAAAAAAAAAAACCTAGGAAACAATTTCCTTGAAGAAATTGCTAGTAAACTTAACAGATCATATTTTCAAGTCAAGGATACACACAATTTTTGATGGCTTTAATTAGAAAATTCTCAAGTATAGTTTACTTTGTTAATTTGACTCTTTGCTTGTACATTTTACTTAAGCAATGTAGCACTGAATTAAGCCATGCTTTTAAATGCATACTAGCATTTCAATGTGTTTTTTAAATGTACTTGTTGTGTACCACATGACACACAGAAGCCTTCCACTGGGAAGCTTAATGCATACTATGTAGTCTATTAGACAACATCACCTTGTTTTAAACCATCACCTTGCTATACCATCCAAGAGCTGCGCATGCATTCCTGAACTCTCGGTGCACAAAACACAATGACGATAACAATTTACATCAGACTTCACAAAACAAGAAGCAAAGTTTCCCACAGGATTTTGTGAGACTGTTGTGGGTGGACTTCGGACCCTTAAGGGGGGTCTGGGTGCATGCTCCCCTGGAAGAAAATGTTGTAGATTTCAAAGTTAAATGTATCAATCTGGTGCACTTTGAGAGCAAAATTAAGAGGCTAGATCTACTAGATCTTTGCTCTAGTAGTAATTGAATCATAAACACATTGGTGGTATTGAGATGAATGGTGATGATTACTAGATTACCAGAGCCACTGGTAATAACGCTAACGTTTGATAATTAGCTAACGTTAGCTAGCTTGATATAACGTTACATACATTATACATTGTTTTTTTTGACAAGCAGCCGGATATGTCAGTCAACATAAGCGAGACTGACAGCTAACGTCGTTAGCTAACATTAACATTACCTAATTTAGCTAACATTAGATAAATGTTAATTATCAATGATAACTTCTGCAGTAATGTTATCTGTTTGCTGTCGTATATTGATAATGATAAAATTGTGTTTGGACTGTTGTATAACTGCAGTGGATTCTGTAACGTTAGTTAACGTTACTTACCTCAAACGATGTTGTGTCCTCAAAATGTCTTGCCGTCTCGCATGCAGACAGGTGGTTCCAGTGCGTGTGTGAGCATGCATGCGTACTGCAAACAATGAAACCTTGCAAGCTCATTAATTATTCAAGTCCTGTGCATGCTGGGAACACCAGCTTGTTTACCTGTGAAATTTACAAAAATCAGCAAATAAATATGACAAGGTTTTCAATTTTATGATTGATACCTTATGACGCGCATTGTTAAGTTAACAATCAATAATCATTTATTTTTCTCCCCAATTTGGAAGGCCCAATTCCCATTGCACTCTAAGTCCTCGTGGCGTAGTGACGCCCCTCAATCCGGGTGGTGGATGACGAATCTCAGTTGCCTCCACGTCTGAGACAGTCAATCCACGCATCTTATCACGGGGCTTGTAGAGCGTGCTACCGCAGAGACTTAGTGCATGTGGAGGCTTCACACTATTCTCTGCAGCATCCACACACAACTCACCACACCAAGAGCGAACCACATTATAGTGACCACGAGGAGTTTACCCCATGTGACTCTACCCTCCCTAGCAACCGGGCCAATTTGGTTGCTTAGGAGACCTGGCTGGAGTCACTCAGCATGCCCTGGATTCAAACATGCGACTCCAGGGGTGGTAGTCAGCATCAATATTCGCTGAGCTACCCAGGCCCCCTGTTAATAAACAATCATAAAATATATTTACCTGTAAGCTAGAATAGACATTTTTACATATTTGAATTGAGTTCAAATGCAGAATTTACTTAATATTTTCAAGTTTATGCTTAAACTAACTAACTCAATATATAAAGTACTAAATCTTTTCTGCTATCACCACAAAATACTGTTTTACACATATCTCACTCTGCAAGATCAGTTTCCAAACTGTTTCTTTGCCATTACAGTTATTGACCTGAAAGAGAAAACTGAGCGTAAAAAAGGACTAATGCCTGCTACAGCACCCCTTGTGGCAATGCGAAGAACAGTATGCAATGTCCACTTGCATTGTTTTATGAATTGCGTTCTGTATGCAACAACACTGAAAATCAAGCTTGCATAGCTAGAAGCATTTGCATTCACGTACTTGCTTAGAGCATGTTTTGGGGGATAAAAGTTTACTTTTTTATTGTGCTCATTGGATATTTAAACTTTACATAAAAACAAGCTCTGTTGTGAAATTCTTGAGGGCGATGCTGTTTAATGCCCAACTCTCTTGAACTTTCATTGAACAATCTGTTGGATCCCCAGCCCATTGTTCAATGAAGAGAGGACCATTACAAAGAATTCTGTTTAAACCCTTTCAGAGATGACAGATAACAGACTCAACAGAGACCTTTTCATCTCAATCACAATTTGCTCATGTAAACACAGAGACTCCAAACTTTGTTGTTTCTCACCCACTGACCTTTATATATTTCTGGTTCCTGGACTGACTGCAGGCTGAGTATCTGCTGAGTTTAGAGGTGTTTTAATGGAGCCTGCAGCACTTCAACACAGGACTTAATATTTCCCCTCTGGTGCACCTGAGCATATGACATTCCATATCTGTAATTTACTCCCCCTTCAAACTTTTTCAGCCCACATATTGAGGATTAATTCCAACCAATACTGAAATATCAGTTTGTAACGCCCCCTTGTAGATTGCATTTCCTTGTTTTATTCAAATATGGACCAAATTGAACAGAAAGTGATGTGTGATTGACACATTTGTGACAGAATTGTTATTTGGTCTGGTTTTGGTTTGGTCACCATAGTTTTGTTTGGAGAAATGTAGGTTATTTATCTCAGAGAGCCTGAGTTGTTAGTTTTGAGCCACTGGGCTCTTCTTCATTGCCCTGCAGTGAGAAATGGATGAGTTCACCAATCACATTGGGTTTACAATTACATCATCAACATCACCTCAAGCCTCTGTCCATTTGTTATCCGGGCTTGTTTCAGGGATGCAGTCATTGTAGCATGATGCAATTTTCCCCCATTCCTCACTCTTGCTTACAGACCCAGTGGTTTTGATTACAGCGAAATAAACAATAGTCATATCTGCTGAAACCAATCTGACTATATCCCAAAGCTCTCTTCTGTTTCACTGGTCTCCTTTCCCCTTAGTGGTATTGCCAATAGTTAGATTGGGCTCATTTTTACAGTAGCTTATACTCTAATTTCCTCTGAAACTATCAAAATGAAATTAAAATCATAGTGCTTAGAAAGAAAATTGCAGTTATATATGTAGCCTGTTGCATGATTTGCACAAATAAAGAAAAGAAAGAAGAAAAGTAATTGAGGTAAAGCAAGGTTGAGAGGAGTATTGTCAAGACTCTTTAAGCATCTCCTATTTCTGCTCTTCTGATCTTTCCTTGTATTAACAATGGGAAAAAGCTCAGTGTGAACTTCAAAGCTGAATAAACAAGATCTGAATCAAGAATATTTACACTTAATTTGGTAGCAATGTATTTATTTATTTAGTTAGTATTTTAAAATAAGGTTTATTCGTTAACAGTAGTTAATGCAATCATAAAAATGAACTAACAATACAAAATATTTTCTACAGAATTTATAAATCTTGGTTATGTTAATTTATGAAAATACAGTAGTTAATTGTTTGTTCATAACAGTTTATAGCGCATTGACTAATAGTTACCTATACAACTTTGAAATAAATAAAAAAAATACTATATATTAGTAACCAATACTGTATTCCACAATTAACATTAACCAAGATTAATAAGTGCTTTAAAAGTATTGTTCATTGTTTTATATTAACTAAGTTAGGGAAGTAACGTTAACAAATACAACCTTATTGTAAAGTGTTGTCATATAGTAACTATAAAAACGTACTAAGCACTTTATTAATAAAGTCTTAATAAAGTGCCTGACGTGCAGGGTTGTTGTAGCCCATCTGCCTCAAGGTTCGACGTGTTGTGCATTCTGAGATGCTATTCTGCTGAATACAATTGTACAGAGGAGTTATCTGAGTTGTTACTGTAGCCTTTCTGTCAGTTCGAAACAGTCTGGCCATTCTCCATTGACCTCTCTCATCAACAAGGCATTTTCGTCCACAGAACTCCCACTGACTGGATGTTTTTTGTTTTTGGCACCATTTGGAGTAAATTCTAGAGACTGTTGTGCGTGAACATACCAGGAGATCAGCAGATACAAAAATACTCAAACCAGCCCGTCTGGCACCAACAATCATGCCACAGTCAAAATAACTGAGATCAAAAATATTCCCCATTCTGATGGTTGATATGAACATTAACTGAAGCTCCTGACCCATGTCCGCATGATTTTATTTGTTGTACTGCTGCCACACGATTGGCTGATTAGATAATTGAATGAATAAGTAGATTTACAGCCATTCCCAATAAAGTGGTCAGCGATTGTATTTCATGACTGGTTTCAGGTGTACCTAATAAAGTGTTTTGTGAGTGTAAATGTAAAACATAATTAATTAGGCAAAGTGTGGAATTCTGGGGTCAAATATTTCTGTAATAAATTAATTTCAGCTCAAATCAATTTCATTTCATGTCCATTTCTTTATATCTTTATTTGGTAAATGGGCATAAGCCGGATAATGTACAGTAATGTAAATATACAAGTTCCTGATCACCCTGTCAGGGTTTATTTTGGTTAATAACTGGTTGACTGTGGACTATCCAATTCCATTACTTATTATTCCCTTACTTAAATTATATAATGTGTACTAGATCTTTAGTTAATAGAGCCACATACTTAAAAATCTTAATGTTTTTTCATATTTTAATATCTGAATGTAAATCAACTACTGATCTGTTAAGCATTACACCATATTTGCTAATGACTTAGTGATGAGAGTTATATAAAGTGTCGTCCTAATCTTAAAAGAGTTTTAAATATACAGCAGTTTGCTGAGCAGGGAATCTCACTGCAGTCTCAGCATTTAAACCACTGTTCTGTACATTTGTCCTGCCAGTTTTAAGCATGCAAACATGCTCCTGAGGACAGAACAGTTGACTCTGCTTTTTTCACATGAACAATAAATGTTCACCAATTTTCTCATGGTGCAGTGTTTTTAAACATCACTTTCTGAAAGTCGAGTTTTGCAAGGTAAAAAAATTAATTAAAGTAAATCGTGAATTGTAGTCAACTGTTCGGTTAATGAGCTATATCTATCTGATCTGACCCTTGAAAATGACTTTAATTGGTGAAATGTAATTTACTTAGGTTGGCAATCATCCGTCATATTAAGTAATATTATTTTACTTGATTAAAACCAATTAATTTAATGTATGATTCCTCATGAAGCACATTTTTGGGTTACTCGTTAAACATTTTTTCTTTCTGTGTAAGCCAAATTTTCATCACATATTTATTCTTCATATGTCAAATATTAATGAAATTCATCTTCATATCATCCCATTTCCTGTAAAAAAAAAAACTCCTCATTTCTATTATTCTTTATTGAATTTCTAATAAATGTATTATGCACACATAATAGAGCTTTGAACTTTGCTGGAAATAATCTGTGAATCCAATTCACCCTTCATTTACCACCCTGCAATTATAATGAACTTGAATACATCAATTTGTGTTCCAAAAGTTATCTGCTTATAGCACCAAATGCCTGGAAATGTAATTAGCAAAGGTTGTAGTTTTCCTTAATTGTTGGACAGTAAATCAATCCAATGTTTGATCATTTATGTCTGTGAAAATAGCATGTTCTCATCTTTTGTATTGTTTCCAGCCTTGGTGAGGAGTTCTACCGTGAGGCCATCGAGCACTGCCGCAGTTATAATGCTCGACTTTGCGCTGAACGCTCCATGCGTCTGCCATTCCTTGACTCCCAAACAGGCGTAGCACAGAGTAACTGCTACATATGGATGGAGAAGACCCACCGAGGGCCAGGTGTGTGTTTATGGTACTGCACATGTGATTTTCATCTAAGGTTAGTGCTGTATGCTTAAGCTAGAGACAATATTCATGCTGTTTTACATATCTGCCTCTGGTTCTGTCTGACCCAGGTGTTGCTCCAGGGCAGCTTTATACTTATCCTGCACGTTGCTGGAGAAAGAAGAGACGATTAAACATCTTAGAGGATCCACGGCTTGGACCCATCGAGTTTAAGATTGGTGAGAGCCATTTAATGATATTTACAAAAAACTGAGGAATTAAATAAATAGTTCATTAAAAAATTAAAATGTATTTAGTTTTTTTAATCTAAAGTGACTTTACAAATGGGAGGAGTTTGGTAAGTCATTCCACTAGTTAGGAACAGTTAAAGTGAAGTTCAGGGAAAGTGAATTTGGGCAACTATAAGATGGCACCACAAGCCACTGCTCACCCGCTGATTGTAAGCTTTTGGAGGGCACGTATACTTGAAGTTTCGAGTGTACAGATAGGGTGTGTGGAGCCAGTTGTTGGTCTGTAAGGGAGCAAAAAGTGCCTAGAAATGCAAGCAACCAGACAGTTCGATGAAGTTGAGGCGTGATGTGTGCTCTCTTGGGTTTGTTGAAGACCAATTGAGCCGCTGCATTGTGAATCAACAGCAGAAGATTGACTGTACATGCAGGAAGTTCTGCCAGAAGAGCATTGCAGTAGTCCAGTCTAGATATAGCAAGAGCCTGAACAAGAAATTGTGTAGCATGCTCAGATTGGAATGGTCTGATCTTTCTATTTACTCACCCTCATGTCATTTCAAACCAGTATAACTTTCTTTCTTAAGCTCAACACAAATAAGATGTTTTAACGGACATCACAGCCCATCTTTCAATACAATGGCAGTGGATTGTGCCTCACTTTCAATCTAAAAAGGGGCACAAAAGTAGTTTCATTAAAATTTTACCTGCAGTGTTTTGCACAAGAAAGAAAGTCATGTGGATTCAGGGCAATATGAGTGTAGACAGTCTGACAGAATTTTCATTTTTAGGTAAACTTTTCCTTTAACTATGTTTATGTCAACTTAATCTAGACTGTATAGAAGTTTTCAGGTCTAATTGGCTGTGTGTGTGTGTGTGTGTGTGTGTGTGTGTGTGTGTGTGTGTGTGTGTGTGTGTGTGTGTGTGTGTGTTCAGACTATGAGGCATCCCTAAAGAAGGAAGGGGGTGTTCCTGAGGGTCCAGTGCTGGAGTCCCTCCTTAGTGGAGAACTGCTTGATAAGAAGGTTGAGACCAAGGAAGAGGAACCCATGAGTGAGTGCCAGGTAAAATGTCTCCAAAACTATCTTTAATCTCTCCAGAATCTTAAAACATACACTCTACTGTAAAGAGAATAGAGTTATTTTACCAAACTTAACCCTGAAATACACACTCATAAACAAATGCTCTTGCCACAACTCAATTTATTGTTTCTGTCTTCATTCTACCATGGTCTTTTTATCTTTTACTCTTTCACACTCCCTCATTCTCTCTCTTGCAATTTTCTCTATGGTATTTGTGTCTTTTTTTGGCAGTAACACAAATCCCTCTACGGATTTCTTGTTAACCTTTGTGGTTGTTAACCACAAAGTGTGTGTCTGCCTGTGAGTTTGAGTGTACGTGTTTAACTGTGTATGTGTCTATGCGAGTATATGAGTATTTTTGACAAAGCTGTATTATTGATTTTAAGGAAAGGAGTTAGATATTTGTAACATCTTGTGGTAAGCAGGTAGACATGTTTGATTGTGTAGACCCTAATGAATCAGTCAATCATCTGAGCTATCACTGGTCTCTCCACTGTATCAGTTTTGCACACAATATGGCAGCCACCCAGGGGTGGACAGCTCATCAATTAGCACTTCAATTAAGAGTGACTCTTTAGGGGGGCCTGAGAAGCTCAGCGAGTATTGACGCTGACTACCACCCCTGGAGTCGCAAGTTCAATTCTAGGGTGTGCTGAGTGACTCCAGCCAGGTTTCCTAAGCAACCAAATTGACCCGGTTGCAAAGGAGGGTAGAGTCACATGGGGTAACATCCTTGTGGTCATGATTAGGGTCCTCGCTCTCAATTGTGCACATGATAAATTGTGCGTGGATTGCGGAGAATAGCATGAGCCTCCACATGCTGTGAGACTACACTGTGTCATGCACAGTGAGCCATGAGATAAGATGCGTGAATTGACTGTCTCAGAAGTGCAGGCAACTGAGACTTGTGCTCCGCCACCCAGATTGAGGTGTGTAATGGCGCCACCACAAGGACCTAATAAGGAGTGGGAATTGGGCATTCCAAATTGGGAGAAAAGGGGATAAAAAATAAATACATAAATAAAAAAAGAGTGTCTCTTTAGAGAGCTTTATTCTCTGGGAATGAAACTGTGATCCTGCTGCTTGCATTGCCTCGGGCCCCTGCAGGAACTAGAAACCTGTGTGCCTCCCTTGTACCTATGTTCTCTTCTCACGCTGTATGTAACCACATATTTTAAGTACAGTTGTATTGTTTTTCTTGATAAGGCAAGCAGCAGTATTCTTACTGCTCATTCTTGAATTTAGGGATTTTGAGAAGAAAAAAAAAACAAACCCTCCATTTTTAGATTTTGCACTGAAGTGCATAACTCACCCAAACCTTAAACCACACCCTAAATCTAACCATGATTTTAAAGGGATAGTTCACCTAAAAGTTCACCCATATTTAAGTACTTTTTAACTCTAAATCATTGCTTCTGGTAAGCTTCACGATAGGGTGGAGTCCATGCAGTCTCTTGTGTGACGTATTACTCTTGCCATGATACAGACGTAATCTCACGTTCTCCACTCGGTTGAGACATCCAGGATAAGCACACAAACACACCATTGTGAGCAAAGAAACAGATGAATACAGATCTAAACCACAAAAAGCAAGCTACTGTATAGCATTCCTCCTTCTAACTTTTAATCAGCGATGCTCTTATGTCAGTTCTCGCGTGTTTCGATCGGCAACACGATTACGTCACACGCGCATACCGCTTCTGTCTTGATTCATGATTTACAGTTTAAAAAAGTATTTAAATATTTATCTTTTTCACACCAAAAGTGATCGTGTCACATTAGAAGATATTAATTTAACAGCTGGATTTGTATGAATGACGTTTATCCTGACTGTCTGTGAATTTTGGAGCTTTAAAAATCGGATTACCATCCATTTGCATTTTAAGGACGTACTGAGCTGAGAAGTTTTTCTATTTTTCTTCAAATGTGTTCTGGTGAAGAAAGAAATTCATACACACCTGGGATATCATGAAGGTGAGTAAATAATGAAATAATTTTAATCTTTGTGCGAACTATCGCTTTAACTGAAATTTCACTGTTGTGTACCACCAAAGAAAGAGAAACATCAGGGTTTTTAACGAGTGTTTTTTGTTACTTTTAGCCCCTAACCCAAACCCCAGTCTCAAACCTAATCATAAAGTCTAATCCCTTACCCAATCCCTAAACCTAACCATGATTTGAAACCATGAAAATAGCTTGTGTACAACAGAATGAAGAAAACATCAGGGTTTGAAACGTGACAAGGGAAGCGTAATGCAGGTTAATGAAATACATTAGTCATTTGCATTACATAAATTAATAAGAAATTAGTAAAAACATTTGGTTACAGACATTTTCTTTCTTTAAACCAAGTAATGGATTGGAGGCTAGCTAAAATTTGATGCCTGTAAATTTGTATACCTATCTCTATGGGAATAAAATACATGGCAAGTCATATAATATCTTATGATTTTGCCATCTCTTGCAAATGATTACAAGTTGTCATGAGATTCTGCACTATTCTGCACAAAACTATGGTCGAGTTTAGTACAGGTAAGCACAACTCAAATTCTCTACAGAAAATTTAAAAATGTATCTTATAATATAAGGTGAGAAATTAACAACATGCAATTGGCAACCCTTTTACAAAAAGTCTCATTATTTCATTCCTGAACCATGTGTGCATTTGTGCAGTTTTCCCTCATTCAAGCTCTGGCCATTTCATGGTTAGACTACTGTAACAAACTCCTTACTGACCTACTGTTTTTTTTCCAGTTTTTTACAAGTCCTCTGCAAATTCTCACGTTAGGTCTTTGCTCGGATTGGCTACGCCTCTGCTCCAATACTAATGGTGTGGCCCCCTGCTGCCTTCACTCCTCCACAAATGTGTTCACCCAAGAAGACTCTCCTTTATAATTGGCTAACTTCCCCAAATCCTCAGAGAAATGGTTTACGCAGGTTCTATCTGGAAATGCTTCTCTCCTTGACACTTGGGAGCTAATTCCCAATCACTTGGAGCCAACTTAAAGCCAACTTATCAGTAACCATTGACAATTCTCCCTGGCCTTAGCACTTTTGGACATGTTACCTTGATAATACCGTTTTTTTTTTTTTAACCATGGTAGTAGTGTCTTTAAAGGACCTTGGAGTGACTTGATGTCACATATTCCCTGCTTTTTGTCGTGTCTTTTATGTTGAAATTATTGTTTAGTTCCTGTTTCCTGTTAGTTTTGTAGTCCTTTGTAGTTACATTTTTTTTATTAGTTTTCCCCTGATTGTTTCCACAGGTGTTCCTCATCCACTTGTTGGCCCCTGTTTATGTAAGCCCTTGTTTTCCCTGTTTCCTTTGTCAGTATTTGCCTGTTTTGTTTGATGCTCTGTGCTTGGTTCCCTGTGTTTTGGTTTTCTTTATATTCTGAGTTAGTTTGCTTATTCTTTGTTAATAAAGCTGCATTTAGATCCTCATTCCTCACCTCCATCGTCACAGAAAGACTGACCCTCTAAAATGGATCTAGTAGTGTTCTTTGTCCAGTTGAGCCGAGCAAACTTACCAATTGAAGAATACTCTCGTCTGTTTAGCACCATTGCCAGATACACAGGATTTGCCGATTCCCATTTGAAGTCCTTGTATCAGATCTGCCTCTTAGCTCACGAGTGGAAGGAGTTGCCGGAGACTGGTGATTACACGTGGGAGGAATATGTGGAGTTAGTTTTGGAGACATTCGCTTCAGAGGAACCTCCTCTCTCAACCCCGTTTCTGAGTCTTCCACACCTCAGCCTGTTCCATGTCATGTCACAGCAACGCTTCAGCCTGCTCCACACCATGCCACAGCTACGCCTGAGTCTGCTACATGCCATATCACAGCCCAATCTCCCACGGCCCTTGTTTCCAAGTTAAATTATCCTTCACCTATGTCTGTGCGTAGGGCCATTAAGACCCTACCCCACAAACTGCCAGCACCCATGCCTGCCACGGCCAACGAGCCCACACTTGCCATGGACAACGAGCTGGAAGCCTTGTCCATCCCAGAGCCAGCGTTGCCAGCCTTGTCTGTCCCAGAGCAAGCATTAGCAACTTTGGCTATCCGGAGGAGAAGAAAGGCTTCTGTTCCCCAGTCTCTGCCTGTAATCTCTGCCTGGCTCTCAGCCCCGAGCCTGCCCCGGCTCTCAGCCCTGAGCCTGCTACAGACTCTTTCCTCGAGACTCCCATAGCTCCGCCTTTCATGGCTCCACCCCCAGAGACGATTCCTCCCACGGCTCCGCCCGCTCCCCCAGAGATGATATCTGGCCTCCTGGCCGTCCCCTGGATCTGCTCTGGTCCCCTTGGTCTCCTGGCCGTCCCCCGGATCTTCTCTGGTCTCCTGGCCATCCCCCGGATCTGCTCTGGTCTCCTGGCCATCCCCCGGATCTGCTCTGGTCTCCTGGCCATCCCCCGGATCTGCTCTGTTCTCCTGGCCGTCCCCCGGATCTGCTCTGTTCTCCTGGCCATCCGGCGGATCTGCTCTGGTCCCCTTGGTCTCCTGGCCATCTGCCGGTTCTGCTCTGGTCTCCTTGGTCCTCACTCCCTCCGTCTCCACCGCGGTGTCAAACCTCCCTGTTTTTGCTATGTTCCTCTGCTCTCCTTGCCCCCTTGAACTGCCCGTTTGCCCCTTGTGCCCTCCCTAACCACATGTTTTCCCCACAATACATGGACAATTTTTTTTTGTGTGTGGAGTGTCTGGAATCTGCTCCTTAAAGGGGGGGCTCTTGTCACATATTCCCTGTATTTTGTCTTGTCTTATGTTGAAATTCTTGTTTAGTTCCTGTTAGTTTTGTAGTTTCATTTTATGATTGGTTTTCCCCTGATTGTTTCCACAGGTGTTCAAGTATTTAACTTGAACACCTAAGTATTTAAGCCATTGTTTTCCCTGTTTCCTTTGTCAGTCTTTGCATGTTTTGTTTGACGCTCTGTGCTTGGTTCCCTGTGTTTTGGTATTCTTTATATTCTGAGTTGGATTGCTTATTCTTTATTAATAAAGCTGCATTTAGATCCTCATTCCTCGCCTGCCTCATCACACTTGAAAGTGTGATTCTACATGAATAAGTTCATTGAGTACCATAGTGTTTATAAAATTATCATGGTTTTATCCTGTGGTACTGCCATAGTAAGGGCGACTGCAGGATTTCATCTTTGGGTAAAACATTATTTTGTTTGAAAAAACAGCACTAAAGCATTCAATTATTTTGATATTGAGAAGCATTTTTAAATATTTTAAGTATGGCTAAACAATTTCTGAAAGACTTCGAGGTCATTCAGAGTCAAACCAAACATGGCTGAATGGTAAAAAGGAACATGGCAGCATTTTTTTCTTTTCTTTAGAAAGTAGCTGACCTCAGTGAGTAAATGTTGCTATCTTTTCAATGTTGCTTTCATGATTTCTACAAGTTTTAAAATAAAAAATCCATATTGTCCCTTATTCACATGACACCGCACTAGTTGAAGTTTCTCAAAGTTGCCTCTCTAGTAGTGGCATTTTGCATCAACTATTTGTTTGTAAATATCTACTTCATCAAAAGCTCTTTATTATTGTATCCAATACTGTTTTACTGAGTGAGAAACCATTCCAAATTATTTCTTTGAGTGAACAGACCGAATGAATCCGTCTAAATTTCAAATCGTTTGGCCAATTCACTGAAAAAAACAGGATTTTCTGATTCCACACAGCTGACAGAAATACAGACACATAAAGATTGCTGAAACATTCTGTTAAGTTGGAGTGCTCATGGTAAGAACAGTATGTACAGCTTCACAGCTGCAGGCGCCACTGGTCACAATATTATTCATACAAATTGTAAATAAGTAAAATAATAATCCACCTGGAAAAATCTTATATTCAGTCACTTGGAAATGTAATAGCAGACCTCTTCTTAACAAGCTACATGATTTTAGGTATAATTTATGTCTATAGCACAAAAGGTGTGCGATAGTTTACACAATTATATATAATACTTTGGGTTAAAGGTTTGTTCAAATCCCTAACTCTGTCTATAATAATAAATACTTTTTTGTTATTATCAATTTGTATTGATTCCATTCACAAATTAAATAAACATAACAGAAAATACGGAATCAAATTATATAAATTAAACCCCTCCCCCAAAGACTACCCCCCACCTGACACAAACACAGTCCAGTCATCATAATTATTTAGAACATACAAAAAACTAAAGTAGACTTTCAAAAAACAATAAGAATGCACACACTCATTTAATACTACAAATCCTTCTCCACTGCCCCTCCCTGAGAACCCTTCAAAAAAGCCAAATATGTACCCCACTTCCTTCTAAACAAATTCCATTTTCCCAGCCTTCTATATGTCACCTCCTCAAATGCCACCACCCCATCCATCTCTGTGCAACACTCTAGAAATGAGGGTGCTCCTGCCGACTTCCATCCCCTAAGAATGATCCGTCTGCCGATCATAACTCCGGCTAGGACCCAACTTTTTATATATCTATCCCCTATATTTATTTATATAATTTTTTTTATTTTCTCCACAATTTGGAATGTCCAATTCCCAATGCGCTCTAAGTCCTCGTTGTGGCGTAGTGACTTGCCTCAATCCAGGTGGAGTATGAATCTCAGTTGCCTCCACGTCTGAAACAGTCAATCTGCACATCTTATCATGTGGCTTGTTGAGCATGTTACCGCAAAGACATAGTGCGTGTGGAGGCTTCACGCTATTCTCTGCGGCATCCATGTATAACTCACCACGTGCCCCACCGAGAGTGAACCACATTATGGTGACCACGAGGAGGTTTCCCCATATGACTCTACCCTCCCTTAGGCCAATTTGGTTGCTTAGGAGACCTGGCTGGAGACACTCAGCAAGCCCTGGATTTGAATTCGTGACACCAGTGGTGTCTATCCCCTATATTATCCCCTATATTACCCCCATCACCTAAGAGTCTGGGGCAAAATGAAAATTGTGTGTCCAATACGTCACACATAAAACTCTGAACCCTCAACCAAAATTCTTGGATCTTAACACACCACCAAATCTAGAGCGGGTCCAATAGAATCTATGTAAATCTTTGCATGAGGCACACCCTTACATCTCTAGATGTAAACTTGACATTTTTTAGAATCCTAGCCCAAACTCCCTCCTCCAATACCAAGTTTAAATCTTTCTCTTGAGAGAAGTTGAAGCTCCATCCCACAAACTCTGAATTAGCAGGGAGTAAGACACTGATGACACATGACCTTTTCCAAAAGCAGTAATCTGAGTAGAAAAGAGTATCTGCTGCTATAGGGGGGTGCTACTCCCAAAAATAGCACAGAGCAGGTGGCACAGCTGTAGCTACCTAAAGAACTGAGATCTGGGAATCCTAAAATGTTGAACCATATTTTCAAAGGATCTCAACACTCCACTCTCCTATAGGTCACCGAGTATATTAACCTCCCTCACAATTCACTATGACCAGCAGAATGGGGACTTATTAATACATTATTGTAGGTTCCGTCATATGCTCAAGGCAACATTTAGGGGGCTTTCACACTTGGTTTGATTTCCTGTTCCGAACCCGAGTTCGATTGCTCCCCCCTGCCCCCGATGGACTGTGTTCACATTATATATTTGTATCCGAACCGCGGTACGCTTGCGCCATCAAGCTGCAGCTGGTGCGTAATCGTGTTGCTTGATAACCGCTGAAATGAAAAGGCGTCAAAATTCAATGAATAGACTTGCTCGGTTCACATTTGTTCTTCTTTTTTTAACCTTTGGTTTTGTTTTCAACATCAAGATACAGAAACACACTTGCGTCTGTCTGCCGCAAAAATACTGAAATCGCTCAAAAGACAGCGGGCTGTCCGCCGAAGACAATTTTTGCGAAGGCAAGCAGAAATCATCTCTCTGCTTGCAGTGCGTGTGCGTGTGCATCAATCCCGCTCGTCAAGGTAAGTGTATACACACACACGCGACGCACGCATCTAAAGTAAACCCTTTCCGCTCATTTTGAAAGTGACACGTGTGAGACTGACGACCACATTATACGTCATCAATAGCGGTTCACTTCCGCGGTTTGGTTCGATTGCGTACATATCAGCAGCGAACCGTACTGGAGTTCACATGAACCGTACCCCAGACCACCTTTTTAAGCGGACCCGAGTACGGTTCGCGGGTGTGCACCCGAGTTCGGAAGACAGCTTTCACATCATCCAAACAAACCGAACTCTGACGTCATTCGAACCGGGGTGCGCACCAAAAGTGCTAGTGTGAAAGCCCCCTTAAATAGATGTCCGAATTAAACACTCTGGACACTTTTGTCCATACCTAGTACAAATACGAGATAACAGAGTGTAACTTCACTTCTCCGATTAGTTTAATAGAAAGACTCTACAATGGCGAAATAGGGGCAAGATCTTCCTGTTCAATAAAAAACAGGGAGGGGCTATCTCAGGTGGAAGCGACCAATGAGCCAAATGTCTGAGACCGAAAGCATAATAATAAAACAAAATCTTGTGTAGGCCTAGCCCATCTTTGTCAGTCGGCCTGTCATTTATTGAAATGTAATCTGGGACATATACCATTCCAAATGAAGATCTTCACTATGCTGTCAAATTGTTTGAAATAAGAGAGGGGGACATCTACAGGGAAAGATTGTAGCAGGTAGTTGAATTTTGGAATACAATTAATTTTAATAACATTAACCTTCCCAGTCATAGATAAATGTAATGGAGCCCACCTGCCCACATCACTCGAAAAAAAGTTTTTATCAAAGGGTCAAAAGTAACTCCAACTAAATCACACAAATTTTCTGGGAATAAAATGTCCAAATACTTAATTGCCTGTTTGGGCCTCTGAAAGGCACCCGACTGAAAAGCCATTACTTGGCAGTATGCTGTCAGAGCCAAAGCTTCGGATTTAGACCAATTGACTCTATATCCTGAGAACTTAGAAAAGGAATGAATAATTCTGTGGTGGCAAGGCATAGATCTAGTAGGGTCGGAGACGAATAATAAAATATAATCTGTGTAAAGCAAAAGCTTATGCACAATACCTCCTGCCACCACCCCTGGAAAATCATCCTCCTTTCTTATCGTGGCTGCTAATGGTTCCAGGGCAAGACAGAACAATAATGGGAAAAGAGGGCAACACTGCTGAGTGCCCCTATCTACCACTACAAGGTGTCTATAAAGTAATTAATCCATCCAATAAAAGTATTCCTGAACCCATATATTTCCAAAATCTTAAAAGATAATCCCATTCTACCAAATCAAATGCCTTTTCGGCATCAAGTGAGATGGCAGCGACCAGAGTCTGATCATTTGCCTTTTACCACATGGTATTGATGAAATGCCTAATATTATCAGTAGAGCTACAGCCCCAAATAAACCCCACCTGTTCTAAATGCATAAGAGATGTCATAACTTTACTTAATCGGTAAGCCAACATTTTTGACAATATTTTAATGTCTAGCTGGATCAGGGATATTGGATGGTAACTCTTACACTCATTTGAATCTTTGTCCTTTTTAAAGACCTTTGTCTGTGCTTATGTCATGGTTGGCAGAAGCTTTCCATTCTTTAATGATTCTGTATAAACTTCTATCAAAATGTAGCCAGTTCTGTAGCAGAAGATCTAAAAAATTCAGCATCAAAGCCATCTGGCCCTGGAACCTTGCCTGTATGAAAGGCCTTAATTACCTCGCAAAGCTTCTCCAAGGCTATCTCAGACTCAAGAGAATTTATTTGCTCAGTCGTCAGTTTATGAAGTTCTAATGGTTCCACAAAGTTTCTAATATCTTCATCAGTAGACATGGTACTATAGCGGTCAAGATAGAATTCTTTAAAAGCATTATTAATATCAATGGCCGAGGTAAATATTTCACCACCAGCAGATTTCACTGTGGGAATGGTAGAAAAAGACTCTCTCTGTTTTATACATCTAGCCAAAAACTTCCTTGCTTTGTCCCCTGACTCAAAGTATGACTGTCTTGCCCTGAATGGCCAAAACTCCACCTTCCTTGACAAAATAGTATTATATCTGTATTTCAGTCGGGTCAATTCTCTGAGGCCTCAGCACTTTTAATATTCCTCATGTGTGCTGGCTCGTTAACCTTGGCAGGCATGGGCGCTGGCTTGTTATCCGTGGAAGGCTTGGAGGAAGGAGCAGTGGAAGGCTTGGAGGAAGGAACTGTGGGATGCTTGGGGGAAGGAGCCATGAGAGGCTTGGAGCAAGGAGCCATGGGAGGCTTGGAGTAAGGAGCCATGGGAGGCTTGGAGCAAGGAGCCATGGGAGGCTTGGTTGCAGGCTTTGGCCCGGGGTTCCCGCCATAACCCACAGTGTAATGGGAACAAATTGCTTCTCCACATACTCAAAGAGTGTCCATTGAGGATCATCCAGGGGCATTAGTTCTTTTAGTTCACTATTCAGACTGACCCAGAAGGAAATCACCAGAGAGTGTCATCATAGTGCACTAAATTTGCCAGTTCGAGGAAGTCACGGACATGAGCCTCAACTGGACGGTCCCCTTGCTCAAGGAGGTGAATTCTGACAGCTGCTAGATCCATTTTTGTAGGTTAGTTCTTCTATCACATTTTGTAAAGATGAGGCTAAAGAGCAGAATCTAAGTGCAGCAATCCTTTAATCCACAATCAAAAGAAGATAAGAATACAAAGAAGATGATGATGATGATGGTAACAAAAAATGTTTTTGTAACATTTAGCCATGCAACAATGAACAGGAACTGACAATCATAGAACACAACTTGAGGGTATTTAGACAAAAAGGTGCTAATTAGGGAATGGAGAACAGGTGAGGGAAATAGGGAACAGATGACTGTTATGAGGGCTATGCATCCTGGCCACCAACAATGGTGATTGTGACAATTCCCTTCCAATTCCACAAGTTCTTGTGCTTTGGATTTTTTGGTGAATGAGGCATACTGTATGATGGTCTCTGAAAGTCTCCCCTAAGAACTGTCTTAATTGCCTCCCAAGCCATGATCACAGAGGATACTGGGGACCAGTTAGTCTCCATATAGACATTGATTTCAGCCTTCAGCATTTATTGGAATTCAGGATTTTGAAAAAGGGATACATTAAAGTGCCAACTATATGATTTATTTTTCTCCGTATGTGGCAACACCTCTAAACACACCTGGGCGTGATCTGAGAATAAAATGTTTCCAATCGAGCAATCAACAACAGATGAAATGAGGGACTTAGATAATGTATATATATATATATATATATATATATATATATATATATATATATATATATATATAAATGTCTCAAACAGAGTATATATGGGTTCAATAGTCTCCAAATATCTGTAAGACCAAGATTTTGACACATTCTGTGAAGCGTCACTGTTGCTCTAGGGGGCTTGCACACTTTTGCTTCACTATGATCAAGGACTGAGTCCATCAAAAGATTAAAGTCTCCTCCCAGTATTGTATCATGAGGGGTGTCAGCGGCTTGCAACATCCCATAAAGATCTATAAAAAAGCCCTGATCATCAACATTTATCTTTACTCTGTTTGAGACATTTGAATTGTAGATATTTACTTATCAGTGTAATGACTCCCCTGCTCTTAATGGAGCCAGCACTATAAAAAAATGCCCACCCCATATCTTTCCAAAATTTTCAGCTTCCTGTGAGGAAAGGTGCGTTCACATTCCCCAACCCATTCACATTCCACGTGGAGAGAGACAATCCGTTCATATTAACATTTTACATTTTGACATATAAGAAGAAATAGATTGTCTGTCAAAAACAGGATTATAAAGACCACATTCCAACATTAATGCAACAGTCAAATCCCAAACATTCCCCAGAACCAAACAAACAGAAAAAACCTATGTGCATTATGTGCCCATGTGAAATGGCGTCCATTTCTCCAAACTCAAACAGTCCATGAACTCCTACAAGAACCTCTGTGACAACTTTGCGTCAGATTGCTCAAGTCCAGTGATTCAATACATTTTTTTTGACAGAATTACACAGCAAAAGATAATCTATAAAATAAACTCCAGCCAATAGGCAGAATAAACACAAAGAGTGTGTAGCTTCATCCATAAAACTGTCCTAAAGGTGTATTATTCTACAAATAAAACATGCAGGTTCCGCAAACTGTCAAGCGGATGTTCAGTGAGCTGGCCCATTCGGCTGCAACATTAGTGTAAGCAAATAACTTACTCACGCCAATGACTTTTCCAGAAATACTCCACAAAATAAACTCCTGTCGAATAAGCACAAAGAGCATGTAGATTCATCCACAAAACCATCCCGAATGTGTGTTTCTCTACAAAATAAACTCCAGCCGCTATGCCAGCACCAAAAAGAGCGCATAGAATCTTCAAACAGTCAAGCATATGTTCAGTGAGCCGATCCAACTGGCCAAAACATGAGCACCACAACATGACCCACTCACTCCATTGACTTTATGAAGGACATCACTTGCTGTGGGCATATGAATGTTGTATGGCCATCCTTCACATCTATTTTCAATTTGGCCAGGAATATCAGTGCAAAAGTGATTTCCGTTGATGTAAAATTTTCTTGCATTCCTTGAATCGATCATGTTTCTCTCTTGTCGAGTTCGCAAAGTCTGGGAACAAGAAAATGCTGTGGTTCTTTCAAGAAAGCCTTCCTTTACTCCTCGCCTCGTGTAACACAAGATCTTTATCAGATGATCTTAGAAATTTGGCCAGAATTGATCAGGGCCTGTCTTATGGCCTGCTATGTCGAGCAGACTCGGAAAGAGCCCGTCCAGAATTTCCTCCATATTCTGTCCTTCTACTCCCTCCGGGACTCCCACGATACGGATGTTATTCCGCCAGCTATGGTTTTCCATGTCCTCCAACTTCTCCCAGACATACTCCAAATTCACCTTGGATGAACCTAGTGGATTAGCAGATAATTCCCTCTCCGATGACTCCAGATAATCTATCCTTTTCTCGACATCCCCCACTCTTGTGACCACATCAGTAATTTCGCCTCCACGGCAGTGATCGATCGATTGGCTTTGTGTTGATATTCAAAGCTGCTCCTTACCTAAACCTATGAAAAAATCCTTTAATTCCACTTTTCATATCACAGCAAGATCTTCCAAGTCAGCAACGACCTTCGTCAGCATTGCCGACATGTTCAGCATCACTCGCCGGATTTCTCGCAACTCCCCGACCAAATCGACTCCCTGGTCTGCTGCCTTCTCAGGGGTGTCAGCCTGAGCATGTAAGTGTCTTTTAATGTCTCCAGAGCCCGAGGATTTTGAATTATTTGACATATTGTCCTCCTAGAACAGTTATGGAACAAAAGTGTATAAAATTTCATATGTTATTAAAAGATATTAAAACTAGCAAAGAGTACAGAGCTCGCCATTCACATGTCCGATCCTCGCATGGCATCACGTGACCCACTAATAAATATTTTTAAATGCAAATTTAATTATTACACCATTCTTAAACAAAACATCAGAAAAAAAAACTTTTTATTGGTTTCTGTTCCCTTTTTCAGATGTTTCGTCCTGTTGTTTTAGTGTCTGTGACATTGGCTCTTCAAATAGACTTGTCTTTGCACATTACTTTTTTATTGTGACAAATTGCTTTCTTTTATGTGCTGTTGTCCTCTAGGCCTCTAAGTTTGTTAGGCACTGGTTCTCCTGTGTGTTTATTCAGTTAACTCTAATCCGCTGTGTGCTGGGTAAACCTGGCATGCATTGCTTGTGCTATTACATACTAGTGTCTGTAGCATACAGATATAAAACATGTTTCTTCTCTTAGCCTATTATCATCCAACTTTTCGTTCTTTCACCAGCTCATTTGGCATTCAAGTGTAGGGCAATCTTTTTAAAATGTGCCGGTTTTTACTTGTGTTTACAGAAGCTGCTGGTGGGGGATTTTCCTCATGAGCTGGACGTGGAGGAGATGGAGGAGGACATGCCCAAACGCAAGAACCGCACCAAAGGACGGGTAAAATATTTGATCGACATTTGCTTGGACTTTAATGTAATTAAATTACTAATTTAATGTGAAACCAATGGTTTTAAAGTTAAATGTTCAACAAACTCATATGGGTTTTGGCAGGCTGATTTCCCACACACACACACTAGGGAGCTATTAGGCATACAACACACATTTGAGGTTATGCATTAATAGCATCTTGTTTTATGTCAGACCTGTAGATTTGCAGTCATCCCCATGGGGTCTTTGTTTTATCTAGTATCCCTGTTTCCTCAAGGCTAGAGTCTGAACAAAGCAGGCTATTGTAACTCATCAGCCATTGATCTATCATTTCTGTTTAGCACATCTCTAGGTTTGATCATTGTGCATCTTTCATCATTGCATCCCCAGTGGCTTTGTGTTGATATTCAAAGCTGCTCCTTACCTACACCTATGAAAAACATCCTTTAATTCCACTTTAAAGACATCACCTGATAGTGTGATAGCTCACAGAAAACATGACTAGATGATCTTTAATTATAATCCCACACACGAAAGGCTTGAATTAAAAGAGGTGTGGTTGTGTGCAGAAATGCCTGAACAAGGACAACTGGACAAACTGCTGATTTATAGTTGGAATAATGGGTGCTTGAGTGAAATTAGACTTTTGTTTTATTTTTTTTACAATGGTTATACATTTAAATATGTTATATGGTATAAAACAAGAGTTGAAGTACAGTATAATTTAATTTGGGGATTTAAATTGAAATTACAAGAAGAGAAATTTACTGAATTGCAATTTAAAGAATTTCAAAATAGGCACACAAAAGAGGAATTTCATTCGTCCAACATAATTTCACGACACAATGTAATTACATTTATTCTGGCTAATTATTCCTAATTATGCTCTGATGTGCAGAACACATTTTTCTCTCAACTGATTACACATTTTTTTCTAAACAAAGTTCAATACTGGCAAAATAATAAACACAGCCAACAAAAAATATAAATGTGTATACAGTGTATGTATGTGTATGTATATATATATATATATTACCAATTTCTTTTGGTTGCATTTCAAACACTGATTATTATCCTAACCTACCTAATATCGCTAACACTTTACAATAAGGTGGAATTTGTTAACAATAGTGAACTACATAAATATAACATGAACTATCAATAAAAAAATTACTTTTTTACAACATTAATTAATCTTGGTTTATGTTAATTTCAAACAATATTAAGAAATATTTAAAAGTAAAATGGGATATTTTAACATTATTTAAAGCATTATAAACTCACAATGAACAGTTGTACTTTTGCACAAAATTGTATTAAAAATATTTTTAATACATTTACAGTACTGCGCAAAAGATTTAGGCACTTGTGAAAAATGTTGCATAGTGAGGATGTCTTCAAAAATAGTGTCATAAATAGTTTTCTGTAAGGGGGTTACAGGGAAAGCAGGAGCCGAGAACCGTCTTGACAATAAAAATAATGTTTAATGATAAACTTAACCAAAAACACACAAACATAAACACGTACAGGGCAGCTGCCTGTAATTCCCTCTCTCTCGAACTGTCATCACCGGCCGTCTTTATCCCTTGCGTGCCCCATCAGGCTGATTGGGGACCGAATGCGCATCATTCCAGCCCGGCCCCGCCCTCATCCACTCTACGTTTTCATTTATCAAATAATGTATTTTTGAAGTCCAGTAAACATAAAAAAAAGCTAAAGCAATATTTGGTGTTTGCCTTCAAAACAACACAAATTCTCAGCACCAAGTACACCTGGATACAGTTTTATTTTGGTTGTTGGCAGATAGGATGTTCCAAGCCACTTTTCTTCCATCTATTTTGGCTGTCTCAATTGCTTCTGTCTCTTCTTGTAATCCAGACTGACTCAGTATTCAGTGGGGGGCTCTGTGGGTACCATGCCACCTGTTGCAGGGCTCCATGTGCTTCTATTCTATTCTATTTGCAAAATATATGTTTGGGAGTCTAAAATGTATATTTCCTATTGACACACTAAAACTGAAAATATAAATAACCATCTTAAGCCACATTTTTGGACTTTTGCACAGTACTGTACATTTACCTAATGCATTTACTTATGTTAACAAATTTAAACTATGTATAAAGTGTTAGAAATACCCCATATGTTTTGTGTATGATTACATTTTTCTTGGTAACTCATTCTGTACTGTTAAAATTAAATGCATTATTAAAAACTACAAGCATTTACTGTATATACACTCACCTAAAGGATTTTTAGGAACACCTGTTCAATTTCTCATTAATGCAATTATCTAATCAACCAATCACATGGCAGTTGCTTCAATGCATTTAGGGGTGTGGTCCTGGTCAAGACAATCTCCTGAACTCCAGACTGAATGTCAGAATGGGAAAGAAAGGTGATTTAAGCAATTTTGAGCGTGGCATGGTTGTTGGTGCCAGACGGGCCGGCCTGAGTATTTCACAATCTGCTCAGTTACTGGGATTTTCACGCACAACCATTTCTAGGGTTTACAAAGAATGGTGTGAAAAGGTAAAAACATCCAGTATGCGGCAGTCCTGTGGGCGAAAATGCCTTGTTGATGCTAGAAGGTCAGAGGAGAATGGGCCGACTGATTCAAGCTGATAGAAGAGCAACTTTGCCTGAAATAACCACTCGTTATAACCGAGGTATGCAGCAAAGCATTTGTGAAGCCACAACACGCACAACCTTGAGGCGGATGGGCTACAACAGCAGAAGAACCCACCGGGTACCACTCATCTCCACTACAAATAGGAAAAAGAGGCTACAATTTGCAAGAGCTCACCAAAATTGGACAGTTGAAGTCTGGAATAATGTTGCCTGGTCTGATGAGTCTCGATTTCTGTTGAGACATTCAGATGGTAGAGTCAGAATTTGGCGTAAACAGAATGAGAACATGGATCCATCATGCCTTGTTACCACTGTGCAGGCTGGTGGTGGTGGTGTAATGGTGTGGGCGATGTTTTCTTGGCACACTTTAGGCCCCTTAGTGCCAATTGGGCATCATTTAAATGCCACGGCCTACCTGAGCATTGTTTCTGACCATGTCCATCCCTTTATGGCCACCATGTACCCATCCTCTGATAGCTACTTCCAGCAGGATAATGCACCATGTCACAAAGCTCGAATCATTTCAAATTGGTTTCTAAAACATGACAATGAGTTCACTGTACTAAAATGGCCCCCACAGTCACCAGATCTCAACCCAATAGAGCATCTTTGGGATGTGGTGGAACGGGAGCTTCGTGCCCTGGATGTGCATCCCACAAATCTCCATCAACTGCAAGATGCTATCCTATCAATATGGGCCAACATTTCGAAAGAATGCTTTCAGCACCTTGTTGAATCAATGCCACGTAGAATTAAGGCAGTTCTGAAGGCGAAAGGGGGTCAAACACAGTATTAGTATGGTGTTCCTAATAATCCTTTAGGTGAGTGTACTTTTATTTGAGTATCATTCCATTTTATTTATACTGCTTCATTTCAGATTCCAATTACAATTCATCATCCTTTTGCTGCCTTAAATGGAACTTACAAAGCATTCTCAATTCTAAATGGCACACAACCCCTGCAGAAATGCATGCAAGTTTCAGTAGTCTAGCCAATCTAGCTTAATACATGCAAATTGCAGTTGTCTAGTCTAGCAGAAATGCATGCAAGGAGAACAAACAGAACTTTGCCTGGAAATGTCTTAGCTCTGGTCCCTAAAATGTCCCACCTTCTGTGCTGTTAATTGGGGCACACTACTTCCTCTAACATCTCACATACCACACATAATTATCATGCAGTGTATAGAAGAAATGCTGTGATAATTGTGCGTGAGGTGTAATTAATGCTGTGTAAGAGGATTTGCTGGAAGCTTGAAGATGGAAGTGCGTTGGGGGGCACCACAAAGCCAAAATAGCGATGGTTCTCTAGCAACACCTGTGTACAAGAGACTGGTTGCCAACTGCAAATTGATCTGTGTGCATATTTATGTGTGCTGTTTTGATGTTTCTAGGCATGTGGTGTCGGAGGGATGAGAAAGAGACAGGAACCAGCATCCCTAGAGGACAGAGACAAGCCATATGTGTGTGACAGTGAGTATAACTGTCAGCATATGTGTGTAACACAAAGTAGAACTCTATATTCATTATCAAAGCCATTGTGAGAATAAGAAAAATGCATACAAATAAATAGACATTAATAGATGCAGGTACATGTCTTTTTTCAACATAGTAATTTTAGGTTAAAATATGAATATATAAAGGAAAATGTATATCTTGCGTGAAACTGATCTCCATTTTTAATCACTTTTTTTTGCCTTCACTAATTAGTTCATTTTAAAGGGCCCTGTGGAGTGACATATACATTTTTAAAAGCATATATATATATATATATATATATATATATATATATATATATATATATATATATATATATATATATATATATATATATATATATATGTATGTATGGGATATATTTATTTATATGGGAAGTTGATATGGAATACTTTGTGACGTTATACTTTAAACAACATTTAGCTACAGTGCATTTATAATTATCCTGCATGCAGCTTTTATGGTCTCATATTAAATTGAATATATTCCATTTAATATGAGAGCATAAAAGCTGCAATGTACTGTAACTAAATGTTGTTTAAAGTATAACGTCACAAAGTATTCCATATCAACCTCCCATATGATGTTGTGAAATTGACAGTAACCATTTAAAGTCACTCTATATAGTGTCAATATTACATTATCTTAGTAATTACTTTGTAATAGTATTTAATTCATGTGTTATTAGTGTATGTAAGGAGGAGTTCTTTGTAATTAAAAAACTGTTAATACTATTTTAATTGTAATTATATAATTTATATTGCTATTAAGTGTCCTGGAATCATGTCATGTGACTGTCTCTTTGTTTGCTTGTGTGTTTGTTCATATTTAGTTTGTGGGAAGCGCTATAAGAACCGCCCAGGTTTGAGTTATCACTACACTCACACACACCTGGCAGACGAGGAGGGTGAGGAAGACTCAGAACGGCACACACTGCCCTTTCAGCGCAAGAACAACCACAAACGTGAGCCCAGCATCAGCCACGTACTGCGCACTCATAACACAACCCATAGAGTTCCGCTGTTCTAACATTATTTATCCACTCTCATACCCCTTTTCCACTGATAGGGTGCTTGTGCCCAATCTGGCAGAGTTCCGTGCATTTCCACTGTTTGGGATGCACAAATTGGCTCCAAATTGTCCCCTTAAACCTGCTTGGGGTGGGATAATGCCATCATGACATAAAGATTTCAAAACACCAACAACTAGCAAAAGTGATGTGACAAAACTAGATTTCTCCCATTATAATCAAAAATGCTATCGACACTGGATATGCCTGGTGCAGCGTGTTGCAACCCGACACACCTTCAGTTGACTGTTTTGGTTCTAATTACTTTTCCTTTTTTGTTGTGCAACTCCAGTCACTTTATTTTCCCCATCTATCTGAAATAAAATGCTTTTATTTACCAATATCATTTGTGTGATTTGATTGATCTGAATTTTTATTGGTTATATATTTGAAATAACTTTCGACTGAAGTTATACATTTAGTATGAAATTACTTGGGGTGTTAAAATATGTTTTCAAAACTTGGAGAAATGCTGCATTTACACGATGCTGGAATTACTGGAATTACTAGTTTACGACGTGTTAAAACTGTTCACGTCTTTATCAAATTACAGTTGCAAGTGGTAAACTCAGAATTTTCTGAAAGCTGTGACTTCTCTCACTTCACTGTTATGATGGCATGTAAAAAGGACCAAAATGGCAGCACCCGCTACAGTTAGAGTTTTTAACATGATAAAACGGAAAATCGAAGTGTTGCATCCGAATGTTCATGTATCAAGAAGTCAATTCCATTCAGCCAAAAATCTCATACGTGCCATCCCACATCAGACAAGTGATCACATTTCCGTCTAGTGCTACTTTTGCATGAGCAAAGTCGAGACACGGGGTTTGGTCCAATGGGAACCAGGAAAATATTGCATACACATAAACAACGGTGAATGTGAATCTGAGAATACATTTTTACTCCACTTAAAGTAAGGTTTAGGGTTGGGGTTTGGTTTAGGGCAGGGATGGGGAACCTTTTTTACTATTAAAGTCAATTTGAGTATTTACATTATTGTGGGCCATAGCATTGCTTGCAATTACTCATTGTGGGTTGAAATGAAAATACACATTCCGTTAGGTGTTCACGCACCATGAAAAGCTATTAAAAAATTCTATTACACAATATTTTGCATTTTAATTATTTACAATTATTTTTAATCATTTTTAATTTTTTTATTTCTTACAATTAATGGAATCAAGGCCATTTTTTGCTTTTAAAATTTGGTAAAATGGTCTCACGGGCCTTATAGGACCCTGAGGCCTGATGTTCCCCACCCCTATGTTAGGGAGACGGGTTAATAAAATATGTATTTCTGTTGACTGTATCACATCATATACAACTAAAAAAACTATTTGCTTTTAGCGCCACTCTGTGGACATTTCATTGCCCATTTATTCAACAATTCAGACACAACATGAACATAGCAAATGACTTGTAAACAAAGACTGGGTTGCCCATATTTGTTTGATACAAATATTAGGATATGCAGAATACAGTATACTGCATACAGGTTTATTCTGAGAGCGGTCCGCACATCCCACGCACTAGCTCAGGCACCAGCATCTGGAACGTTTTGGTGGAAAAGGGGTTTTTAGCTATCTCACAGACATGCATTACAAAAAGGAGTCACACAGTAACATGTTGCAGTCATGTGACATAATCAGTATAAGATCTTGCTCCCTTTGTTTATGGCTTTGCAGTGTACAGTACAGTCTGCAGCCTTTTGTCTGACAAAGACAAGGTAACAATGACCTCATTGCAGTGTACATGTAGAATTATGCCTATTTGCCTTCCAGAGTTATCTGGCTTAGTGCTTAGGTGATTTGGCCTGCCCATCGGTTTGTTTACCCCTTACAGCCACTGGCTTTTCTGTCGGAAAAATGGTTAGAAGGAAAAGAGCAGAAAATTATGGGTGTGTTAAAATGTGGATTTTCAGACAGAGCACGAATGATAGCGTATGCAAGATGATTCGTTTTTCCCCTTCCCTCCCAGTTTCTCATTTCACACACACCCCACATTCCCAATTTACACCATGAGCAATATTATTAATAAGAGAGGTTTTAATGAATCCTAGGCCCATGCATTATTCATGCAATATTTAGACCAAACGGGAAAGATCTAGATGTAGGCATTATAAATAGTGCTGCCCGACTCAAGACCAAATCCAAAATTCCTAGCCTCTCCGTCTATTTTGTTTTACTGTTACCCCTCTCTCCTCGCTTCTCTCTTCTCTATCAGTTTGATAAATGGCAGATTATTCTGACAAGAGATGAGATTTTACTTCTCCTGTTCTCTCTCCCTCTTCTCTGTCTTTTTCTATTCTTCTTTCCTCTCTTTCTGTCCCGAGCCTGGGAATTCATCCCTTTTTCCTTGGCTTTTTCCAGCGTGATCTTGTTAGTATCCATAGGCATCCATAGGTAAAGTGTAGTTCTAACAAACATTCATTTTCACACATTTTGCTAGACACTGAAATGTACAATAAAATGTAATCACAGTAGGTCTGGTGAGATATGATATTTATTCAATATTTTTCAATGTTTTTCCACACTGTGCTCACTAAATGTACACAAGGGAAAATGATATTTATTTATTTAACCACATGCACCTATATAACAATACATTGCAATAAATAACATTATTTGTCTATATTTACTTTTACTTAAGCTTTTAATGTATGGAAAATGCCACAGTGATGAGTCTTGAGTGATGGCGCAAATGAATCGAATCACAGTTGATTCAGTAGATTCATTAAAACAGACAGTTTAAACTGAAGCATGCATGCAAAAAAAAAGATCTTGCCAAATCAAATGCCATTTTTGCTACTGTTAAATTTAGAGATGCTTTTTAAAACATCTCTGTCTAACATTAACACTCTCCTACTACCAAAAATTAATCTGATGAAACAATCTTTAGGAAACTTAGTGGGCACATAAAAAGTGCATTAAAACTGTCACAATACACAATACAGGGGTTTCCTCATTGCATATTTCAGTGCAGAAACCTGCGTATTCATTAACTATCGCAATCTAGTTCTAAGCAGATGCAATCAGTGCTAAAATAGTACCACATATTGAGTATTTAAATAGATATACTGTATATAATGAGTCATTGTCATTCCTTTCCATGCAAACACACCTCTTTTCTATGTAAATTGGGCTCATTATAGATTGTGCTATTAATGCTATTTGCCCACCGCAATTAACATCATGCTATTCCTGCCTGAGGAAAGCAAGCGTAAACTTTCATTTGAAATGTAACATTTTATTTAAAAGTGCTGATTGGATACATTTTGCATCTATATGCAAAGAGCATTATAACCGGGCATATATGCAGATGTGCAGTGTTGCCAGGTGCACTTTCAGTGTTAAAGAGATGATTCATGTGTCTGGATCACAGTAGTGGAGTGTTGCTGTACAGTCCCAATAGAACGTGCCAGATCACTGTGGTCTGCTGCTGTCAGGGTTCTGCCCTTAGTTTAGTTATTTTTCCCCTTTGTGGCAGAGCCTTGACATGTACCTATTCTATGTCTGTTTTATGTCTTGGGTCTGGATTCAGCCACTTCGGTTGGTTTGATTTATTGACACTGTGTCTGAATCCAGGCACTTGTGTTTTGTCTTGTGCTGTGTGAATGCTCTTGGGTTTGTGTTTTCTCATTCCCTTGTGCATTCGTGTATGTCTTCAGTAATAACCCTGCCCTCTCATTTGCCTTGTTATCTGTCTGATTATTAGTTGATTGTTTTCACCTGCCCTCCTCATTATTTCCTTGTTTCCTTCCCTATTTAACACCATTGTGGTTTTTGTCTTGAGCCTGTCCGGACAGGACAGAACAGGATAGGACAGTACATGATAGGATAGGATAGTACAGGACAGGACAGGATAGGATCAGGAACAGTTACAGGAACTGACTGACTGACAGACACCTAACCGGGGTTAGGTGTCCGTCATTCCGTTCCTGTCCGGTTTGTCTTATTCCAGTCCTGCTCCAACCCAGCCCATCAGCTGGTTTGTTGCCCTCGACTGTGTTTTTGTCCTGCCATTTCCTCATCCAAACCTGACAGCTGCATTCTCCTTTATAGTGCGCTCAGAACCGATAGAGATTGCGTGTGCAAATTGCAATCAGCACAGATTATGTGGGCATGTTAGCTTTTTTTCGGGCATAGTTCATTCTTTGTAAATTCCCCCCAAAATGTTGCTTAATTTTATATCAGAAGCAAAATTTTCAATATCACGAATATCCCAAATAAAGCCCATCCCTTACTGACAGCATCTATAACGTACACCGTAACGTAGAGATGTACAAAACCTCTGAAGACTAGATGACACTGGAAATGTACATATTGTATGCACTTTACATGCGAATAAGAATAAAATCACTCTACTTTTTCATAGTCATCCCTTTCTCTATCTTTCTGTTTTCCATCACCTTTGTCTTTCCAACTCAATTTTTTTACACTTTCTACTATCTCTTTCTCTTTCTGTTTGATTTAAGATTCATCTATCAGTCCTCTGTATTTTTTCTACTCTTTCTTTATTTCCATTGTAGAAGTCAGCATGCTTGGCAGAGATGAGTGACAGAATTCAAATGAATGCTTGCTCATATTCTTTTTCGTATAGTGTTGTGGTGGTGGTGGTGCTAGTCGGGTGGAGGTGGGGGGTATTGGGGGCCATCCAGCGAGGTGTGGGGGGAGTAACGCTGTCTGTGCTCTGGTGTCAATATGGAGGGAGAAGGGTAGAGGGGTAGATGGCGGGGGGGTCGGCTGGTGTTTGCATTTGAGGTTGACCCTCTAGACGTGCCTGAAAATTGGATTTTGGGATACGGGAGTTCTTGTTAAAATTCTCTCCCACATGTACAGTACATACACACATACACACACATTGTGCACCCATTTCTGGCCCTGGAGTGTAGATTGAGATTCAGACTCAGGTTTATGGAGACAGAGGGTCAGCAGGCAGACAGTTGGAGGGGTGCCGGTGTTTTTTGTAGTGGGGGGGGGGTTGTTGTTCATTGTGGTGAAGGTCAGATTTCATCTGTCTTTCTGGCTGTTTGTTTGCTCTCTATATTCCAGTGGCAATTGCTTTAAGATTGCACAGCATTCCCTAACATTTCATAAAAAAAATTTTGCAATAAAGGGATCTGTGTGAAAATAATATATATATATTACATACCACTCTGGGTGTGTTTACATTTCTTTAGTGAATAAATGTGTAAAATATCACATCTGTCACGCTTGTTCAATCAATTAACATGGCCTGCAGGACTTCCACAGTCATGGACAACCTGGGAATATAATGGAATATAATGGAATTTTAAAATAGTTTCCCAGGCTTTTCCAGGCTCAGAAAAATCACAGAATTCAATAAACTCTATAAAAGTTAAATTAATAAAAGTCATGGAGACGTCATGGAAATTTCTATAGTGAATATGGTTCATTACAAATAAGTTCGTCCGAGGTGATAAAAATGCTAAATCTTTAAAAAAATGTAGTGTCATTTAGTTACAAATGTGTCAAGTTTTTAAAAAACATTTATGTCAATGATGGTCTCATAATTAGTTTTTTAAACATTTTAAAGCTTTTTTTTTTTTTTTTTTTACAAAAAGGACCAGAAAACCACTGACCAGCCACAACATTAAAATCACCTGCCTAATATTGTGTTGGTCCCCCTTGTGATACCAAAACAGCACCAAGCCACATCTCAGAATAGTATTCTGAGATTATATTCTTCTTAGTTACTGTAGACTTTGTCAGTTCGAACCAGTCTGGCCATTCTCTGTTGACCTCTCTCATCAGCAAGACGTTTCCGTCCACAGAACTGCAGCTCACTGGATGTTTTTTGTTTTTGGCACCATTCTGAGTAAATTCTAGAGACTGCTATGTGTGAAAATCCCAGGAGATCAGCAGTTACAGAAATACTCAAACCAGCCCGTCTGGCATCAACAATCATCCCATGATCAAAATCACTGAGATCACATTTTATTTCTCCATTCTGATGGTTGATGTGAACATTAACTGAAGCTCCTGACCCGTATCTGTATGAATTTATGCACTGCACTGCTGCCACATGATTGGCTGATTAGATAATCACATGGATGATTGTTGTGTGGATGAAATGTTTTTCCAGAGCTGCATATATATATGCCGGTGGCACCTGGCACACATGAGAGAAAGACAACAACAAAAAAAAAAAACTGACCGTATATATATGTATATATATATATATATAGAGAGAGAGAGAGAGAGAGAGAGAGAGAGAGAGTGAGAGTATATATATATATATTATACTGTAGATTGTCAAGTCATTGTTCCATATCATTTTTTAGATTTTAACTGCTTTAATATATTTCCTCGGTTGAAAGTTTCTCTTTGTAAGTGCTTGTGTTAAGAAAACAATGCCTGCCTGCTAGCATTATAAGCATGATGATCAGTGATGAACAGTCTATCTACATTTAATTAGTCATTTCAATTCATTAATTCCTTATCTAGTAATCACAAACAACTGGAAAACGAATGTAAATTCATTGTCTAAAAATGATGGAAATCCTGAACTACATTATTATAAGATTCCATAGACACACAGCCCACACAACTTGCTTCAATTGCTGTCTATAGCAGATACATGTACCATTAATTTAAGTAGAGAAATTATTGATGTTTGTTGAACAAGAAACTCCAAACACATCATTTTGGGTGCCACCTGGACACTGCACTTAGAATGAGAACATCATGAACCCTATATGCATTGAAAAAAAGCAACTGATTGTTAATTGGCAATTAGGCTTTCAATCAATGTATTTTTGTGCCACCTGGAAGCCCAGCTTCTCTATATGATAATTGGATGAGCTCACAAACTTTGTGACAAATGGCCAGTAATTGGAATGGTGACATACAAGATACATTTAATTGTTGTCACACATTTAGTTTAACATTTCTAATATTGTCCTTTGACTATTCTCATCTGTAAATATTTTAAAAATGTATCTTTTGTTGATTATTTTCATAGTAATTTCACAGTTTGGTGGTAGCTTTAGACGCAGCATTTAGGATCATCATTGCAGACAACAAAATAAAAAAATAGATCTGTGTAAACATTTTGTAAATATCATGTTTTATACTTGTGCTTCCCCACTCTTAAAAAGCATCAAACATCACTGCTACATTCATTCCTAAATTTCACAAGGTCTGATTTATTTCTGTTCCCTCTTCACCATTTTTTTTACTTCTGTTTCTCTGCTTCACACGTAACATACACAAGCACGTCAGTAATCACATATTCTTTTGATGAACAATTGCGGTGATTATGGCTGGTAAGCAAACGCTTTGAAAAATCTCAGAATGACTCCGTTCTTTAGATGAACTCACTCGTGCTGTATAAATGAGAGGAATCGTGATTGTGAGGCTGAATCAAGGAACCTTAAATAATAATGACATATCAGCACACCTGGGAACAAGTGGAGCCTGATCTTATCAAAAGCAGCCACACAGTCAATTGTAATATACTGAGGGGAAAAATCAGACTCTCAGTATCGGGATCTTGTTTAAAATAAGGCATTATGAAAAGCATTGTGTCTCAAAGAGGCTTTATCCCATTGACAGTTCTTTGAAATTTAACATGTTGTTTAAAATACCACAAACTGGGAATTAGTAAGTAATATGTCTACATCTAACATGTATAGTATTTTATTATAATTTTATTTAAATGAATGTTACATTATATTATATTATGTAAATTTGAATATGTGATTTAAGATTACCCTTAAAAAAGCAAACTGGTTGTATCATGGTGTAGTGATGTATCAGACGTTACTGCCATGGCAGTTTTATATACACCAATCAGCCACAACATTAAAACCACCTGCCTAATATTGTAGGTCCCCCTCGTGCCGCCAAACAGCGCCAACCTAGAAGACCAAACAGTCTTCTCACCACAATCTGAGTTACCGTGGACTTTTTCAGTTCGAACCAGTCTAGACATTATCTGTTAACCTCTCACACCAACAAGACATTTCTGTCAGCAAAACTGCCACCCACTGGATATTGTTTGTTATAAGCACCATGAGTAAATTCTAGAGACTGTTGTGTGTGAAAATCCCAGGAGATCAGTAGTTACAGAAATACTCAAACCAGCCTGTCTGGCACCAACAATCATCCATGCGATTATCTAATCAGCCAATCGTGTGGCAGCAGTGCAGTGCACAAAATCATTCAGATACGGGTCAGGAGTTTCAGTTAATGTTCACGTCAACCATCAGAATGGGGAATAAATGTGAACGGAGTGATTTTGAGCATGGCATGATTGTTGGTGCCAGATGGGCTGGTTTGAGTATTTCTGTAACTGCTGATCTCCTGGGATTTTTACACACAACAGTCTCTAGAATTTACTCAGACTGGTGCAAAAAACTAAAAAATATCCAGTGAGTGGCAGTTACAGGCAGGGACCTACACAATATTAGGCAGGTGGTTTTAATGTTGTGGCTGATTGGTGTATTTCACTGCACTGAATGATTACCATATTCACGTACCATGGTATTTAAAGGTATTTTATATATTGGAATGGTATTAACATCATTAATTAGATCAATGCCCAATGATCGGTAATACTATGGTACCATTCCCCCAAAAAAAAGGGGGGAAAAAGGGTAATATCATGTTTGTTTGTTTGTTTGTTTTTAAATGTATGATGAAAATCACAGGACATGTTATAGGTTGCAATAAGGCCTTATTCAAAACACCTTTAAATAATGATCCACCATGCAGCATCAAGCAAATGTTGCAAAATTGCCAAACCTCTCCATATGAGTTTACCTGTCTCTTGTCTATGCTCCACTAGGCCGCAGTCACTACCTGTCACAGTTGCACTCCTGTCTGCATCGCAACAAAGCAGGAAGAGCAGTGGCCGTTGCCTAGTGATGGTGTTGCCATGGAGACTGGCCAGCCAGACTCCCTGTATAAAAAATATGTTGTTATATGTACATCGAGTGCAGGAAGATGAGGGAAAGAGGCAATGGAGTTTGGAGTTTCTCTAGGTTTGAGGACAGAGGGGTGGGAACAGTTCATTAATTCTGAGAGAGAGACAGATTTAGAAAGAGACAGAAAGAGAGAAAGAAAGAGACTTTGTGAATTCTCTGTATGATTCAGCATATGTACTGTATGAGGCCAGACACAGCAGAGAGTTGATTGAGTGATACTATGTTCTGCCTCATTTGCTATTCTGTATTAAGAACGGGGCCGAGGGCTGTTTGGCTAGACTGCAATTTATACTCCATCAGGATAACCTCAATACCCCCGCATTTCTCTTTTGCTCTCTACTCTTCTTAAATGTACATATACAGTACATACTATAAAAAACCTATCTAGTTCCAGAGAAATACTGTTGTAATTATTTTGTATTTGATTATGAAATTCGAAAAAGATCTCGCCCGAAACTCAACAGTGCCCTCCCACTTTTTCAGACATCTTACTGCTAAGCCATAAGTGTTTTCCCAATTATTATTTTTTCCCATATGGATTTCATCAAATGCTTCACGAAGGAGTTCTAAGCCATGAACCAAACCAACCAGCTGCAAGGTGAATCACAACATTACAAACATTGATTTAAAGCAAGAAAAACAAATAGAAAATTGGACAAGATGAAGGTACAAGTCTGTGGGGGGAATCCACTAAGAATGAATTGTGCCCGGTAAAAGTGCTGGTTATTTGCATGCTCTGTCTGCGCTGGTTTAGCAGCCGATTCACTAAAGGAATTATGCAGATCAGTTCATCAATTACAATCTTGCCATCTGGTTCTGACCGCTGTATAGTGGACGATGCAGCAGACCACCGTTATCTGACACTGCCAGGACTGTGTAGCGTCACTGTGAGGCAGACACCTGAATCATCTCTTTAACATGCCCACAGTGTGCTTGACTACACCGCACATCTGGATACACTGGATGCCAGGATATAACGCTCTTCTCCATCATTTGGTTATTATTTGATGAATTACTGTTGATAGGCTGGATAGAAATGTACACAAACATTTATTTTAAACAAATTTCATTTTACCACATGATTAATAGCGTGATGTTAATTGCATCCAGCAATTTATTTATTTTTTGTGAATGAAGTGTAATCTATAATAAAGCTAATTTAAAGTACATATAAAGGAGATGCGTTTGCACAGAAAGGAATGACGATTAAATACTCAAGCGCAACGCAATTTCAGAGCTGTGTGCGCCTATTTAAATAAGATTGTGAGTGGTTAGTCAGACAAAGGTTTTTGCACTAAAATACCACTCGTAAAAGTGGCACAATTGTGTGGATTCTCCCCTGTGTACTCATTGTCTTTCATGAAGGAATGAACTACAATCACAGGAAGCATTGTGAATAACGTTAACAAATTGAAATATATTTTAAGTTTATTGCAAAATATTCAAATATCTAAAAATATATAAGTCTGAAAGTGTAGGGACTCGATTACTTCATTCACAGTGTGTTATGGAAGTGAGCGGTCACTGCTAAGCACTTTAGGTGCGCTTTGACATGATTCTCTTATTGGTAAACCTTTTTCTGCAGGATCATGGGTAGTGTAGTTCACCACAAATTCAGTCAATAAATATGTTCATGTTTTCTTAAATTTAGTTGAAATGACATGGACTAATAACTTCAACAGAAACTGTACCATCCACTAACAGCTTTGGAGGTCATGCTTGGTCTGTCTTTAGAGGTTTGTAAGTTATTGTTAAAAATCAAAATAATACTTCTAACCTGACTGTTGCACTCTATGTTGCTATGTTTGCTGGTCGGGATGCTAAAGCAAACAGAGGAATGTTTTGATAGCACCACAAAGCCACTTTGTTTATACTTTTCGGGTAAAAATCAACCTACGAATGGTTTACTTACAGTTATACATTTAGCTGGAATAGGAAATGGTTATTAACTCTGTTATTTTTAAAAATTGCACACTTTGTTACATTAGAGACAGAGTAGAAATATTATGCTAGAGGTAACAAAAGTTGTATACAGTATCACAAGAGATGGTTTTGAATCCATACTCTCAGGGTTTTCTTGTGAGAATATTAATATATTTACAGTTTCCATCTGTTCTCTGAAATCCCACTGGTGTGTGGAAAAGCCACACTGATGTGTTTTTACCACTTGCATTTGAATGCACAATTGAGTGCCGTTTTAAATTAGCTTGCTTTGTGTGCAAATTCAAAGAATGGTGTGATAATGCAGGTGATTTAAACAATCAATTTGAAATATGTGTTGGGCTGTGTGAACCTCTTATCTTATGCTCCATACTTTTGCTTTGATCAGAGCTTTATGTCAGCCATGGTTTGTGTTTATGTGTGTGTGTTTGTGCAGGTCGGACTGACTGCACCATAACCATAGATCAGGTTGTATTATGCACCAAAAGCTCGTCCTCCTCTTCCTTTGCAATGTCATTCTGTTTAAGGTCTGTTATGCAACTCGGCCTGCTGGACAAGCAACTGAGGTCCATGTACTACTGCAAATCATTTTCTTTCCTCATATATATTAGCATTTATGATTAGGGAGAATATATGTTGATATATGATGATTGGCGAGTGCTTGACCATAACTTATGTTTTTCTTTTACTGATGCTGATCAAGAGAAAAGAGAAAACAGACAGACAGACAGACAGACAGACAGGTAGGTAGGTAGGTAGATAGATAGATAGATAGATAGATAGATAGATAGATAGATTGATAGATAGATAGATAGATAGATAGATAGATAGATAGATAGATAGATAGATAGATAGATAGATAGATAGATAGATAGATAGACAGCGGGGTAAGTAGGTAGGTAGGTAGACAGACAGACAGGGAGGTAGGTAGGTATGTAGGTAGACAGACAGACAGTCAGACAGACAGAGAGAGAGAGAGACAGACTGGTAGACAGACAGATAGATAGATAGACAGACAGACAGACAGATAGATAGATAGATAGATAGATAGATAGATAGATAGATAGATAGATAGATAGATAGATAGACAGACAGACAGGGAGGTAGGTAGGTAGGTAGGTAGGTAGACAGACAGACAGACAGTCAGACAGACAGAGAGAGAGACAGACAGACAGACAGACAGACAGATAGATAGATAGATAGATAGATAGATAGATAGATAGATAGACAGACAGACAGACAGACAGATAGATAGATAGATATGGACAGATGTAGATAGATAGATAGATAGATAGACAGACAGACAGACAGACAGACAGACAGGGAGGTAGGTAGGTAGGTAGGTAGGTAGACAGACAGATAGATAGATAGATAGACAGACAGACAGACAGATAGATAGATAGATATGGACAGATGTAGATAGATAGATAGATAGATAGATAGATAGATAGATAGATAGATAGATAGACAGACAGACAGACAGGTAGGTAGGTAGACAGACAGACAGACAGACAGACAGACAGACAGACAGACAGACAGACAGACAGATAGATAGATAGATAGATAGATAGATAGACAGATAGATAGATAGATAGATAGATAGATAGACTGATTATATTTGATAGAAAATGTGCAATATCCATTGGCAAATCTTTTTGTAGATTTAGAAGCTAGCATAAAAACGAATCTCAAAATGGCCAGCTATCAGCCGATTAATCTGCCTGGCCAATATATCGGTCTGTCTTTAGTCCAACAGTGCAAATGCAATTTGTTTATGTGTATCCATACATGGATATGTGTGTATGTGTCTGTGGTAGCTTGATAAAGGGGTTTATTAAAAACAGGAGCCTGCCCCATTTATCATGGTCAAGAACTGGGGTGCAGAATGCGGACACACTCAAAAAAACTGATGAGGCGAAGATGTACCAGTACTAAAACTGAGCTCTGGAGTGGATTTGTATATATGTTCTCTCATGTGTAATTTGTTTGCATAAAATGCACATTCATCCACACTGCTGCAAAACTTAATGAGGTCCCTCATATTATGTACTATTTTAAAGCTAGTATCATTTAGGAGACTCTACTGTGTGAGGTTTTCTGTAGGATAGGACAGAGTATATGCTATATCAATATTCTGGGTAAAATACAAGTTAAGTTCTATTTGCAGCATCTGTGACATGCTGATTACAAGACACAGTTATATCGACTTGTTGCTCTGTTTGTAAAACATGCAAAAAATGTGTGCACAGTAATGTAAGTAGACATCAGTGGGGCTATCATGCATCAATTTAAAAATTGCCTTAACACTTAAACATTTTACATGTTTGCATTGGACTGGCATTTTGGACAGAATGGTTTATCAAAATTGGCTGCGTGAAATTTAAAACCTGATAAGTTGCGATTGACATGCACATGTAAACCAGAAAATGGCAAGATGTAACTATCCTCCAAGTATGTTCACAGGAATTACAACAGTAATGCATTACCAGAAGTTTGTTCATCCACCTACATACTGTATATATATAGTCTTTCTATTGCTATCTGTAAATATCAGTCTACGCTTTATATATTTAAATATAGTGTAAATATATTTACAAGAACAGACAGAAGGACTGTTCTTGAAATTGGTCTGTGCCTTACCGATATTCAACCCCCACCCCCCACCTCCCGAAGCTGAGCCCCTTGTTTTGGAGACCTGCAATGTGATCTCTGTAGAGCCAGAAGAAAAGGTAAATGTATTTTGAATTAATAAAAAAATGCCTGGATGGCACTGAATGGGGTCGATTACAGGGTACTTGAAAATTCGGAAGTAACATGTTGAATTGACGCGTGGCTTAGATGCTGTCAATAGCTTTTCTTGTGTTTAACTTGGAATAATCCTTCAAGATGTACTAGCAGAATACTGTCTATTGTTGATTTACTCACTGCTTGACTTCTCCTCTGTTTTACCATTTTAAGTATTCTCTCTCTGCCTCAAGCTTTAATTTATCCCTTATTTCACAGTCACAGTGATGTACACATGTTAGATCAGGTATGTGGTGGCTCTCCTATGGATTTGAATCCTCTTTATTAGTCTGAGGGGTGCTGTGAAATACCATCGCATGATTCTAGTTTGATGGCCTCATGAGGACTATTCATGTTTTTATGGAGTACTGGATTTTTGAACAGGTGCCAATGAGTTCTTCCTGTGGCGGTGTTACTTCGGTGAGACAGGGGCTGCGCTCTCTTCCAACTAATTTGTGCCCTAATTAGAAATGTGTGATCTAGCTGAAATAGAATTGTGTCACTATAGAATCGTTTGGAAAAAGTGCAGAGAGAGCAAGAGAAGTATGTTTCTCAGATAGAAAGAGAGAGAGAAAGATGATAAGGGAAGAGGGGTATTTGAGGATTCCTCTTCCTATCTCTCCCTTTCAATTCCCATGAGACTGCAGACACACTTGAAAGCTGTGAAGTGTGCTGTTCTGCCTGTATTCTCCCAGTAATTGGACAAATGCTGCATTGGGAATGAGATAGGGAGGTAGGAAGAGATAGGAAAGAAACTCTTATGTCTGTCTGTAACCATCTTTATATATATATATATATATATATATATATATATACAGTGAGGAAAATAAGTATTTGAACACCCTGCTATTTTGCAAGTTCTCCCACTTAGAAATCATGGAGGGGTCTGAAATTGTCATCGTAGGTGCATGTCCACTGTGAGAGACCTAATCTAAAAAAAAAAATCCAGAAATCACAATGTATGATTTTTAAACTATTTATTTGTATGATACAGCTGCAAATAAGTATTTGAACACCTGTCTATCAGCTAGAATTCTGACCCTCAAAGACCTGTTAGTCTGCCTTTAAAATGTCCACCTCCACTCCATTTATTATCCTAAATTAGATGCACCCGCTTGAGTTCGTTAGCTGCATAAAGACACCTGTCCACCCCATACAATCAGTAAGAATCCAACTACTAACATGACCAAGACCAAAGAGCTGTCCAAAGACACTAGAGACAAAATTGTACACCTCCACAAGGCTGGAAAGGGCTACGGGGAAATTGCCAAGCAGCTTGGTGAAAAAAGACCCACTGTTGGAGCAATCATTAGAAAATGGAAGAAGCTAAACATGACTGTCAATCTCCCTCGGACTGGGGCTCCATGCAAGATCTCACCTCGTGGGGTCTCAATGATCCTAAGAAAGGTGAGAAATCAGCCCAGAACTACACGGGAGGAGCTGGTCAATGACCTGAAAAGAGCTGGGACCACCGTTTCCAAGGTTACTGTTGGTAATACACTAAGACGTCATGGTTTGAAATCATGCATGGCACGGAAGGTTCCCCTGCTTAAACCAGCACATGTCAAGGCCCGTCTTAAGTTTGCCAATGACCATTTGGATGATCCAGAGGAGTCATGGGAGAAAGTCATGTGGTCAGATGAGACCAAAATAGAACTTTTTGGTCATAATTCCACTAACCGTGTTTGGAGGAAGAAGAATGATGAGTACCATCCCAAGAACACCATCCCTACTGTGAAGCATGGGGGTGGTAGCATCATGCTTTGGGGTGTTTTTCTGCACATGGGACAGGGCGACTGCACTGTATTAAGGAGAGGATGACCGGGGCCATGTATTGCAAGATTTTGGGGAACAACCTCCTTCCCTCAGTTAGAGCATGAAGATGGGTCAAGGCTGGGTCTTCCAACATGACAATGACCCGAAGCACACAGCCAGGATAACCAAGGAGTGGCTCTGTAAGAAGCATATCAAGGTTCTGGTGTGGCCTAGCCAGTCTCCAGACCTAAACCCAATAGAGAATCTTTGGAGGGAGCTCAAACTCCGTGTTTCTCAGCGACAGCCCAGAAACCTGACTGATCTAGAGAAGATCTGTGTGGAGGACTGGGCCAAAATCCCTCCTGCAGTGTGTGCAAACCTGGTGAAAAACTACAGGAAACGTTTGACCTCTGTAATTGCAAACAAAGGCTACTGTACCAAATATTAACATTGATTTTCTCAGGTGTTCAAATACTTATTTGCAGCTGTATCATACAAATAAATAGTTAAAAAATCATACATTGTGATTTCTGGATTTTTTTTTTTAGATTATGTCTCTCACAGTGGACATGAACCTACGATGACAATTTCAGACCCCTCCATGATTTCTAAGTGGGAGAACTTGCAAAATAGCAGGGTGTTCAAATACTTATTTTCCTCACTGTATATATATATATATATATATATATATATATATTGCTGTCTATTGCTACATAGGCTTCTGCCAGGGACGGATTACCGACCGGGCTAATGGGGCTAGTGCCCAGGGGGCCCTTGACTGCCCAGGGGTGCCGTGGACTTTAAGGCTGCGCGATCTAGTTTGGTGCCCCCCCCCCCCGCTTGAAAACCCTTTTTGGCATGAACAACGAACTTTGCATATGTGAAAATGGGATTTCCCTTGCGTTTGAACAGGAGTAAATGACAGATAATTTAAACTGTATTATTGAAATGCAGTTACAAATATCATATCAGGAATAAGAATTTTTACTATCTGAAATTCCAATTCTGATATCAAGATTGGTTTTTCAATGAGTAATTACATCATTTTACATCATAATACAAGAATTAATGTTTTTACTAGTGCAACTGTACTTACTGATATCAAGTATTAGCATTTTCACTAATGCTATTATGCACATATTATGCATGAGATTAAATGTCGAAGGGTTTGTGATTGTTTCTGTGTGGATTAGTGGTATCAAAGTCAGTGCATTTTCAAAACGTGGCCAAAGGTAGCATACTCACTAGGTTTTGGAATAGAGCATCTGTCTTCTTTTCTTTTTCACCTCCTGATTTCCTTTGTTATGTCCATATACACTGGGGGGCAAAAGTTTGTAATAATGAACAGATTTTGCTCTTATGGACTCTTATTGGTACTTTTATTCACCAAAGTGGCATTAAACTGATCACAATTTATAGTCAGGATATTAATAACGTGGAAAAAGTACTATTATAATTTGAAAAAAATGTCAGAACTTCTTCAAAGAGTTTTTTTTCAAAGAATCCTCAACATGCAGCAATGATAGCTTTGCAGATCCTTGGCATTCTAGCTGTAAGTTTGTCCAGATACACAAGTGACATGTCACCCCACACTTCCTGTAGCACTTACCATAGATGCGGCTGTCTTGTCGGGCACTTCTCATGCACCGTACAGTCTAGTTGATCCCACAAAAGCTCAATGGGGTTAAGATCCATAACACACTTTTCCAATTATCTGTTGTCCAATGTCTGTGTTTCTTTGCCCACTTTAACCTTTTCTTTTTGTTTGTTTTTTTGTTTCAAAAGTGCCTTTTTTTTGCAATTCTTCCCATAAGGCTGCACCTCTGAGTCTGTTGTACATGAAATTGGTGTTGAGCGGGTAGAATTCAATGAAGCTGTCAGCTGAGGACATGTGAGGTGTCTATTTCTCAAACTAGAGACTCTGATGTACTTATCCTCTTGTTTAGTTGTACATCTGGTCTTTCACATCTCTTTCTGTCCTTGTTAGAGCCAGTTGTCCTTTGTCTTTGAAGAATGTAGTGTACACCTTTGTATGAATTCTTCAGTTTTTTTGGCAATTTCATGCATTGTATAGACTAAATTCCTCAAAACAATGATTGACTGATGATTTTCTAGAGAAAGCTATTTCTATTTATTCATTTATACCTAATATTGACCTTAAGACATGCCAGTCTATTGTATTATGTGGCAACTCAAAGAACAAATACAAACAAACACAAAGACAATATTAAGATTAATTTAACAAACCAAATAGCTTTCAGCTGAGTTTGATATAATGGCAAGTGATTTTCTAGTACCAAATTAGCAATTGAGCATGATTACTCAAGGATAAGGTGTTGGCGTGATGGCTGCTGGAAATGGGGTCTGTCTAGATTTGATCAAAAATGACTTTTTTCCAATAGTGATGGTGCTGTTTTTTACATCAGTAATGTCCTGACTATACTCTGTGATCAGTTGAATCCCACTTTAGTGAATTAAAGTACCAATTTCCTTCTGAAACAGCAAACTCTGGACATTATTCCAAACTTTTGGTGTGTGTATGAGAAGCCAGGATTGATTACCTTTAACATGACTGCATGTTTTTTTTGTTTCGTTTTCTCCCCTTTTCTCCCCAATTTGGAATGCCCAATTCCCAATGCACTCTAAGTCTGTGCATCTTATCACATGGCTTGTTGAGCGAGTTACTGAGGAGACCTAGCGGCCGTGGAGGCCCACGCTAATCTTCGTGGCATCCACGCACAACTCACCACGTGCCCCACTGAGAGTGATTATAGCGATCAGGAGGAGGTTAACCCAATGTGACACTATCCATTCTAGCAACCGGGCCATTTGGTTGCTTAGGAGCCTGACTGGAGTCACTCAGCATGCCCTGGATTCAAAGGAGAAGATCAAATTGATCAAATTAAATGTGTAATGTTTCATTTCTGTTCCACTCGCATCACCAAATTAATTGCAATAATAATGATGTTGGTTGATGATGTCCATTGGCCAAAAATAAAACAAAACAGATAATTCCGCCCCAAATTCAAGCTATTGGTCTAGCCAATGTTGCTCAAACAAACAGCTATTTTTTATAGCATTGCAGAATCAACTGACTTATACTTACTTATACTGTAGTTGCATACTTATAGTTGTCTTTGCATATTACATGAAATTAATATCTGATGCATATCTTGCACAAAGCTTTCCAGAACTGCAAGCGCCAGTCTAATTGTCTGCCATATGCATGTGGAAGACCTCTGCTTCTCTATGGAAGGAGGAAGTGGGGACTGGGTGAACACTCCAACGCAAGACTTTAATTTCACAAACACTTTACACTTTTCTGTGTCACACATAATGAACCACATCAACACACAGAGGTTTTCTTTTCAGCAGACTCTCACACATATTGCTCTTCAGCAGTACAAATAACGTTGACACACATGCAGCTCCATGCATCTCTCTCTCCCCATCTGCTGCTGTCTCTTCTCCTTAAATACTCCCGCCACTGCTCACTGGAACTGCTGGTGCTGGCGCACGGGTGGAACTCGTTGACCATTCATCTCCCCGGCTTCACTCTGCCCAGACGCCACTTGTCCAGGCCCTGCTCACCACAATGCAATATCCAGGAGTCAGGGTGCACAGGTTTTTATCTGTCTGCTAGGAAACAAAGTCATGTTTATTAAGTACCAGGCTGCTAAATTCCACCTTTTTCCAGAACGCGGATGTGTTCCGTGATTGGACTGTTTTCCGTTTCCGGTCTACAGTGTTTCCATTCGCATAAGTGTATATTCTTAGCGGGTAATGTAAAAATGTAAGGTACAGTTTTTGAACATTTTCAAAAAACATGTGGCTGTATAGTGCCGATAATTCACAGATTCGAGATGATAATTTTTTATTGACAGGGCCTCATCTGAGTGTGTAGATGACATGAAGCGATGGTCCGAGGTTAGTTACATTGATATCTTTAAGTACTTTGAGTTGTTATGACAGTCAACAATTGCACAAGTTGAGCCTAATTATTACTCCAAAAACTTTAAAACTTAAATGGTTGTTGTTCGCTTTCTGGATCACTTGTTTCTGGAGATCTTACTTTATCTGACCAGAAAACTAAAACAGGCTATCAGAATCATCATAGCACTGCCCAGTGGTTGCTCAGGGAAACTGTGGATATGTACTTTTATGAAAGAACTAGTTGCTGTTTTTGAGTTATAATATACTAATTTTGTCAGAGTCTTCATTTTCCTAACTGTTTGCAGAGAACACTGCACCTCTTTGTTGCATGGAAATTGTAAAATGTCCTGCCCCTACTAGCAGGGCTGTTTCTGAGCATATGGGGGCCCTAATAAAAATAGCTACAACTCTCTCCTTGCAGTTACATTCTCCCTTCCCTCTCTGGCCACAAGGGGGCCCCATATTACTGTCTTATTGAGCCAAAACTGCTGCCTGGGTTTTACTCTGAGCTTTTTGTATATTTAAAATAAATAAATAAATAAAAATGGCTCAGGGGCCCCAAGCGGTCAATTATACCACTAATAGCTAGAAATGGCCCTGACTACCTGCCTGTTATCATGAAATAAAGTGACTGGCGTAATGTTTGCAAAATTATATTACGTGGCTCCTAAACATGCTGCGGCAGTTCCGAGGTGAAATATCCACTGAGTGCCGCTGAAAGTGAGCTAAATTGTCTCCCAAACATACAATTTTTAAGGTTAACGCTCTATCGAGTTTTAAATCAACAAAACCCACCTCCCTACTATTTCATTTCATGAAATGAAAAATGCAAATGCTGAAGAAACCAATTTGTGCATCCATGACCATACTTTCGGCTCATGTGTCAACTTGCATGCTCTTCGGCACTCATACACTGGTCCTATGCATCGCAAGTGCAACTATCTGTCAGTTGAGCTGCCGCACCATTTGATCACGCTTAATAAAGGTTGTAAATATAATTGGTTATGAAATGCAAACATTAATATGTATTACCTTGCAAATCATACACTGTTGTAAAAGTGTTTTGATGTCATTGAAGATAGAATTTTGTGAGGAACGTGGTGAAAAGTAAGTGTTTACGAACTGATAATCACCGTTTCAGTTGTGATTGGTGTGAAAGGGAATACAAGTCATTGTTGTAGTGGCTCTATTGTTCATTGTAGCAGGAAAGTGGCTTGATGCCTACAATGAGTCACGTAAAAATCTTTTTGCAAAAAACGTAGGTATAGTAAAGTGATTCTATGGGACCATGTTGGCCCTTACATGTCACAAATAATCAAACTGTAGTGGGTCCTTTTACATATCGATCGGTTTAAGTGGGCTGTTCTGGGCCAGAATAATCTGCAAAGTACACCAGGCTTTATAGTCAAAATAGCTGATAGTTAAAAGTGGCTCTGCTGGATTAATCACATGCTTGCAGCTTTACAAAGAAGATGGAGATACTGCAGCATGTTCAAGGACCATGGACAGCGTCAGAGCACACTGGCCCCCTCGCTATGGCTAGAAGTACTGCCCCTAATGCCTTCCACTGACATGCACTGCAATAGACCATGAGTGGCATGATTGTACTACACAGTTAATGTTTTTATGCTCTCTTGAATTAGAAACTACTTCGGTGCAGTTGGTCTGTTCTCCTTTAGAGCCCGAGTTCTTTTTTCTTCCCCTCTCAACCTTGCATTTGTAATTTATGGTTATTTGTGTGTGCAATGATGCTGGAAGCAGAGGTTGGGACAGCGACCACTGCACTGGATTTTTTATACGTCCTCTCTTATAATGATCAGAGGCATTTGCTCTCTCCCTCTACTTCCCTCTCTCTCTTTCTCTTTTTCTCTCCTTCTCTCTAGAGATTAGAGAATAAAACAGCACAGATTCCTCCTAACTCTCTCTAACACACACACACACACACACACACACACACACACACACACACACACACACACACACACACCCCTCTCCCAGTGATTTGATCTCTAGAGGATGGAGTGGATTAATGACCTCACTGGAGAGGGCCAGAGCTTTCCAAAATCACCCGGCAGAGTTACACACCAGCCCCTGATTATGTTTGTGTGTGTGTCATGTTGTACAGTTGCATTGTGCATATGTTGTACTTTTTCCTTTTTTTTGTTACTACATACAGTGTTGTCAAAAATCTAAGACCAAATTTTTTGGATTTAATTAAAAATCCTTCATTACAAATTCTATTTAAGTGTATACATTCGAATCGAGAAGTTCAATAGAAAAATCTGTATTCATTTTCAGCATTTCTTGAGTTTTTGGCATGTGCCCCTTTTGCTTTAATCACAGCATGCACTCGAGTTGGCATGGAAAAACAAAAAAGATCCATCATCCAGCATGATTTGAGATTGGTCCAAAGAACTGAGATGTGTGTTTCAATGGAAGCAAGGAAATCTAAGCTTTTGTTCCAACAACATGGTCAAGCTCATACATTTGTCTTCCATTTGATTAGGGATCTAGAAATACAGTAGTGCAGAATTCAAAATATTTGTACTCATTGTTTGTCATACAATAGCATATCGTAGCATATCTTTGTTTTAAATGTATAAAATTCCTTAAACTTCCTGTTTATTTCAATCTGGTCTCCTAGAACCACATTTTTGTAACGCTCACTGCAAGTTCTGCAGTAGTTTTCTAGTGAAATGAACACTAGAGAAACATTTTTAAAGCCACTATTTGTATTGTCTTTTTTAATGATTTACTTGACTGTCACAAACATTTATTGCATTTTATTAATCTGAATTATTATTCAAAAATATATACTGTTTATATTTTATTTCTAATTATTTAAATACATCTATTTATAATTATTTAATCATTATATATTGAATTATTGTTATTTTATGGGCTTTCTAGGCAAAAATATATATGTGATAAATTGCGATTAATTGCGATTAATTAATAGGCATACCATGTAATTAATTTGATTTAAAAAACAAATCGATTGACAGCCCTAATTTTAACATTTGTATCACATAACCAACTACATTTATAAGCTTGTTCAAGCACAATCAAATTGCATATTATCTCAACTGATGAAGTGTTGCACTTGCAATGCATAGGACTGGGGTACGAGTCCTAAAGAGCACGCAAGTCAAGACGTGAGCCGAAAGTGTAATAGGAGCACAAAATGACGTGGTTGTTTCTGCAGTTGCATTTTTCATCTTGCATTTGCTTTTTATGACACTGTAGGATAGGTTTAAGGTTTAGGGTAAGGAGGTACATTTTGTTGATTTCAAACTCAATAGAGCACTAACCTCATAGCGAGAAAATATAACTCCCTTTTAGTGCCACACCGTGGAAATTTCATCTTGGAACTGCCACGATATGTGTATTGAACCACATAATATAATTTTGCAAAAAAGTTAGCACATTCATGTAATTTTCTTGGGATCAAACTGGTATACAGTATTTCCAGGTGTACAAAATCCTCTTCTCTAAGTCATTCAGTTTTTAATTCATTCCTCTGACAGACAGATTCATTCAGCCATGAATACAGACTGATCTGAGAGCTGCGCAGTAACTGGGCAAACTGGTGACATCCTTGTCTTACTTGTTAATTATATACACCGGTCTCCTGCTGTGTATTTGTCTCTTGTCGCACAGCAGTTCCCCTCTCTTACTGTGACAATATTTAACAGACCTCCAGTTCTCCCAGTGGAGAGCACATGTCACCCCCACCCCCTCTACTCCATGCAGCATACTCCACCTGCATGCTCCAGCAGGCACATATACCATTGTGAAAGGAAACATATGGACAGAAAACCCACTACACAATTCAGGAGGGATCCTATCAGCAGTTCTACTCAGTGCTGTTTGCTAAAGCAAGCTATTGTTCATACGTATGGTTAGGACAAACTCCTAAGTACTAAACTTACAGTATACACTCACCAGCCACTTAATTAGGTACACCTGTAAATCTACTTATGATTATCTAATCAGCCAATCATATGGCAGCAGTGTAATATATAAAATCATGCAGATATGGGTCAGGAGCTTCAGTTAATGTTCACATCAACCATCATAATGGGGAAACCTTTTTATCTCAGTGATTTAGACCGTGACATGATTGTTGGTGCCAGACGGGCTGGTAACTGGTAATTTCTGTAACTGCTGATCTCCTGTGATTTTCACGCATAACAGTCTCTACAGTGTACAGAGAATGGTGCGAAAAACAAAAAACATCTAGCGAGTGGCAGTTCTGAGGGCAAAAATGGCTTGTTAATGACAGAGGTCAGAGGAGAATGGCCATACTGGTCCAAGCTGACAGGAAAGTGACTGTAACCATTTCTGAACGTACAACACGTCGAACATTGAGGCGGATGGGCTACAGCAGTAGAAGACCCCTCCGGATACCTTTACTGTCAGCTAAGAACAGGAAACTGAGGTTGCTGTAGGTACAGGCTCACCAAAACTGGACAGTTGATGATTTGAAAAACATTGCCTGGTCTGACAAATCAGGATTTCTGTTGAGGTACACAAATTGTTGGCCCACTGCATGCTTAACTTTCTGTTCTTGGCTGACCGAAGTGGGACCCGACGTGGTCTTCAGCTGTTGTAGCCCATCCACCACAAGTGGCAAGTGTATGTTCCCTTTTTTTTTTTTTTAAGTTTTTAATTTCTTTGTCTCATTGCAGCCAAAAAAGCAGCTGATGGCTCTGTCATCCCCAACGGCTACTGTGACTTCTGTCTAGGAGGCTCTAAGAAAACCGGCTGTCCAGAAGATCTAATTTCCTGTGCGGACTGCGGCCGATCAGGTGCGACCAAACCCTTTCTTAGCACTCCTTGGCTTAGGGATGGGTTTTATTAATTTTCTTTTTTTCTTGTAGGGCATCCATCATGCCTGCAGTTCACCCTCAACATGACGGCAGCAGTGCGGACCTACCGCTGGCAGTGCATCGAGTGCAAATCGTGCAGCTTGTGTGGTACATCAGAGAATGACGTAAGGATCACCTACCAAATAGGTTTCCTTTCCAATGCATTCCTTTATTGTGTTTCCGAGTTATTTAATCCAAACCCCAGATCTGGCATTTAGGGTCATATGTATACAAGGATCAACTTGCATTATTTTTGCAGGATCAGCTTTTATTCTGTGATGATTGTGACAGAGGGTATCATATGTACTGTCTAAGTCCCCCCATGGTGGAGCCTCCTGAGGGTATGTGCTATCTGCATTTTACCTTTTGGTGTTGATATTAGTGCACTTTCATGCCCAGGGGTTGACTATTATTTAAAATAACAGATTTAAACTTTTTACACACATGTCACACACATTTTAAAACTGACTTGGAACCTTTTTACCAGGCCTTCATCATTTATTTTTGGTATATTTCAAATGCCATTTATGTGTGATTGTAATGTTTTAGCCTTGTCCCAGATCAAGACTTTCAATATTAAACTATGAAAATCCACAATAAAAATCCACATTATTATATTTAAAACTATGACAGTCTAAACAAAGATTGAAATAACCACAAACATTTTCAATATTTATTATGTGATAAATGATTTCTGTCAATTTTTCAAAGATTATTACTGTTGCACTGTTGTGCCATCATTTCCACCACACAAAGCAATTTTGTCCCTAATAAAGTTTTTCAAAAGTTGGTATACTTTGGTGTCGACAAAAGTGTCAAACTGTAATTTTGTTAAATTATGCAAAAAGTGTGAAAATATTATTTAATTGTGTGTATATCTAGGATACTTCAAATTGCCTTTAGCAATACAAAGCAGTTGACCATTTTTATTTAAAATACCAGCGAGTATTGATGCTGACTACCACCCCTGGAGTCACAAGTTCGAATTCAGGGCGTGCTGAGTGACTCCAGCCAAGTCTCCTAAGCAAACAAATTGCTCTTAATAGGGCGCGTATTGAGTTGTGCATGGATTGCGGAGAGTAGCATAGTAGGAGGTGTCATGCACCTTACAAGATGCACAGATTGTCTCAGAAGCAAAGTCAACTGAAACTTGTCCTCCGCCACCTGGATTGAAGTGAGTAACCACACCACCACGAGGACCTGCTAAGTAGGGGAAATTGGGCATTCCAAATTGGGAAGAAAAAGGGGATAAAATAAAAAACAAAGACTATGCAAAATTTGAGATATGCTGGAAATTACACTGTGGTGGGTATTTTTATGACTTTCAGAAAAAAGACAAAAATCTCCTGTTATTCAGGTACAAACACTGCTGGATATTGTTAATAGACAAATTAAACTTAAGTGAATGTGATTTTTTTTTTTTTAAACATGCCCAAGTTGAAGAAACACCATTTATATTTATACTATTTTATATACTAAATATACAAATCAGAAGTTTACATACACCTTAGTCAAATACATTTAAACTCTGTGTTTTACAGTTCTCAACATTCTCTGTCTTAGGTCATTTATGATCACTACTTTATTTTAATAATGAGAAATGTTAGAATAATAGATTGAGAGAATTATTTATTTCACCTTTTATTTCTTTCATCACATTCTCAGTGGGTCAGAAGTTTACATACACTTTGTAGAATTTGGTAGCATTGCCTTTAAATTGTTGAACATTTTGGAAAGCCTTCCACAAGCATCTCACAATAAGTTGCTGGAATTTTGGCCTATTCCTCCAGTTAGGTTTGTAGGCCTCCTTGCTTACACATGCTTTTTTCAGTTCTGTCCACAAATTTGCTATCAGATTGAGGTCAGAGCTTTGTGGTGGCCACTCCAATACCTTGACTTTGTTGTCCTTAAGCCATTTTACCACAACTTTGGAGGCATGCTTGTGGTCATTGTCCATTTGGAAGACCCATTTGCGACCAAGCTTTAACTTCCTGGCTGATGTCTTGAGATGTCGCTTCAATATATCCACATAATTTTCCTTCCTCATGATTCTGTCTATTTTGTGATGTGCACCAGTCCCTCCTGCAGCAAAGCCCATAACATGATGCTGCCACCCCCATGCTTCACGGATGGTGTTCTTTGGCTTGCAAGCCTCCAAACATAACAATGGTCATAATGGCAAAACAGTTACATTTTTGTTCATCAGACCAGAGGACATTTCTCCCCAGATATGTGTCCCCATGTGCACTTGCAAACTGTAGTCTAGCTTTTTTATGGTGGTTTTGGAGCAGCGGCTTCTTTCTTGCTGGGCAGCCTTTCAGGTTATGTTGATATAGGACTCTTTTTACTGTGGATATAGATACTTGTCAACCTGTTTCAACCTAAGTGTATGTAAACTTCTGTCTTCAACAGCATATTTATATATATATAAATATGTGTGCTGTATATATAATTTTTATTTATTTTTTAAGCACAAGAACTGCTACTTAATGGTGAAGTGTGTTATTTCTGCATGACAAGTATCACCAAATGGAATAGTGAAAGTAATAACTGTTTTCAAACAGCTTTCTCTAACACTCCACCATATCCTATTGGTCAACATATAGATAGTCCCATCTCAAAGTGACACCACTGGTTGAGCCATTGTTAGTGTGTTGGATTGGTCGTGATCCTTGAAGAAACAGAGCAGTAGTTTGATAGCAACACAGCATTTATATATTTTGGGGAAATCAACCTATGAATGGCTTACATAACATTATCTCTGCACATTAAGTACTTTAATAAACAAAAACAAAAAAATAGACACTTCATCTTTAAATAGAGTTTTTGATTTTGGCCAAATAAACTCGGCAAAAAAGTACATGTGTAATGTGTAAATATTTGTATGAACATAAAAAGATTCAACAACCAAGACATAAACTGAACAAGTTTCACAGACATGTGACTAACAGAAATGGAATAATGTGTCCCTGAACAAAGGGGGGGTCAAAATCAAAAGTAACAGTCAGTATTTGGTGTGGCCTCCAGCTGCATTAAGTACTTCCTCATGGACTACACCAGATTTGCCAGTTCTTGCTGTGAGATGTTACCCCACTCTTCCACCAAGGCACTTGCAAGTTCCCGGACATTTCTGGGGGAATGTCACTAGCACTCACCCTACGATCCAACAGGTCCCAGACGTGCTCAATGGGATTGAGATCTGGGCTCTTCTCTGGCCATGGCAGAACACCGACATTCATGTCTTGCAGGAAATCATTCACAGATTGTCATGCTGGAGGGTCATGTCAGGATGAGCCAGCAGGAAGGGTAGCACATGAGGGAAGAGGATGTCTTCCCTGTAATGCACAGTGTTGAGATTGCCCGCAATGACAATAAGCTCAGTCCGATGATGCTGTGACACACCGTCCCAGACCATGACGGACCCTCCACCTCCAAATCAATCCCGCTCAAGATTACAGGACTCAATGCAATGCTCATTCCTTCTACGATAAACGTGAGTCCAACCATCACCCCTGGTCAGATGCCAGTTTTTGCCAGTCCTGTCTGGTCCAACGAAGGTGGGTTTGTGCCCATAGGTGACATTGTTGCAGGTGTTGTCTGGTAAGGACCTACCTTACAACAGGCCTACAAGCCCTCAATCCAGCCTCTCTCAGCCTATTGTGGACAGTCTGAGTACTGATGGAGGGATTGTGCATTTCCTAGTGTAACTCGGGCAGTTGTTGTTGTCATCCTGTACCTGTCCTGCAGGTGTGATATTTGGATGTACCGATCCTATGCAGGTGTTGTTACACATGGTCTACAGCTGTCCTTCCTGTCTCCCTGTAGTGCTGTCTTAGGCCTCTAACAGTACAGACATTGCAATTTATTGCCCTAGCCACATCTGCAGTCCTCATGCATCCATGCAGCAAGCGCGTTAATGCAGATGAGCAGGGACCCTGGGCATCTTTATTTTGAGTATAATTGCGTACCGTCTGTAATCGCTTAGTGTCTAACGACTGTTCCACTGGTGCATGTTCATTAATTGTTTATGGTTCATTGAACAAGCCTGGAAAACATTGTATAAACCCTTAACCATAAAGATCTGTAAAGTTTTTGGGATTTTTACAAAATTATCTTTAAAATACAGTGTCCTGAAAAAGGGACATTTCTTTCTTGGCTAAGTTTATATTGTTTACGCCTCTTTCTGCCTTATAACATTTGAGGGTTTTCCATTGCAGGAAGCTGGAGTTGCCATCTGTGTCTGCGCCAGCTAAAGGAAAAAGCATCTGCCTACATCACACTAACCTAATCTCCATGCCCTACTTCACCCTACCAGTCTCATCCTCCTCTATCCCACCATCACGGATCCAAAGAGACTCCCCCAACATCAACGAGAAAAAATAAATACTTTTTTTCCATCTGCCCATTGCCTGTTTGGTAACTGCAATGAAGACGTAGGGTTCAACCTGGAACGATTAACACCATTCCTGACAGTCCCTCCAAAGAGCTCTTTTCTGCACGGAACTGAGGGGTTTTCTACTTGCCTAACTCTTTCAACTGTGGTTAGACAAGTAATGCCAATTGATGTGTTATTGAGGAGACATTTGCTTGAAGCACTTCAGTAGGAGGAGACTCTATGACATCATTATATGATGCACCAACTGCAAGTGAGATGATTTTTTCTCATGATCTCACCACAGGTTTTGATTTGTTTAGCTATGATGAGAGAAAGTGGTATAAACGTACCATTGATTTTTTTGCAGTATTGTTACAAGCAGACACCAGCATGTAATTTGACCTTGTTTAGTTATTGAATTTTCCCTTATTCTTGCTATTAGACTTATGTTTGAAAGTTTAATGAATTCTTCAATGATTAATAACCCTTCAGGGTATACATTTTAGTTACCCTTACTAAAATATGTTTTTTTTCTTTCTTCAAATTACCCACAATTTTGCAACATGGTCTCATAGAATCACGCTACTATACCTGCATTTTTGTAAAATGAATTTTTACGTGCCTTGTATTATTTATTGCTGCACTTTCCTGGTGAAATGAACACTAGAGGAGCTACAACGGCAATAGCTTTTATTTCCTTTCATAAAAATCACAAGTAAAAAGAGTCTTGAAAAGTACTGTTTTCAACATTTGGTAAATTGCCAGGTTTCACAAACAGTTAATCGTTTTTCCGTTGGTATGCGGGAATAACTAACTTTTATTGCAATGGAATTTCCTCAAACACTACTCAAAATAGAGTCAAATAAATTGCACAGTGACCTATGAGGCTAAATAGCACAATACATAGATCCTCAAATGATAAAATACAATTCCTAAAATCAAGCCCTGAAAAATTCCTCAGTTCAAAACAACCTTTAATCACATTTAATGGCGTAACAGACCTATGAATGCAGCACAATGAATGAAAACAATGCAGGCGTTTTGAGACGCAATTATAAAAATGAAAGCCCTTTTTACCTTTAATCTGTGTCTAAAAATGCGCCGAATCTGCATGAGATGTGTCAAAGAGTCCGTCCAGCGTGTGTGTATCAATATATAGAAAATCAGCTCCTAACTCGCCCTATACTTGAAAAGCTGACCCAAACCCCTGTTGGAAAACCAGACAGTTTGTCGGAACTCGTAGAGTTAGGCTCGGGTTAAAGACCTCTATTGCATGTGTAGAATAATAGCATAGTGATTTTGCTATTCAAATAGTGGTGCGTCGAACTTTTTACTGAATGTCGACTATCCATGCACATCTATATTGAAGATCTTGCATGCAAGACAAGTTGACACGTGAGCCAAAAGAGTCAAAGAAACTCAACAAAATGACGTGGTTACTTCATCAATTGCATTTGTCATGTCTCGTTTGCTTTTTCTGACAATATCGGTTAGGTTTAAGATTTAGGGTAGGGAGGTAGGCTTTGCTATTTTAAAACTCAATAGAGCATTAACCTTAAAAACCTCAACTGTTTGGGGGAAAATTTTACTCGCTTTTAGCACCACTCTGTGTAAATTTCACCTTGGAACTGCCACAATAGCCTATATGTAAGGAACCCGTAATATCATTTTGCGAAAATGTCGCCACAGTCACGTAATTTACATGAGATCAGGCTGGCAATTTAACACATCACTCTAAATTGAAAGGTTTCAAATTATTGCTATATCACAAACTTAGTCCGTGTGTAAGTCAATAACTTTTGACTAAGGGAATTAAGTCTTATTGCTGCAACATATTGTTGTATTCATACATAGATATCCCTTTATTAAGAAGGTTTGAGGTGCATCATCCAGAGTCAAACTTGCTCCGAATAAAAATTGAAAAGAAAGAAAATTTGATTTAAAAAAATCACCTGATTTCTTCTGTAGGCTACTTCCAACACGCTCCCCACGACCTCTTCCTATTCCTTCTGAAAAAGCCAACATAAAAATTCCCTCTCAGTCAGGGTGCATTTGTAAGAGTGTATATTTATCAGACAATGTCTGTCCTTGTTTTAAAAACAGGGCGTTAAATGTTCGATTGTTCTCTTTTTTTATGATGACTTGCTTGCATGTTGTAATAGTATTGTTTTTAAATAAATAATTTAAGGACAAAAAATCGAAGAAAGCACACTTAATCTGCAATAACATTTTTGTGTTTGTGACCCTCTCTGGGGAAGTTGCGTCTGTATGTATGTGCGCTTTAAAACTCTTGTGGAACTTTGAAACTGTAAACAACAGACTGTAGTGCGCTGAGTGTTAAAGAGGGGAGGAGTTTGTGAAATTTCTGATGCTTTCAGATGCCACTGTAATTCTCAAGATTTGATTTCCTGGACAAACTGAAGACCAGCTTGAAGACACGTTTTTATTTCTGGTCTCTCTGGAGAGGCATTTTTCCTTTTTGTGTGGCAAGAAAATGTTGCGCCTCTTTTGTAGAATGAGCTATCTGTAAGTCTGCTTTCTGTTCAGAGACTTGCTACTGCAGCCTGCTTAAAAGAAGAAAAAATGTCCAAATCAGTCCAGAGGAGTGTTTTGGGGATTGCAGCATGTGTGTGAGAGAGATTGTGCTGAGGTGACTGTTTTTTACCCAAAGTCCCCTCTTATCCGTGGCCTAACTGAAAAGACTGCCTGCCATTTTCTCTACTCCGAGTCCTTGAGCTTTAAGTTGCTTGACATTTGCTGTAAATAGATAATGCATTGTCTTTTCAGAATCAGTCCATGTTATAAACTTAAGTGAAATGTTCCATGTGCGTTAATATATTAAAATGTGAAAACAGCCTTTTCTACGCAGTTAGTGTAATATTAATCCATGTTATTGGGTTACAGTATTTCTATTTTTGTATAGTTTTCCAATTTATGGTTTCAACAAGCACTACACCATTGGTAACTATAATGCCAGATATGTACATTAGGCAATATTTTAAATTCTTTTAAAAAGAGTTGTAGAAGTGTTTCGTCTTCAGTAGAAATTGTGATTTCACATTTTGATATTTTGATTTTAAACCAACTAGTTATTTTCACAGATCTCCTTGTTGTACTTATGACTATTTTGCACAGTTTGTGTGATTGTTTGGGTGAGGGCACTCTTAGCATTTTCATAGTGAAATTTAAGCAATGAGATGAAATTGTTGACACTGATGTCGATACACAATAATTACACATGGAATGTGTTGATTCTGTTCTCCTATTCTCATTTTACGTTAACTTTCCGCAAAACACTGTGGCTTTGGGGTTGTGTGGCTTGTTGTGCGTAGCATGCCACTTTGCTGGTGAAGTGAACACGAGAGGCACTATAACAACAATGACTTTTATTCCCTTTCACACAAATCACAAATGGTAAATGGTCTGCACTTATATAGGGCTTTTTTAACCTTAGCGGTTTTCAAAGCGCTTTACACTGTGACTCATTCACCCATTGACACACACACTCACACCAATGATGCCATTGGGAGCAACTTGGGGTTTCAGTGTCTTGCCCAAGGACACTTCGGCATGTGGAGTCGTGTGGGCCAGGAATCAAAGAGCCAACCCTGCAATTAGTGGCCAACTCACTCTACCACCTGAGCCACAGCCGCCCCTTCCAAGTAAAATGAGAAATTATAAATTCATAACCCTTATTAAGAGGGGTAAAAAAATGTGTTGATTTGCCTGCCTTGGTGAGATGTTTGGTTAGAAACAAACCTTCATGGTCTGTAGTATTTTCTAGAACATCAAACGATTGTCATGATTTTTCACGTCCCACCAGTTTGAGTGAGCGGCTGTGATTGATTTGTATGCAAATAAGTGTTACTACACTGACTGGCCTTTATTGACCAGGGGTAGAGTCATAAATGATTTGATTGTATTCTTAGTAATGTGAGAGTAAGAGTTATGTTATGCGGGAAGAGGGAGCATGGGCACATAAACTTGTTATGCAGTGTCACAAATTTTGCATTCATGTTTTTGTTGAATATGGCCAATTTAGAGTCCTCCATCCAGCCTCAGTTGAGATCTGTGCTCTTTTTGTCCTTCTATCTGTCTCTCTTTTTGTCTCACTGATTTCGCAGGGTCTTCTCTACCTGTATATTGTTGTGCTGTGATATTTGCTTGCAGATTTTTTATTTCCCCTACTAACACACACAAAAAGATCTTCTAGTGTGAGAGGACGTGTGAGTGTTTTCTTTTCTTGTAAGTCACTGTCCATTGTAAAATAAAACTGACGGATAGAGAAAAGAAGTGTGTTCTGACTCAGGACTGAGTTGTACAGCTGTTTTATTTGAACTTGAAATGGATGGTCCTACATGGAACTGAGTGGCTATGATGGCTGCTGCTCGGTGATCCATTTTAAAGAATGTTCTTTGTTTTATTTCTGTCCATTTTGACAAGCAGGAAATTAAAGATGTACTATTATCAAATTTTGTCTTCTGTGATGTTTTCTGTAAAGGAACCCTAAAATACCTTAAAATACAAAAAGGAAACATGCGGGTCGTACTTCACTCCAAAATGAAATTATGTATATATATATATATATACAGTATATATACTGTATATAACACTAATAAAATGAAGAAAATATGTAGAACCATTAAGAATTTAGTATTGTTTTATATTATGACATTGAAGCAGACTGTATAAGTGCATAACAATTTATACAATATCATATATATATATACTTAATTTGTAATATTTCATAATAGTTTTATATTGGTTGACTTGTGAGATAAGTTGATTGTAAAGTGGAATTACATGTACACATCATGCTGGCATTTCTTGCACTAAATTTTATTTATGCTGATTTTAATAATGCCTGATTTATTTAAAAAAAAAACGTAACTTTTTTATTACACTACTGGAAACAATTTTTTTCACATTACATTACAGATATGAGAATGAGATTATTATTATTTTATTACAGTAATTAGAATTTTGAGAGGGAAATGTGCGTATCCTAGTCATGAATATGTCAGAATGCCAAAAACAAAAAAATGTCTAAATGCAAAACTGTTTGAATTCATTATTTTTTTATTTGGATTGTTTTGGGGTGAAATATGACCTACACATTTCTAAGATTTACCCACCCTAGCCTCAAGCAGTATACAGTATTTTTTCAGTTTAGTTATAATAACTCTTTTTAATGTTAACATTTAACAAATTGGTCAACAGATGTTTTCAGCTGTTTCATTTGCTGGATCTCTGTTTAAAAATTATGCCGTACTGTTCGTAATATAAAATACAGCACTATATTCTCACCTACAGCTAGTCTTCTTGGTAAATGACATGCAATCTAGAAGACACACTGTACTGTAAAGCTGTGTTTAATTGGAAGGGTGAATTGTGAAACAGATATTTGCACCTTCTGTCTGCCTGTTCTGAAGAAACGCAATTAACTAACCAGTAAACATTCTATTTGTGCTGCACTATTTGTATTCTTTTTTGTTTATTTGTTTATTTTATCACTGCATAGTCTTAATGCATTTTCAAAATATCAACATTGTTAATAATGAAAAACTGTTCATACATACAGTACTCACTTTCCATTGTTTGAGTGTGCTAAAGAGATAGTTCACCCAAAATGTAAAATTCAATCATCATTGACTCCAAATCTAAACACTCTTTGTTCTGAATGCAGAATGTGAGCCTCAGTCACTTTTCACTTTCACTGTACAGAAAGAAAGATGCAATGAAAGTGAATTGTGACTGAGGTAGCTTTTGTTTTGCACTGAAGAAATGATGACATACAGGTTTGGAACAACATGATGGTCATTAAATAATGACAGATTTTTATTTTATTTTTGGCTGATACAAACTCAAATCTGAATTCCACAATTCCCAAGCAAACCAACCACAATAAGTCAGCCCTTTTTCACATTCACATTTACCAAACCACTGAAATCTAACCCCCTTTGCAATAAAATCACAATATTGGCCATAACATTAAATTCTTAATGAAAATAGATGTGTTTTCTGCTGTATTTTCTTGCCTCAAAATGAGTATTTGTGTCTAAGAATGATTTTGCACATATGTGTTTGAGTTTGTGTGTGTGTTTGTGAAGGGGGGGCAATTAACACATCCACCAGACAGCCTCAGACTGCCTGAGCCTTCCTTCCAATAAGAGCACGGCTGCAAAGAGCTGAGGCCTGTGGTGGTTACCATGGCAACTCATGGGCTGCTTGCATGGCGGATGATGCTGGGGTGATGGATTACAGTAATGGGATGGGGTGTGCGGGGAGGGGAGGGGAGGGGGTAGTGGAGGGAACTCATGCATAAATATATTGGAAATGTATGAATAAATCTGAAATGCATAGACTTAATGGACACAGGGGGAAAAGTGGCTTGAGGATCTTTGAATTTGTCCTGTTCCACACCTTTGCTGCCAGTTAGCGAGGGTCTGAAATCACAATTGTGTTGCTTTCGGACAGGCATATTGTCTCATAGAGTTCAGTATGAAACTCTTTTCTTTTCTTATTGTTTTTATATCAGCTAAATTTGTTTGAACTGTTTTTAGGTTTATCATTTTGAAAAGTTACATGAAAAAGAACAATAGGTCCAAATATAATAAGAATATAAGAATGACAGCATACAGTAGTTCAGCATAGCAGTCAGATGTGTCATGCATTTCTTTCTTGTTTTTCATATCATTAAAATTTGCTTTTTTTAAATTATGAGAACAATAGATCAAAATAATTTTAACACTATGGCAATTCAAATATATCTAGTCTTTTTTGTAAAGGAATATGAGGAATTGACCGAAGATCCTTTTTTTCATACTAAAGGTCTAATGCCAAATGAATTCTGTCATTATTCTGCCATCTAGTGTCATTTCTATATTACTCTTTGCAGCTATTGTTGTTGTTCAGAGTGGTGAGGCGAACTGAAAAAAAGAAAAGTTGCAGTTTCATACACAGTGGTCCAGATGCTATAACCATTGTGCCCTTGCTGTGCACAAGGCCTCTAACCTCAGGTCGCTCCATGATGACAGTCCCTGTAACAGGTATTATGTCAAGCACTTTGGATACAAACATTAGCAGAAAGACAACTTTCTATACTTGCATACTACACATAAATATGAATGAGAACATGATATTTAACAAATGTTTAATTACATAACAAATGCTAATCAAAAGCAATCAATGTATTAAATGTGTGTTAAATGTATTGAATACCATAGGAAATGCATATAAGACCCACATATGCATTACAGGGGTAGTGATGCAAATCATCGTGATCGTTGTAAAACTGACTGTGCCTGCTAAAACAGATTGTGGGTGGTTTGTGAATAAGGGGCAGGTTTTTGCGCTGAAATATCATGTGCAAAAGTGGCCAAACTGTTTAGTGAATCTGCCCCACTGTATCAAAAGTACAGCCTTAATACATGACACATAAGCCAACTCTAGTCTTGTAACTGGCACTGATGTGCTGGCACTGGCAATGACGAAGACCTGAAGATGAAGAAACCAAGTTCGGTTTATTTACATACGTGAAATCCAAAACCTAACTATAGACATGAACTAGACATGAACATAAACTTGACTTATACAAGACTTAGCAAACAAGGTTACATTTAACAATGCTTGACAAGAGACCAAGACAAACATGAGGGCCTAAATACATGACATGGAGAACAAGACAAACAAGTTAATCAATGAAAAGACAAGACTGATAAACAAGATAACAAGATTAATAAACTTAAACCAATGACAAACTAGAACTGATAATGAGTAACAAGACAATAAACCAACAAACACAAGACACATGAATGGAAACAGGAATAACATGACTAGTTAACAAATGATATGAACAGGAACGTCTAGGTTACGGATGTAACCTCCATTCCCTGATGGAGAATATGCCTCTGATCTATGAAAAAAGGCCAATGAGAAGTTGGCAGACAGTATTTGCATACCCTGCCTCCAGACATACGGGTGTAAAGGCGAGGAAATACATCGAGTTCATTCAGGATTTTTCTGAGGAGCCGTAAATGGTCCGGCTACCACAGTGGCTCGGCTCAGCGATGTGGCCGGGAGGACACAACGTCTCGTTCCCTCCATCAGGGAATGGAGGTTACATCCGTAACCTAGACGATCCCCGTCTGTTGCTCTCTCGACGTTGTGTCGGAATATGCAGAATCTCCTGGGGGAGAAAGCGCACAGTTTTACCTCGGTCGAAGTGCAAGAAGGCTCACTGGGGGAAAATGCGTACTTGCGCAGCCCCGCAGGCCAGCTGTGTGCCAGTGCATGCCAAATCAGCTGGACCGACTGTGGGTGAAGCCTCCACTCTCCGCTGGGCAAGCGTTCGTGTCCGCTATCACATTGAGGTTGCCGGGGATGTGAGTGGCACGCAGTGACAATATGTCTCGATCTCTGGGTCATCTGTCTCTGGAGCGCTTGGGAACCTTCCGGGTCCTCGAAGGGGTCCGTGAGACAGGGGGGCGTGCGCTTCCTGAGGGGTGCTCAACGCTGGGGCTGAGAGCTGGGCCCACTCTTGGTTGAGGCGAAGCAGCACATGCCTGCGGAACCAATCAAGTAGCCGTTAGGGGGGGACGGGATTTTCTGGTCCAGCCTCACGCTCGCGGTACCCGGGCAAGCATAGCGGACCTCTGTGCGTCAGGCTCAGTCTGGATCTGGAACAAGGTGGAACAGCTGTCTTCTACAGTAGGACTTGTACTGCCGCTCCTGGCAAGAGGTCAACCTACAACAGAGGCACAGGACAAAGTGCAGAGTTAATCATGCACACCATCGTCACCAGCTATTCATGCAGAACAGGCATTAGATGCAATGTCAGTGGCTGCCTCTGACTCGCTTTTTGGCACAAATCCGTTTGCAACCTCAGTTATTGGTGAAAGTCTGCCTATGGCCCAGTCACACCACTCTGACAGTGATAATGTGTCTGAGCAATTGGGTGGGCCTACATTTGAGCCTCCTCATCAGTTTTGTCATCAGACCATTGCCTCCACCTCCTTCCTGACATGGTGGCACCTTACTACAGTGGCATCAGTCTCACATATGACACCAATGCCCCCAGCATCGCCAAGATATTTTTTAATATAACTCAGATTGTGTTTGGCTGAAAGAAGAATGTCATGTACACTTAGGATGGCTTGAGGATGAGTAAATTATGGGATAATTTTTGGGTGAATGTGGCAGGGCCGGGTCGTGATTCTACACACCCGGTCCCTTATCAGGCTAATCAAGCCTCCGAGAGGGATAAAGGCCAACTGCGGAGGATGGTAGAGAGAGATTGTTTACGGACATGTCCATCGTGTGTGTGTTTGTCTTTTGTTTAAGTTTCTCATTAAACTATTATTTATATTGTCAAGCCGGTTCTCCGATACGCCGTAGCTTGTTCCTCGGCCACACCTCCATCCTCTAACGGACGACAGTCGCACCTCTCCGGGCGGATCGGAGGCAGTCCTCCAGCCCCTGGCAGACAGAACACCCGCCGTGTTCTCGGGGAACAGAAGGGGTTTCCCCCACCCCTGGCAGCGGTTCTTCCGCTCCAGGCGATCGGCAGCAAGCCCCTCCCTGCTCGACGGTCTCAGACCCTGCCGCGTTTCAGCGGCTGGTAGGGGACTCCTCTGCCCCTGGCAGCGGTTAGGAGCCCCTTCTCCCCTCTCGGTCGACGGCCGTTCATCCGCTTCCAGACGGCCGGGCTCCTCATCCCCCGGCAGATGGCCGCGGCTGCTCCGTTGTGGTGGACGGTAGTGGCGAGAACTCTACTACGATGTATCCCTCCTCCTTCGCGGATTTCGGCACCAGTGTAAAGCAGTTCAATGGAAAGGAGGAGGTGAGAACCGGCTTGACAATATAAATAATAGTTTAATGAGAAACTTAAACAAAAGACAAACACACACACATGACGGACATGTCCGTAAATTATCTCTCTCTCCGCACCATCCTCTGCAGTCGGCCTTTATCCCTCTCGGAGGCTTGATTAGCCTGATAAGGGACCAGGTGTGTATAATCACGACCCGGCCCGCCCTCCGCCCTGCCACAGTGAATTAACCCTATAACACTTCAACAAGGTATGCGGTTTAAATATGTTTTTGCAGTCTTGCAGTGCGTGGTTATGATGTTGCAGTTATTCCATGATTTTTTAAGACCCAAGAAAAATAAACTCACTTGGCACTTGGCCATGTGACAGTCAGCGCACCTCCGCAGAATATATTTGATGTGCTCCATTCTCATGCAGTTGTGTAAAGAGGCTCTGGTGGGTTGAGTGACATTTCATGAAGTTTTGCTAGGGTGTCAAGTCTTTGCCCGTTTTATGTTGAGATTTGGCTAATCACGTTGAGTTAGATGAGGAATCTGACATGCTGTCTGGTATTGCGCATTTTATCAAAGTGCATGATTGACTCCTCAAAGTGTGTGAGATTCTGCACTATATTAATTTACACACTCAAAAAATACTTTAGCCTATTTTTAAGATTTTGTTTATTTTCTTAAAAGATTATTCATTTCAATTTGATTGAATTTTGTTATGAAATTGAAATGAGTGTATCTTAAAATATCTTTGAGTGAGAATTTTTGAGAATTACAGCTCCACAACCAATTCAAAAAAGCCAAATTCATACAGTTCATCCTTTGTGTTATTGTGTACTTCCACACTGTAAAATTGATCTATGGCTTAAACAGATTAATTAAAGAAAATATAAATCAATAATTTCAAATAACTGTCCCATGGTTATCATACTGTATGTTCAATCCATGTACTGTTATTAATATAGGCTACAGAGCATAGATGCAACTGCACCATCTACAAGTGCACAAATTGGTAAATTACCATAGGAACTATCAGTAAAGTGTCATAACTCATTTTGGTTAATACAAGAAAAGTTGTCATTTAATTACATAACATCTCATTATTATGAGAAAAGATGTCATTTTATGACACAATATCTCGTAATTATGAGAGAGAATGTCGTTTTTGTCGAGTGAAGAAAAAATACGTACATGGCAGCATTGCGCCACCACATGTTTGGATAAGCATTGGTGACAAATTTAAATATATTCCAATTAGGGTTTGTATATAAACAAAATTACTTTACTGCAAAACATCATTTTTCAATAATGAGGGAAAAAATATTCAACATTAAATATAGTAATATCATACATTAAATATAGTAATATAATACATAACATACATTCGCAATCGTGCTATATGGCACTAAATCAGCGCTGTTGTGATTACCTGCGGCCTTGTGCCTGCGGACGAATCACAGCAGTGCTGATGTAGGGCCATATCGCACTCTTGCATGGGTTATATTGCTTATAGACAACAGTTCATTGAACAAGTAAATTTTAAACAATTAGGAAAAACTGAGGATGGTCATAAAAAGAGCATTTGTGCATGGAACTACTTTCTTAAGCGACCGATCAGAATCTGCCATTGCTGGTTCAAAACAAATGATGCCTCCAAGCCTCCGTTAGTAATTCAAAAATGTCACTTCAGAAATATTATCACGGCTTGTGCTGTTTCTAACACGTTATTGGATTAACAAGGATAGTTGTGAGTGTGTGTGTGTGTGTGTGTGTGTGTGAGAGAGAGAGAGAGAGAGAGAGAGAGAGAGAGAGAGAGAGAGATAGAGAGATGGAGCGTGTGTGATCGCCTGTTGCCAAACCCAAGCAGAGATACATTCAGCTTTCTGAAGATCAGCTTTCTCAGTGGAAAAATAGCATCCAAGTAGGGGTAATTCTCCCTATTTCACGGTAGCTGGTGAAAGAGTCTTTCACTATAGAAACCGCAATGTCCTCCGCCATTTTAAACACTACTTTTTCTCCTATGTGGAAACCCCAGTAAGTAAGTAATAAGTTGTGTAATAAATCTGTCTGATGTGTCTCTCAACTGTGATGAGCCATAATGCTGAAGTTGTTCATTTAAAGCCGTTTAAAGCTATTTTCTAGCTATAGTTGTGTGGTAGTAGTAAAACGAGGGATCACGGAGCGCTGTTGTACGTAAACAATGTCTGATGGATTTACTTCACGTCACCAACTGCTCATATAACACACAAAAATGATCTTTTGCCACCACCTGCTGGCTAACATAGGCAATGTCAAAAATAAAATAAAAAACACACTACTCTTACACTTTAGTAAGTAGTACAGCACGAACACAAGCGGAGTGATACACACACAGTGAAGCGTCCGAGTACTGATGTGTCAGACCATCAGTGCTCATGGAATGTCTCTTGTCCAATCAGATTCGAGGACTGGAACTAACTGTTGTATATTATTATATAAAATAAGTAATTTTAAAAATATTTGCTAGATATTTAACATGCTAAAAAAAGGAATTGTCTTTTACATGAATTTGATCAGGAGTGCAATCAGTAAACAAACTGGATGGCACCATTTTTGAGGCATGATTTTTCCATAAACGTTCCGTGGATCAATGCGTAGGTGTTTAAAGGTAATGGCAAGATCAGCCATATGGGTTGTTCCCATAGGGTCACCTTTGAGTCATGTAAAACAAACATGTTATGTGACACACGTAAGCTTTGCTGCATGGAAATATTTTTAAACAATCAAGAAAGCAAGCAAGCTAGAAAGTAATAAATAATTATTTCAGTCAGTTGTTATTTTGCCAGCTTTATAATAACAAACCATGGTGCTTTCTAACTAATGTGCGACTTTAAACAAAATTACAACATATTAATATTTTTTTTAGATCCACTACAGGTATGTGTGATTTTGTAAATTTTTTTTTCACCAAATGTTGCTAAATCTGGAACTACTTGGTAATCATACTTATCATTAATGCTGACATTGATGGGGAGTAAAAATAGAATTGACTGATAAAGCGGAGGTATGTTATAAGAAGTCTACGCCCACTGTTGTAGGAGATCAGTTGTATTCAGTCTGTTGCACCATGGATATTTCTATAACACTGTGTGTCCTCATTGGCATGTTCCTGGTTCCAACCAAGGGTGAAGTGGTGGCTAATTTCGGGGAGACACCTGAGTGCTTAAAGTTCTTCTACAAAGAGAAAGTGCCAGAGTTGGGAGCTACCTTTCCAGACGTGGTCCCTTTGTGTCAACGTTTCCTAAACACGTATCACTTTGCCACTTTGTACAACACATACTACCGTACAGCTGTATATTCTGCATATATTTTTGAGCCAAGCAATGGTGGAGGCAGAGAGACACGTTGGTTTGTAGAGCCACAAGTGAGTTATCCATTTTTTCTATCCATCTAATATACCTTCAAAAAGTGTGAACCACCTTTTGAATGTTGCATTTGTTTCCTGTTAGAACAAAACAAATTCTCAATTTCAATAAAAAAGTACATTTTAATTGTTTATGAATAGAAATATATATATATATATATATATATATATATATATATATATATATATATATATATATATATATATAGAACACAACTTTTTCCAGAATGAGAAGATTAGGTTTCACGTGCACAAAATTATTCACCCCTGGGTCAATACTTTGCACATAATCATTTAGCACCAATCACAACCGTGAATCATATGTCTGTATGCACGTTGGTAACATTTGTTGTGGAACTTGTGGAAGCTTATCAAGCTCCAGCTCCAACAATTTAAACGGAGAGCATTGATAGACTTCCATTTGTGGAAAAATAAGTTTGAAACTGAAACTATCAGTATAGGTGGTCTCTTGATCACTAATAATAGATCTTGTCTGATCGCTCTTTTTAGTAGGATGGCCTGGACTTGCTAGCATCTGGATTGTTTCATGTTTTTTGGATAGACTTCAATGTACTCATAATAGACTTCAATGTACTCATAAGAAGGATCAAAACTTTTCAAATTTGTATATCCTCACAACTTCATCTCAATTCATGGGCAGCTCCTTGGTCTTTTTGACAGCAGGACTTATCTGATCTGCTATTGTGAGACCTTATGAAGTCAATAAGTCAGTGTTGTGTACTGTGTAAATTAAATAATTGAACACAAGTAGATTCTGAATGATAAAGTGTTAATGCGCATTTGTCAGTATTATTAAATAGCCCACCAAGTTAAGTTTGTTAAAACAAAAAGATTCCTTTTTTTGTTATCATTCTGACAATTTTGTGTTAGGCCAGCTAACAAGAAAAAAGCCATGTTTTGCCATTTAATAGTTGGTGGACCCCTCATGGCCTGGTGAAATGATAGATGGGTATAAGCTGTCACAGCAGAATCCTAATATCTACCTGGGTGAGAAACAGGCTCTGAATGAGGACTACACAAACTCAGGTTTCGACCGTGGACACCTGAACCCCAATGGACATCATGCAGGTACTGCATAATAAAGAACTTGACTTTAATCCATCTGGCCTTTTTTTAGGTCAAAGATCAGAGCAATTAATTAACATGTTTTTTTTATCTTGAGACCTTTAGTTTCTTCTGACAAAAGTTAATATTCTGAATCTAAGTAGATAGTCAGTAAAAATTACTTTTTCTACATAAGACTGGATTAAACCACACAATTTTAACATTAATTTTAGCCCTGTTTTTTAGTTGGGCTGAGTTTGTGCTAGTCTGCTATAGTCAGCTAGTCAGATTTTGGGAAAGTTGGAGTCAGAGAAAAATGCTCAGTATGCAGTATCATGGCTACAGACTCTGATTTCTTACCCTCAAACTACCCTGCTGAAAAGCTGGAGAGTGACAAATCGGCTTATATTGTGTTTTGGCTGCCGGTCCCCCAGCAAGGGATGCTGGCGTGGTGGTGACTCTACCCAGGCTTTTAAACTAGCTTAACCAGCTTCATAAGAAAGACTCTGCTGGTCAACCAGCTCCACCAGCTAAGTTTTACTGGTGAAAAGCATGACTATGCTGGTCCATCAGCTAGACCAGCACCAAACAAAGACTTACCAGCAAACCAGCCTAGACCAGGCTGCATTCTGGAATTGCTGACTGCTGGAATTAAGCTGGTCTTTGTAGCATGATTATTTCATCTAGTCTGAGGCTATAAAACACATTTGATATTTCAGAGCTGACTTGCCACAGACACTGAAATCTCAAGCCGTAGGTGAACAGCCAATGGAAATCAAACAAGCGGAGTGAAGAAGAAATGGAGATAGCGAACAAGCAATCAACTAGAGTTTAACCTAACTCTCAAGAGGCCTTTTGTCATGACTAGCAGCAGCAACAACAAGAGCAGCCAGTTCACATTTCCACATTTTTTTTACATCTGTCATGTGGCTCCTAGAATGGGAGGACATGTGTTTCTGCTTGAGCCTGTGATAAGACTGGTAGTGTGTGATGCCCAGTTTTTGTCTGTATTGATTTTCAATTTTGGTAAGTGAAATACCTAGTATTTTAAAATCTGTTCAGAATTTAAAAGTAGTGTAGTGCAATCCAGCCTTTAGAATTATTATACATTGACAACAAGTCTTCCTAGAGGCAAATATTCTTCTTAAACCTCAATTCAGACAAAATTATGTTTATTAAAGGTTTGTTTCTTGTCTCTCTTTTATGTTTTATGTTCCCTGTTAGTTCCAAGTCGTAATGCCACCTTTACTCTGACCAATGTGGTGCCCCAAAACCCAAAGCTGAACCAAAATGCCTGGCGCATACACGAGTCAGAAATGACCGACTTGTTTAACACAAAATGCCATCAGGCTTATGTGCTGGTTGGTGCCATCCCTTCTTCTAACAACTGGATCATCAAGAACAATGTCAGAAGAGTGAACATCCCAGAGTACATCTGGAACGCTTACTGCTGCGTCGATCAAAATGGCCGCCCTATCCTAAGTGGTGCTACAACTGCCCTCAATACAGAGCTCAACGTTGTTGTGGAACGCACCCTAAATGACTTGGTTGACTTCCTACAACAATATTCTGATGCACCAGTGGGGGAGCTGTTTAGTGGCCAGTGTAGAACTTAGGCTGAGACATTCAAATCAATTTAATGTACCATGCATCCAGCAAAGAACATAATTATGCCCAACCAAATCATATCAACATTATGGTGCTGCATCATTGAAAATAATTTTAAAAAATTATATAGGATCATAGATCTATGCTCTTGGATGAAAAATAAAGAAAATAACTGAGATATCAATGCAATATGGTTAAGTTGTCAGCCTTTTAATTGCAGTGTGTAGTACATGATAAGTGTTTATGTATCATATGTAATGCTGTTGAGATTTATGATTTAGCCTTATAATGTGAAGGCAGTAGTTACAGACATCTATACCAATAAGACAGATATTTAAGAATATAAATGCTGGTGTGAAGTGTTACTCTCCAGCTTTTAAGTCTTTGGTCTCATTCTGAATATTTAAAATTAAATTCACATTTTATTTCACTCACCTATGCTTATTAAACTAAATGAGAAATACTTAATCCATTTATTTTCCATGACCTTCCATGTAAGCACATATCAGCTTTTATACTTAATCCTACACGACAATCAAAATGTACACTGTTATTTGTTTTAAAGCCATCTCAGATGCTCTTATGCATACTGGCCCATGGGATGGTCACTCCACTCAGAGAGATGAGCGATCTTCTCTTCTGTGCTGGGCTGGATGGGCCAACCCCAGGCTTTGAAGAAGGAGGCCAGATTCAGGTTGACCACCTTGGAGAAGGTCTCAGCATATAGATTCATCTTGCCTGCATTGTTATTTGGCACTCCACTCATTTCATGGTAGGCAGAAAAAACTTTCTTGAAAGCATCCCAGCCAAATTTATCTTGAAGCTTTGGGTATATAAAATATTAGGGTAAGACATAGAAGTGACTGAGAGTTAATATAATTATGGTTAAAACATTTAACACTTCACATTAGCTTTTATTTGTTTAATTTAATTTAATTCCCCTCCATCATTTTTAAAATAACATTGAAAACAGTTTATTGGTGATCAACAATGGAGTATTATTGCTTTGAATGGTCATAAATGATACTGGTACATTATGAAAATGTAATCCATAAAACATTTAATAATGAAAGAAGTGTTTAACTGTTAAAACCAACATTATAAGCAGTCTGTTCATACCTGCATATAGGTCTCCAGTGATGTCCACATACCCCAGTTTTTTAAATCTTTGCCACCTTTGGCATAATCCTGAGCACGACCCTGTCGTTTTTCTAGGATCATGGCTGGATGAGCAATCGCCCTGTTCAAACCCAGCACTTCCTCATGTATGTACACTGACCACAGGTTGCAGGTGCACTCAGTGGTGTGTGGAGGGAACTCCCAAACTGCACGCTGCTGGTTGTGACCCAACTCATGAATGGCCCCCCAGAGACCACTTTTACGGGCTGCCTCTGGGTTTATTAGTACTGGGGCAGAGTTGGAGTGCATCATGATGGGATATCCAGCATGCATAAAACCTGAAGGGGACAAGAGGGAATTTGGACTGCAAGTTGTCAAATAGTTACAGTTATACACCCAAAACAGTGAGAACGTAATAAACACTAGGCCTGAAACATACTCTATGCAGGTATGTGAACATAGACACATCTAGCTGCACAGGCTTGATTTCATGATTTGAATGTATGTACACAATTAAAATACACACTTAAACACAAGGGGAGCTATAGTGTCTATATATAGTATAGCAATATCAACTGTCTGCTTTGGCAGTCATTTTTCGATTTCAAGTCCTATTTTCTAGTTTTATTTGTAATGGCAGTACAGCAGTTTAAAGAGAATCTTGCTGAGAAAGTTAGTTAGAAAGTTTTATAAACAAGTGAATTGCTAGCTACTTGAATAACAACACATCCAGTTTATAAGCACTGTCATTTAAAAGGTAAAAGTATTAAGTCAGTTACCACCACATTATCACAATAACAGATTTTATGTACAACAGGATCTGCGACTTGCAATAGCAACTTGCCAAGCACTCACATCTACAGTATACGGTTACATATACAGTAGTATGCTCTGTGGTTATAATAATGGTGGTTCTTTAGCCTAAGAAAGACACTGGGATGCCATTCCCCTTATTGCAATAAATATGAAAAAGCATCCCCCTTGTAACACCCCCCAGATCAATTGTGTCATGTATTGCTAATCATGCATGTCAAATATAAAATTTTCAATGTTTGATAAATAACAGACTTTAAATAATGCTGACTTGCCGGTCAGAATTAGATTTCGACGTGTGTAAGGTTGCCAGATTTCTATAGGAGAAATCCCCCAATCAGATCTGGACACTTGTACAGTTTGGAGATATATATATATTGTGTTGCGAACACTGGCAAACAGGTATGTTGGAGTTTGACTTTTCTCTTGACTTTTAAACGTGCGCCACTGAATGCAATGTATGTTTTCAAAGGTTTTATATAATATTTGCAAAATCCATTAAAATTATTAGTGAATGAGGCCCATTGTGTATTCAATAGTACTGCATACCGTGAGAGATCTGAACATCTGCAACAAATCGCTCCTTGCGGGGGAACTTGGAAGGCTTTGCCGCCAGGTCAGCTATGCCTCTCATTATGGAATCCCAAAGTGATGCCACCTCATCGGGTCTGTCCAGGTTCCTTATCACTGCTGATTCTAACGTGATGATGATGTTCTCAAACTCAAGCTCCGCCCATGGGGCTGGTGCCTGACGGATCCCTCCAACCCAGTCAGCAACACTGGTCTCTCCTGTGGGACAAAGCAAGTTCAGATTCCAAATTTTACCACACACCTTTATGAATTTTGGTGTGACAATGCTTAACTGCTTATTTTATGGTCAAATGATGCTCACTAAATATTTATTCAGCTTTCTTACCAGACTTGAAGTATGGGGCCTGAACTGCGGTCTGCACGACAATTTCCACCCCCTCCACTTTGCATTTGGGAGGTGCTATTAGGTAGATTAACCCGCCCCACAGATTCCGGAGCTGGACTATTTCTGTGTCCAAGGGGAATCGCTCACAAACCATGGGAGCCCGTTTCAGAACATTAGCTCCACCAATATTATCTGTCTGGCAACCAATCTGCACCTGCATGGATTGATATTTGCTCATGTTAATGCCAATAAAGTTGTAGTATGAGTATATCTATATAAGGGATACATTCCTTGATGCATGTTTTAATTAATGTACAAACTTTCTGATCACCTTCCAATTTTTCCCAATGATCTCTGGAGGTAGTGCAATGTATGTCTTCATACCAGCAGTAAGATATAAGCCTGTGCTTATCCATTCTTCACAAGCTGAAACAAGTAACTTAACATTTATGAGACAATAAAAAACTTTAAAATTGAAATGGTTGTTATACTACTCAACAGTGCTTTTCAAACTTTAAATTGTTGACCAAGGGTCATTACAAAACCTGGGTCAACATAATCCTAGGTTATCTTTATTTTTTAAACTGTTCATACTTTACTGTGGGTTTATAATTATAATAATTTTTTTACCCTAGGTAAGCATTTAATTTGCATATTGCTGTTCAGTTTCTGATTAGTAGTCAATTGCTATTCAACCGGCTGTTAAATGGCTTTCACATAACTCACATCGCTCAACACAAGCATCAAATGCCACTTTGATCCCCACATTTTTTATTTAGTGCCAACGCAGTGAGAAGTTCTTGGAATTGTCCGGTGATCATTGGCTAAATCTTTGAATGGTCTATGGCAACAGGGTCGAAGTTAAATTGTCTGGAATTTGAGCGCAGTGTTACAATGCTTGACAACCGCTTTGGGGTGCTAACCCCATATTACTGTGCCAAAGGTACACAGAGGTATGCTCTGGAGTAGGATTTCGTAGCCTGGGGTTAAAAGCGATGGGAACCCCCTTTCAAACTTACTTGCATAAAACATTGCTTAACCCAGGGTTGAAACTACCCTTAACCAAGGGTTAAAAATTATGTCAACCCAGGGTTTAGTTCAGATGAAAAGCCCTAACACACAAAAAAAAGAATAACTTTATTTGGCAGGAAACCATTCATACCTGCAGTGTCGGCACTGACGCGAACTCTTGTATTAGACACATTGGGTAGGTTGGGTCTGTCCTTGATGATGTAGGGCAGAAGGGCATCAGGATCAGGTGACACTTTGTACACTTCATTCCCAACATGAAGCATCAGATGGTCCTTGGAGCTTTGAACAGGACAGTTACTACACACCTGTGGAACACCTACCTCTTTCACCATTTCAGAAAGTAGCGCTACCATTGAATTATAGGCAGCACAGTCATGAGCCTTCATGCGGAGGTAACTCGCACAGTCACTGCCAAGCTGCTTCAAGCAGCCCTGTTCATGAGCAGTCAGTTCCTTCCCCTGGGTTACATGTTCAGCAAAGCGCTGCAGCATGTTGCGAAAGTGGTACCCCTCTCTACAGCTATCCCCTAATTCTGGGGCTTTGTATAGTCCTCCACTCAAGGTGTTGCCCAAGATACACAACCCCATCTTGTTAAGAATGTGATTTCCAGGATATTCGGTCATCACATTGGAGCCACAGTGGGTCTGGGCCCAATGCCAGGCATGACCCCCAATAAGAAGACCACCACCTTCAGCAACAAAATCTTGGATCTGTTCACACTGGGCATCACTGTAGGAAGTGCAGACATAGACGCTAAGATCTTCTCTAAAGCCAGTCAACTGACAGTCAAGACCAGATTTGCTTAGTATCTTGTGGGCTTCTCTAAGGTTGGATAGAACCCCGATAACACCCTTACGACCCTCATCAAGCCACTGTATAGCATTAATCATGAAAGTGGACAGAGATTCACGGCCCAGGTAGCCTTCATGGGTTGCCACAATTACTCGCCCTTGCCCATAGTAGGCACCGGCAATGAATGCTTTACCAGCTTGGGTGACTCCAATAGGAAATGCTAATGGTCCATGCACCATAACTTCAGATGCCAAAGCCCCACCTTGGGTGTCAAACTCAGACACCCCTTGTAGCAGGAATTCTAAGTCACACTTAAAATCCTTGCCTATTCTGAAAAATAGCAACAAAACACAAACAGTTAGATAAATGTTTTGAAACATTTGTATATTTAGAAAAGGCTACAATGAATGCAGGACTTACGTTACAGCTAGCCAACAAGAAGGGATATTTTTGGGCACAGGAAATTTGCCAATTTCTCCAGGGTGTTCGGAAAAGTAAATTCCTGCGACACTGCACACCTTGTTTCCAGGAAAGTTCATCAAAGTGTTCTCTTCTGGATGGGTGTCAGTCCAAGTCAAGGCTTGGCCTGCAATTAGCAAACCGCCTCCAGCTTTGAGGAAAGCAATTAAATCCTTTGCATAGGTGTCAACACTGTAAGCATCAGAGACATAGATAGATAACCCATTCCGAAAGTCTCCTAGCTCAGTCTTGATAGGGGAGTAGACCAAGTTGTCAGCTACTGAACGTAAATTCCCCTGAATCCCTACAATGCTGTCATCACCAGTACATGGCATGAGCCACATAAGGGCATTTTCAACCAGGCCAGGGAAGCGTGTTAGGTATTCCTCATGTCCCAACACCACCATACGTCCCTGGCCATAACGAGATGCAGCCATCAGAACCTGACCTCTTGGATTCATGGCAAGTGGAAAGGCATGGTCACCAATTAGCACAAGATCACTAGGCACTGCTTTCCCTTCAAAATCAAGCTCCTCTTGCCCCAACATGAGAGTGTAGTAGTCCTCTTCACGTGCCATGGTGTTTTAGTTACGTTAAGTTAGTCAGAAAAAAGCCTGTTCACCCTTAAATTAGTTACTTTTTCAGGGTATCTCCACTGGGATTTTTCCACCAGAGCTTATATATGGAGTAGTGTCACAGACTGGATTTCAGCCCTACACAAAGACAAAATTTGTATATACAGTATTAAGAAACTACTAAAGAAAGCATAACAACACTGTTTATTAGCTTTTTCATCGCTTAAAACTTAAGTGGGTAGCACTTTATTTTACAGTACTCAACATTTACGTACTATATAATTACAACCACTAGGATTGGTGGAGGCGTAGTGGGCTAAAGCACATAACTGGTAATCAGAAGGTTGCTGGTTTGATCCCCACAGCCACCACCATTGTGTCCTTGAGCAAGGCACTTAACTCCAGGTTGCTCCAGGGGGATTGTCCCTGTAATAAGTGCACTGTAATTCACTTTGGATAAAAGCGTCTACCAAATGCATAAATGTAAATGTACAGCAATTACTAATTACTAACCCAAACCCTAACCTTTACCCATATTAAGTACATTAATTACATTAAGTTACCTAATATTACACAGTACTTTCTTGGGTTAAAGTACACATAACGTAAAATAAATTGCAACCATTAAGTGTGTAATTTTCTGTGTCAAATGGAATTGCAAAAACAAATATTGTTTCAAAAAGATTTACAGCTCAAACGGAGCAATTTTATAGTGCCACGAGGACATGGGGAATTCACCAAGTATAAATTGCACCCGGTAAAAGCCCCATTTAGTCGCATGCGCTGTCTGCACTGGTTTAACAACTGATGCACTAAACGAATTATGCAGATCAGGCAATTGTAGAAATACATCCACAAAATCTGTGCTGAACACAATTTATTTTTTGTAGTGTATAATGGCGTGAAGACTACCTCTCTACTGACCTCAATCCATCTTTAACTCTCTTGTATTTATAAAGCTGCATATTGCCAATTTTCTTCACGCTAAGAAATGCACAGTGACACATGCATTATGATTCAGTAAATCGTGAGCCATCATATTATAATCTAGCTGTGTTAAGTGAGCGTCCACACGACAGAGAGTGCGTCATCTGGGTGCAGTTTCAATATCACCCCCTTAGATCAGGACATTTCCGCAACTCATAGAAGAGGAGCTGACTGCACAGAGAAGTGCCAGTTTCGGCATTTGTAGTAATTTACATGATCTGCTTCCGTACTATTTTAATTAAAATAAAGCTATATTTAATTAAATATAACTGCATTTAAGATGTAAGGTGGGGTCTGCTTATTCCACAACGAAAGTGCTTCTGTATTTAATTATTTCATATTTTTGCATAATAATTCCCTCATTCTTAGCGTTCTACATCATCCTAGCTGTTTGGAAAGTTTAGAGTGCATCTGTAGTGTGAGCTGTGTAATTCTTCCTCTCCTCAGTCAGACGCGAACTGTAGTGCTGCTCTCACACATAATCTGAGTTTAATGTGATCTCATGTTACATTAAATAAGATAATGATAATGTTGACTAATTGTTTCAGCCCTACTCTCCATGTGGTCCTCACTGAGAGCCTTCCAGAAAGGACAAATACTTGTCCCATTTCTTACCAAATATTTCCAATTTGCCAAACTGTTTATATGACATCCTTTCAAATGCCGCCACCCAGCCAATTCGGTGAACCATTATTGAAATGAGGGAGCACCAATTGACTTCCATCCTCTAACAATTATTTGTCTGCCGATCATTATGCTAGTTTGGACCCAGATTTTAGTATATTTGTCACCTAGTTTAATAACCTCCCCATCACCCAATATACAGTACATAGTCTGGTGCAGAATGAAATTTGAGTATCTAAAACCTAACATATAAAATTCTGGACTTTCAACCACAATTCTTGAATCTTAGTGCAGAACCAAAGAGCATGGGCTATGTCTGTCACGAGTAGTTGCTGAGATGAGAGACATAATAACTATTTGCAGGCTTTAATAAAAAGGATGACAGTGAAACAAATAAACAGGAACTCAAAACAACAACAACCAAGAACTGACAAAGAAGGAACTAAAATAGAGGGTTTTATACATATATGGGTTAATGAGGGAATGGACAACAGATGAGAATGATTGGGGAACAGATGGCAGTAATGAGGGCAGTGCATACTGGGAAATGTAGTATGGGGAAACACTTCAAAATAAGAGTTCTACGAAAAATGAGGGAGACAGACTGTGACATAACCCACCCATTAAGGGGCAAATTCTGGCACCCCAAAGTTGGCTGTGAAGGGCAGGAACATACAGGTGGCCAAGGAGACACCAGGGAAAGGATTGGGTCCGGAGGTCTGGGGGCCACCTCAGGGTAGAGACTGGGTCAAGAGATCTTGGAGGCAGCCTCAGGACAGGGAGTGGGTCAGGAGGCCTGGGGTGCCACCACAGGCCCGGGACTGGGTCAGGAGGCCTGGGGGATGGCCACAGTGCGGGGACTGGGCCAGGAGTCCTGGGAGATGGCCACAAAGCGGTGACCGGGTCAGGAGGCCTGGGAGGTGGCCACAGAGCTAGGACTGGGTCAGGAGGGCCTAGGAGATGGCAATAGGGCAGTAAATGAGTCAGGCGGCAGAGGCGCTGGATGAGGGGTGGGCAGAGCCACTGTAAAAGGAGTCTTTGGGAGAGCGGGCAGAACCTCTGGAAGAGGAATCTCTGGAGGAGCGGGCGGAACCGCTGGAGGATGAGTCTCTGGAGGAGCAGGCAGAACTGCTGGAGGAGCAGTCATGGGATGCTCGAGGGGTAAACTCATGGAAGGCGGAGCCATGGGAGGCTCAAGGGACAAAGCCATGGAATGCGGATCTGTGGGAGGCTTGAGGGGCGAAGCCATAGAAGGCGGTACTGTGGGAGGCTCAAGGGGAGAAGCCATGGGAGGCTTGACCAGAGCTGCAGCAACTGGGAACAGATCTGTGTGGTCGTGAGGACAGGCAGTGCCTGGTGGTTGTGAGCACTGGCACCAACTTGGGAACGACCTCCGTGGTCATGAGCACTGACAGCGACTGGGGAACAACATCCATGGTCGTGAGCACTGGCAGTGACTGGGGACCAACCTCCATGGTCATGAGCACTGGCAGCGACTTGGGAACAACCTCATTGGTCGTGAGCACTGGCAGCAACTGGGGAACGAACTCCGTGGTTGTGAGCACTGGCAGCGACTGGGGAGAAGGTGTCCTTTTCCTTCTCCTTCTCCGGACAGCTGGGAGCATAGTCACGGGAGCGGCCACAGGCATAGGCTTTGGGATGGTTGAGGCTACAGGCATGGGCACTGGCTTGTTGACCGTGGCAGGTGTGGAGCAAGGAGCCATGGAAGGCTTAGTACACACTGGGAAATGTAGTCTGGGAAAACAATTCAAAATAATATTCCAAGGAAACACGAGGGAGACAGACTGTGACAAGAACTCCATCCTTCAACTGACATCACCAGTAGGTGGGTGATTCTCATGAAATCCAGATTTAGAAGGTGTCCAGCATCAGAATTTTTAAAATGCCCTTAAAGCCAATTTTCTTTTTGCACGTATAAAAGATTAAGGTCTGAACTTACTATAACCATTATTTTTACAAGATTTAAAAAAATATTTCCTAATTATTTACATTTTTAGATGAAGTCCATAAAAAATGATCATTACCGCAACATGACATTACATTAAATATATGGTTAAAAATGTGTATTTTTGGCTAATGTTAAAGTAGACTCTTATTACCCGTGCTCAAAGCTATGTAAAACTCTGGAGAGATTACTTTTTCATATTTATTATTTTTTGTAATTTCCTTATTTTCTCTCATTACTGAAACATACGTGATGATTTACAATTTCTTTTATTTAATTGTTTTACTAAAAGATAACATACACATTTGTTATGTAGCAGACCTTAAATAAGTAGTGTTGTATAATATGTATATACATTTTAAAACAAAATATGATTATCTAATTATTACTTAATTTGTAAAAAAGATACATGTTGCGGTAATGAAAATGCCATTTCGGTAATGAGAATCAATGTTTCGGAAATTAGATTTAGCTCACACATTATCGTTGACAAAGGGGTTTGATGCCTAACCCTATTTTACATATTTAAAACGCATACAATTTTTAAAATAATATTAATTTCATGAACAGTTTCATTTTCTCATTTATCGTAATCATCACAGTACCATGCCTTGTGTTAACAAGTGTTGTCTATATAAGTTACAATGTTATGCTCATAAAGAATCATGTCATGTAGCCTACACTGTAGTACTAACAAATATACAACCATTAGTATAAATATTATCATTCTAGTAAAACACATAATCATGTGTTCATGAGAACTTTTTCAATGTAACATATTATCATGTGGTCCTGAGAAACATTTAAATGTAACAGCATCATGTGCTCTTGTAAAAAGATTTTAGTTTAGCTAAAACACTTTGGTCCTGACATTCAACCACACAACCTTTTTCTGAGAATAATTTCATGTGAAGAACTTGAATAGCAGCAACTCGATTTATGAGTTGGTCAAACAACTAAAACAAACAACTGGAACGACTGCTTTGTACTAGAGATGCACCGATCGACCGGCCAGGGACCGGAATTTACCGCATGCTCAGCCCGGACCGGTAACCGGCCGGTCAGCCTCACGTCTTACCGATTCCAAGCCGGTCCGTTTTGTTGCCAGCGGCGCAGGCAATAACGTCACAGCCGCATGTAAACATGTCATTGGCGTGGGAGATCTTCACTGTGTGAGTGAAGTATATATAAAGTTCGAAATGTGTAATAATTGTAAGGCCAAAGTAAACCGTGGGGGGACCACCACAATAACTTTCGGAACAACAAACCTAATTAGACACTTATAACACCATCACCCAGCTGAAAATGCCCATTTTAAAAAAGAAGCTAAAAAGTGAAAGCGGCTAAAGCTTGTCAGAGCTCAGAGCCAGTCACAAGTCAGCAGCCTCTCCTATCATTCCTTGGAATGAGCAGCGAAAAGACCAAAGCAATTACAAGGAAAATTATGCAATTCATGGCCCTGGATGACCAGCTCTTCTCCATAGTTGAGGACAAAGGGTTCAGAAATCTGATACATTTCCTCGATACAGAGTAGGAGGTACTTTCCGACGTCGCGTTGCCCGAGTTGTTTAATCTCGTGTCATGTCACACACGCAGCCTGTTATCTGTCAACATTTGGGTACACAAATCCGGGAGAGGGGAAGGGGGGTGATGGATGGCAGAGGCAGGCTAAATACATACAAATTGTGCCGTTGTGATTTAACGTAATTTTTCCCACCGTGTCCGATATTAAAATCAGTGCGACATACATTACAAAAGGCGTGGGCATTGTCGATATGGCTTCGGGATATGAAATTCAATTCTTCCATCCAGCTGTTGTTAAATTTACATGTATATTTTGTTTTTTCACCGGCGCACCAGCTGATTCTTCTCCTCCCATCTACCAGTGATGCTTGATTTAACATCCCGCGTCTACTACCTGCGCGGATATCAACAGTGCAAATGGGTTGTAGGTTGCCAGATTGTGGTCATGGCAACTGGACCACCTTGGAATAATATATTGATGTGATTATTCATATAACGTGGTTTGGGCCATACAAATTACGGGAGTTTTTTTTGGGAGAAATAACAAAACGGGAGACTCCCGGGAAAAACGGGAGTGTTGACCGGTATGCAAGCCATTCCTGAAGCAGTGCTCTGTTTTACAACTGATATTTGTACATCTAACGTAAGTTGAGCGTATTGGACACTTCAGTTTTTCAGATCTTTAGAATTGTTTTGTTAGACGAGTAATAAAGAGAAAAAGGTCCATTTATAAAAATAGTGGAAAATGACATCTGTTATATAAAGCAACTCATTTGCAGTTAATTGTTATTTCTACCTCTTTCCAGTCACAGAGCACTTTATTTTCAGAGTTGTTTAAGTGAGAGAAGATCCTGTAACTTAGTGCAGTTTGGGGGAAATTGTAATGTTTAATAATTAATTTTATTATGAAAATAAAATTTAGCATTGAAGCAAGGTAGATTTTATTTGTATATGTGGTCAATAATAGTTCTTGGAAAGAAAATCAGAAAAAAATCGGTATTGGCAGGTCACACTTGCAAAAAATCGGAAATCGAAATCGGCCAAGAAAATTGCAATCGGTGCATCTCTACTTTGTACCAATCACGTTTTCCCCCAACTGTAACTCATTCATGAGCGTTTTTTATGTTTTGCCCATATGTCAGGTAAAATGCAGAAATGTCTAGCAGAGGAGGTGACATTTCTGCATGGTTTACGCAATTTGTTCAAGAAGTGTTTAAGGCAAATATCAAGTTATATTGAAATGAGCAAGAGTTATAGTGCATGTCCCTCCTTCAGAAGTCTGTTTCTCATCACCGAAACATTGAGTATCTCCACCGCAACAGGCCTTCAATTGTTGCGGTGAATGATAATGGTGTTGCGGAGGATGAGCGAGCTTAAACATTCTTGCTAACTGTGGAAGCTAAATGAGGGTTAGCTAAACTTTCCCTCTCTTTTTATATTTAGACCATAATGGGGTATATAGTAATCAAAAAATTAAAACGGCAACATTTTTTAAAACTTCAAACTCATGTTTCAGTAATGAGAACTAAAAAGTTGTGTAGGTACCATGACAAACAAAATTTTAACTTTTATTTGGAGAGAAAAATAAGAACTGCTTACCTGGTAGCCATCTTGAGTGTCACAGTCAATTATGTCCCTTCCAACAAAATTTCTTGAAAATGTTAGTTCCTTGAGGACTTAAACAATGATTGAAAATTGTTATGGAGGATGAGAAAATTGGTCTTGGACACATTTATATTCCTTATTGTTGTCACTACATTTACCAATGATCAACAAATACCACATGTTTCTTTACTGTAAATGTTTATAGTATAACATGCACTGAAGCTTTTTATTTTTTATAATTTTTAATTATAAATATTTCCATCTCAAAGAACACAAATCCAGTCATGGACACGTTGCGGTAATGAAAAATTTCCCCTTAAATGTGGAAAACACAACAAAATTGGTTTTGATGATGTCATTTGAAATAATGTGCAAAATAGTACATGAAGAGATGTTTATAACTGTATCCTTCTTATTTTGATAGCATTTACTTTTATCATCAAAATGTTTCATGACACCTCATATGTCTAATTTCGCGAGAATCACCCAGGTAGGTCTTTTAAACAAAGTCTAAACCATCTATAGAGGGTCCAGTAGAAAGGATGACAAATCTTAAACTGAATTAGGTGTACCCTTGAGTCAGGCAACCCTAGAACTTGTTTTAACATTTTAAAAAATACTTTCCCACTCCCCATCCTCCAATACCAAGTTAAAATCTCTTTCCCATAACCTCCTAAGAGCTGTTAAAGCCCAGTCACCAAGACTCTGAATCAATGAGGAATAATACACAGACACTTCATGCCACTTTCCAAAGGCTGTGAGCACCATTCAGAGGGTGTCTGAAACTTTAGGGGGCTGTGTAACACCAAATATAGTACAAAATAAATTGCACTACTACAAATACCTGAACAATTGAGACCTAGAAATCCCAAATTGTGGTTTAATATTTTCAAATGATCTCAATGCTCCGTTTTTATGATGTTCACCAAGTAAAACACCCCTCTCCAACCATTCTTTCCATAAAAAGGGGACTTGTTAATACACACATTGGGATTCAGCCAAATAGAAAATTTGTGGGCAGAACTGAAAAAGCATGTGCGAGCAAGGATGCCTAAAAACCTAACTCCATTATACCAGTTCAGTCTGGAGGAATGGGCAAAAATTCCAGCAACTTATTGTGAGAAGCTTGTGGAAGGCTACCCATAACGTTTGAAATGCTACAGCGCATTGCCGGCAAGATGCCACCCTGGGTGCATGCCCATGTCGCCTATACCTAAATCTGCTAGTGACTGCTGCTAACGGTTGTTTATAAATAACTTCATCCACCCAATAAAAGTGTTCCCAAACCCATACATTTCCAAAATCTTAAAAAGATAGTCCCATTCCACCCTATCAAACACCTTCTCGGCATCAAATGAAAGGGCAGCAATCGGGGTCTGATCATTCGCAACTGATCACATAATATTTATAAAATGTCTAATATTATCAGAAGAACTGCGACCATGAATAAACCCCACTTGATCTATATGTATAAGAGATGTAATAACGCTGCTTCGATTAGCTAGAATTTTAGATAATATTTTTACATCTAACTGGATCAGGGATATTGGATGATAACTTTTACATTCATTTGGGTCCTTATCTTTTTTATGAATGAGACTGATGGGGACTTGCTTCATGGTTGGTGGTAGTTCACCTTTTTTTAATGACTCTGTGTAAATTTCTAACATACGTGGAGCCAGTTCTGTGACATAAGATCTAAAAAATTCTGCAGCAAAGCCATCTGGCCCTTGTGCCTTACCTGTTATATCTGAGTCAAGCCAGTCTTATTGATCATGTCAATTTAGGAAGTTCTAATATTTCTGTGGCCATTAGGGGTAATAACCCACAATAGTATACCCAAAGTATAGTCTAACTACACCACTCCCATTTATTGGACTGGGATGGGAGGCCCAACTAATACCCCAGAATAAAGATATACCCCACACTAATGATATTCAAGTAAATGAATCAATTGAAGGCTGATGTAACAAAAGCAACGTAAACAATATTTATTTGAAATCTTCAATCAGAATGGTTAAAATATTTCTTTATATACAAAACAACCATTAATGACAGTAATACATCAGCGGCACTTACATGAATTCGCATAAATAAATATTCATATGAAACACTACAATAAATGAGGTTGGGCTGGACCACAGTGCTCAATGTTGACAGGGATCCACGTTTAATTCACCATGAGTACAATGCTCCGAAGGAGTTCAGCACACCAAAACAGCAACCGAGGTTATACTATATCAACCATAAAATGTTTTATTAGGACACACCAATTCTAAAATCACACCACACAAATGGTCACCTTAATACATTGAACATTGAGCCCTGCCCACTAATTATAAGAACATAAGCAATGACCACTTCAGTATAATAACAAATAAAGTGCGAAAAGCGCTCTATGATCAGCTGTACAGAAAGCTGTCCAAATTTCACATACCACTAGCACTTCCCTACCCCAAATTTAGACATTGCACACTGCCCAAATACAACAAGTTGTCTCAATAGTAAAATATCCATAATCAGAAGAACATGACCTTAATCATAAAGTTCCCAGGCCTGATATAACTGAATGATAAAAACATACAAAAGTTTCATACATGAGAAAACAGTGGCTGGATGTCCAAACAGAGTACACAAACTGCAAAGACCTAGAAAGACAAAAACACACTTATTTATTTATTCCCATAACACCCACCCATGCACCCCACTGATGATATACATTGAAAACACTTATAAACATTTGGAACACTCACGAGAGACGGTGTTCATTCACAAAAGGCTCCTAATGACCCTGTGTGCACTGAAGCGCACAAATGCCGGAGCGGCACCAGCCCGTGCGCACGGATGAAGGAACGCACGGGGCCTGGTATAATGACGGGCTACACATAAAACAAACATGAGTCTTTGCAAGACCAAAGTCTAACAATTAATTGGATATCAGACTAACAGATACCTACTTTGGGCTAAACCGCCCGCACAAACACACGGCAGCAATTATGCAAACACTCTGTAACACCAGCACCGTCTGTTAAAAACCATGGACTATAAATATACGCAGAGCGTAAAGCAGGGGACCGTCTCAATGCCTTGACTATACGTACCTGGACACGAGAGAGAGCATTACCAGCGAATATCAAACTTCGTTCTGTTTACCCGCCCATTCTACAAAATAAACCACAATAAAAAAAAATCACACCACAGCATCTCACGGCTCACATCAAAACCACACTCTTTAAGGGAAGCATACCTACCGGCGTTAAACTCCGAGCGCTTCCGCGATTCCGTTATTGGTGACTGCACATGCGCGCGCGCGCGCACACACACACTTCCACACGCGGGACGCCAACACCTGGCTGACTGCCGCCTACGCTCACCTATAATCGCGGTTCCACTCCCCTCCGTTTCCTGTCTAAGCGGCCGACAAAACAAAAGAACCCGCCCTTATGGACACCTCTACATTTAAGCCCTTGCTGCTCGCTCCTGGGTCCTAAAGTCCCACTGGCTACATCTCTATGAAGTTGGTAATATCCTTATTGATAGACGAAGACGTGGAGCTATAAAGATCGAAATAGAATTCTTTAAAGGCCTTATTAATTACTGTAGCAGAAGTAAATATATTGACTGCAGAAGACTTCACTGAAGGAATGGTGGAAAACAAATCTCTCTGTTTTATGTATCTGTTAAGAAGTTTCCTTGCTTTATCCCATGATTCAAAATATGTCTTGTCCTGAATAACCAAAATGTAACCTTCTGAGACAGATTAGTATTGTACCTATATTTTAGCTGGGTGAACTCTCTAAGACCAATGGATGACAATCGGAGCTTCAGCTGTTTCAACTCTTTTCAAATTCTATGAATTCTTGTGCGTTGATATTTTTAATGAATTAGGTATATTATATGATCCGCCCCCTAAGAACTGCCTTAAGCGCCTCCCATGCCACACCCACAGAGAACACTGAGGACCAGTTGTCTACATAAATATTGACTTTTGTCTTTAAAAAATTTTGAAATGCTGGGTTCTGTAGAAAAGTTGTATTAAAGCACAATCTATATGATTTTATTTTCTCTATATGCAGCAAGATCTCTAAACACACCAAAGCATGATCTGAAACTAAAATGTTCCAAATTGGGCAGTCATTGGAAAATGGAATAAGTGACTTAGATATAAAGAAAAAATAAATTCTAGAGTAAATCTTATGAACTGATGAATAAATGGTGTTGTCCCTCCCAGATGGATTCAGAAGTCTCAAAATGTCTGTTAGACCAATATTTTTTACACATCCTCTGAGGTGTCAACGATGCTCTAAAGGGTTTACATGCCTTTGCATTACTATGATCAAGGAGTGAATCCATTAAAAGATTGAAGTCATAACCATATCATGAAGGATCCCAGCTGCTTTCCCTCAAGATCTATAAAAAAAGTTCTGATCATCAGCGTTGGGTGCATAAATATTAGCCAAAAAAGTTTTTTTCCCCTGTATTTCAGTAAAAACAATAAGACTCTTCCTAAATTGTCTTTGATCTGTTCGAGACATTTGAATTGTAAATGCTTACTTATCAATATGACTCGAACCAGTACTGCAAAACACATCCTTATTTTTCAGCTTCCTGTGAAGAAAGGTGCGTTTCTTGGAAGGAACACAATATAAAAACCTTCCTTCATTTTATAGGGTGCCCCAGCCTATTAACGTCAAACTTGGAGAGAAATATTTTACCTAAATCAAAGTGTGACATATTGACATGTACAGATAAATTGTGTCCCCAAGGCAAAATTATACAGACAACTTTCCAACATTGATGTAACAAGTCCTGAACAAGCCACAGAACTGAAAAAAGAGCTTCAACCCCACGTACAACAGTCAAAATGGCATCCATCCCCTGGAAATCCGACGGTCCATGTACACTCACAAGATTTTCCACAACACTATTGGTAAAGGATTGCTCAAATCCAGTGTTTTTTTTTTTTTTTTACATAAACCATGCCATTAAATTGCATAAAATGTATTCTATAAAATAAGCTCCAGTAAATAACCCGCAAAATCGAACCCCCAAAATGAACAAATGAACTCAACAATAAGCCAATAAAGGGAGATTAAAAAAAAAATGAGTAGAGCGAGAGTCAGTGGGCAGTCAACAGTATAACATACTCTCTCAGGCTGCATCCGTAAAATGCACGATGTGTAGTCTGCAGGGAAAATGAAGGCAATAGCTTGTCATGGGCATGTAAAAACGTGCGACTACCCTTGGAGTCAATTCTTAGCTTAGCAGGAAAAAGCAGTGCGCAGCCCACATTCTGTTGGTGAAGCAATTTTTTACACTCTGAATCTGTTGTGCTTTGCTTGTGTCATACTAGCAAAGTCCGGAGAAACCATGATGTTGTGGTCCTCCTAGCACAACTTTAATTTATTTCTTACTGCTCGTAGAATAAAGTCTCTGTCAGCCGACTGCAAGAACCTTGCCAGGATAGATCGGGCCATCTGCCATGGGCAGCTGACCAAAGACTCTGTGGGCGCAATAAATTTCAAGCTGGCGTTCCACTGTGTCGATCAAATTCTGAATGAGCCCGTCAAAAATGTCCCTATATCTTCTGGGATTCCAACAAATTGAACATTTTTAAGCCTGCTCCGATTTTCCATATCCTCTAGTTTTTCCCCCACACGTGTTCCATATTAGCCTTGGTAGCAGGCGGGTTAGCCTGTAGATCTCTTTCGGCCGACACCAGAAAAATGTTTCAACATCGTCCATTCTTGTGATCAGTGTGGAAATGTTCTACTCCATAGATGTGATCGCTCGATGTATTTCTGCGAGGCCCTCCAAGTCAGTCGAGATTTTTATCAGCACTGCATAAATGATCAGATCTCCAGACCTACTTCACGAAGCTCATTGCCACCATCGACTGGCCATCCTGATCCTCCGAGGCGTCTGACGCGTGGGAACGCAAATACTTTTTTATGTCCCAACAGGCAGACGATTTAAACATTTTCAACATCTTGCCCTCCCAGCGGTAATCAAACAAAGCTAGTACAGTTCTCACCAGTTAATATTGCTTAAAAGGATACTGTAACTGTAACAAAACTTAAGCGGAGCTCGCCTCCAAGCGACCAACCTTCGCATGGTGCCACATGACTGTCCGATTTTTACATTTTAGAGTGTAATTTGGTTGTACTTTTGTTAATAATAAGTATAGTTTAAACAATATCCCCAAGTGAAATAATAAGCACACAGGGTAAATTACTATTAAAACAGTTTATTAATAACATCAAGGATACTTATAGAAGGGTGCATGCTTCTTGCTGTTTTAGAGTAAATTTATAGGAGCTATAGAAGCAGCTACATGTGTCAGCAAACAAAAGTAGAAGTGGAGTTTAGCTCTACCCTTATGCTGTGCCAGAGGAAATTGGACTGATCCATTCTTTCAAGTAATTTATCTGTTTGTCTGTTTAAGTGATTTAGTAAATTGATTGCTGTATTAATATAATTTGGATTCAGCTTGCAAGTTCACGGAAATATGATCTTTATGTTTTGGGGTTATTTGAGTAAATTGTTATTTGATACCTTTATTTTGTGTTTGGTAGAGACTTGTAGTCGACCGATATATAGCCGAGCACTATGGATTGTACTTTACTCTTACTGTAGACTGCGTAATCTGCTACTGTGTACATATCGTAAATGGGTCATTCCTACAATTTGGTGACATTCTGGCTTTGAAACTTTTGAAAAATAAAACACACTTTTACAAGTTTCTTCATGTTTCATCATTACAGGGACATTATTAAAGATTGCATTAGTCATACTGGTTAAGCTAAATTACTAAACAAATCAGATGTCCATCCAGTTAAATGGGCAGCATCATGGTGGACAATAGCAGGGTGGACATTCAGTGGATAAATGAGCCATTACATGGTCTGTGATTGATATCTAGTAAACATATTTGTAAACTAATATTTATGATTTTATCTCTGTTAAAATAAATACTATATATTAAAATGTTTAATTATATGAATTTCCCATATATATTACCATCACATGGTGGACATGTTATGCTTGACCACATATGACTACCACCACAAAATAAAAGGAAAACAAATAAAACAAAAGAATTACAAAATTTTAATAACTCAAAGTAATTTTGCAGAAAGGGTGTTGTAAACCTCCAGTGTGTGTGATGTCATTTCCTAAAATACAGTATATCTTCAATGAAAGGTCATAGTATTATGACATAATAGGGTGCACAATACATCAAGGGACACACAAAAAGCTCCACTATCACTGTTAAAATTACACATTTACCACAAATGAATGCATGTTAGTGAATGAGAGAATGTAACACTAAACTCTTAACTGCATGTGGGGGAAGAACAGATATCCAATGATTTAGCATTTATTTTTGTCAAAGATGTTTGAGAAAATGATAGAAAATAGAATAGAAAAGGGGACTTAAATGACACAGAATTGTGGTAATGACCCATATTTACATGCATTCCTGTGCAAGATGCTGCTTTACATTGAAAAACAGCTCGGACAGAAGCAAAAATGTGTTCAGTGTGAACGTCGACTACTAAAAGAAGAGAGAATGGGAGAGAAAAGGCTTAACATGAAAAAAGTGTATTTCTCCTTGGATAAGTGTCATTGTTTTGGCAGTAAATAGTGTTTATCATAAGGGAAATGTAAGAAAATCACGTAAAGTGTTTTAACTACACCTGTAGTACCGTACTTTTATTTTGGAATAAGGCAGTAATGCAGTTTTTCTTTCCTCTCTCTCTCTCTTCCAGAAGAGCTCTGACATATGCAATAAAATGTAATGGCATGTCATGAATAGGTGCATTTACTGGTGTTTTAAAATACCAATGGTGGGAAACAATTAACGCTATAGAATGCTTTATGATTTTGACAAAATGATCATGCTTCTGACAGAAAACACGTGCTGATTGTCTCTGATCTTTTCACAAAATGCCATTTTTTCCCTTGATTATGGGACGATTCCTTATTTTGTTAATTAATTTTACCTAATACTGCTTCAGCGTGAGGGTGACTCTCTCTCTCTCCACTCACTGTCATAAATTCCCTCAGTCGATGACAGCGGTGACATAATTATCAGGGGCCGGGAATGGTAGAATTCATGTGACAATGCACCAACAAAGTGTCTCCAGTTCCACCAAACAGCATCCAATTCAGTTAAAGGGAAACTAACGACAGTAGATTATGGGCTTCTGAAGCAGCAAAACAAGTGGGTATACAGAGGGAATACGCAAATATTGATCCTTAGAAGTCATTATATGCAGACAGCCCTGTGAAAAAGTAAGCATACGGCATATATGTGCATATGGCCCCGACTACACCACTGAGTAGAGACCAAGTTCAATACATGAGCGTGGTGAAAGCAACAGTTTCTGTTCAGCTGACTCTGAGCTAAACAAGGTTTACCTGTTTTAGCCTTTTCGTTGCCATGCCAACTTTTTTCCAGCCATGACTATCACAGCCTGTTTTCCTCAGGCGGTAATAGTTGCAATATTAATTGTGCCAGGTAAATAGTTTTTTTAATAAAGTGCATATTTATAAAGAGACTAATTTACATACAAATGAGGCATGTTTATGCAGAATGAATGACAAAGACTTATTTTAAATACTCAAGATTAAGTGGCATCTCTTCAGAATGTATTGCTTCTGCTTAAATGAGATTACGAGAGATTGTTTTTGTTTCGTTTTTATGTGCTGAAAACCACAGGTTATAAAAGCACAAATGAATTTGCCCCACATTGTTTACAGATTTTTAGGAAATCAACCTATGACTGGCTTACTTATAGTTTTCTCTGCATATTAAGTTGGGGTAGGAGAAAATATTTTAACATCGAAAAAGTTATGACTTAAGCTTTAATATATACAAGCATCTTAGCATACAATTCCTGGAACAGAAATGTGCCTAAATATTAAAGAATGAATAAAACAATCATAGCTACATCAGTATGAAATTCTACAAATGGTCATATTCTAGAAGTGGTTTTGGCTCAAAACTATTATTATCCATCGAATGTATAAAACGTGTAAAGAAAGAGCATTCATCTATCAAGCACAGACTTACCTACAGATGCATGTACAAAAATGAACAGGTGACATTCCTCTTAGCTCTGTGTAACTACTGTGAGGAATTTTGTGGCTATTACTGTGCCTCTCAACCATATGCCTCACCCATAAATACATATTCTTTGTTTATTCTGAAACCACATTCAACCACTCCCACTACAGCAATGCAAATGTTCTGTGCTACACCTATTTAGTCCTGTTCATAGACTGTTCAGGTAAACGTGCTTGTTTCAGACAGTGTGTGAATATGACTCAATACACAAAAAAAAGAAAAAAAAAGAGCAGTACTACTTATTCATAAAATTAAAGGATTTTTGTGTGTCATGTCAGGGGGACATGACACACAAATCAAGTTGACACAAAAAGCTAATTGCACATTTGAACGGTGGGAACAGCATTATGCAATAAATTATGAGTCACTCGTGCAACAAATCATGTTTATCTTGTCACAGTCCCTAGCAGGATATCCTTACACATTTTAATGCTTAATTAAACTGAAGGTTTGTCATCTAACAAGCGTAAACACTGCAGAGGACACGGACTGAATAGACTCATACTGAGCATTGTATTGTCTTTGCACTATGTTCTGTTTTTCAGTTTCTGTACAAACAAACCTTTAAATGCCTGTTGTCTCTCTCTCTCTCTCTCTCTCTCTCTCTCTCTCTCTCTCTCTCTCTCTCTCTAAAAAAGTTGTTGCAACTTGTTGCAATGCCTTGAGTTGTAAGTTTAAAGTTTGGGGTTTACTTTTAAGATGCTGTTTTAGAAGTATTGCAACAACAACAAAAAATACAATGGTACTTTGATATAGTATACCACAGTACATAATGATAACCATATTCAAATACAGTTAAAGTCAGATGTTTACATACACCTTAGCCAAATACTTTTAAACTCAGTTTTTCACAATTCCTGACATTTAATTGTAGAATACATTCCCTGTCTAAGGCCAGATAGGATAAATACTTTATTTTAAGAATATGAAATGTCAGAATGTCTGAATAGTTGAGAGAATTATTTATTTCAGCTTTTATGTCTTTCATCACATTTCCAGTGGGTCAGAAGTTTACATACACTTTTTCATTCACACTAGCATTTCAAACGTTTTGGCTAGCCTTCCACAAGCGTCTCACAATAAGTTGCTGGAATTTTTGCCCATTCCTCCAGAACTGGTGTAACTGGGTCAGGTTTTTAGGCATCCTTGCTCGCACATGCTTTTTCAGTTCTGCCCACAAATTTTCTATTGGCTTGAGGTCAGAGCTTTGTGATGGCCACTCCAATACCTTGACGTTGTTGTCCTTAAGCCATTTTGACACAACTTTTGAGGTATGCTTGAGGTCATTGTCCATTTGGAAGACCCATTTGTGACTGAGCTTTAACTTCCTGGCTGATGTCTTGAGATGTTGCTTCAACATATCCACATAAATTTCCTTCCTCATGATGCCATCTATTTTGTGAAGTGCACCAGTCCCTCCTGCAGCAAAGCACCCCCACAACATGATGCTGCCAAACCCAAGCTTCACGGTTGGGATGGGGTGCTTTGGCTTGCAAGAAATGTGTGCGTCATCCCTTTTTCCTCCAAACATAATGATGGTCATTATGGCCAAACAGTTCAAATAATTTTCATTAGACCAGAGGACATTTCTCCAAAAGATATTTGTCCCCATGTACACTTGCAAACTGCAGTATGGCTTTTTTTATGGCGGTTTTGGAGCAGTGGCTTCTTCCTTGCTTAGCAGCCTTTCAAGTTATGTCGATATAAGACTTGTTTTACTGTGGATGTAGATAATTGTCAACCTGTTTCAACATCTTCACAAGGTCCTTTGCTGTTGTACTGGGACTGATTTGCACTTTTCTCACCAAACTACATTAATCTCTAGGAGACAGATTGCACCTTTTTCCTGAGTGGTATGATGGCTGCGGGGTAACATGATGTTTATACTTGCGTACTATTGTTTGTACAGATGAATGTGGTACCTTCAGGCATTTGGAACTTGCTCCCAAGGATGAACCAGATTGTGGAGGTTTGGCTGATTTCATTTGATTTTCCCATGATGTCAAGGAAAGAGGCACTGAGTTTGAAGGTAGGCCTTAAAAATACATCCACAGGTACACCTCCAGTTCAAAACATCTCCGATCAGAAGCTAATTGTCTAAAGGCACAGTTATCTTAGCATGTATACTTCTGACCCACTGGAACTGTGATATAGTCAATGTGACTATACCAAGGATCTGCAAAGCTGCTATTGCTGCGCGTGGAGGATATTTTGATGAGAAATCTTTGAAGTAGTTAAAGAAGTTCTGAATTTTTTCAAATTGTAATAGTAATTCATCACGTTATTAATGTCCTGACTATACATTGTGATCAGTTGAATACCACTTTGGTGAATAAATTACCAATTTCTTTCAATATGAGCAAAATCTGTACATTATTCCAAACTTTTGGCCTCCTGTGTGTGTGTGTGTGTGTGTGTGTGTGTGTGTGTGTGTGTGTGTGTGTGTATGTGTTGTATACACATTGTCTTACTGTGTGATTCTATATATACTTATATATATTCTATTCACGTTTTATTTTTATTATATTTGTGTATTATTATCTCTGTCTTGTTGTTGTATTGTTTGTGCACTGGAAGCTTCTGTCAAATTGTATGTGTAAGCATGCTTGGCAATAAAGCGCAATCTGAATTGATATGGGACCTCTTTAAAATAGTGCATGAAGCTTCCAGAATATTTTGTCATTTCATTTTAGTTTTTGATGACAATGCTGACTATTACCTGAGAACTCGCATTTTGCCTGAAATTATAGCTATCATCTTTTGTATGAGACAGACGAGACATGGGTTCAAATGATGTGGAACCAAACAGTGGACGCTAGTTCGACTGCTAAAAGTTAATATAACGTTTTTAGATTATCGGTAAGTGGTACTTGAATTTTATCGATATAAATTCTTCGGGTCCTGTTGCAAATATGCTTTCGGAAAACTGGTCTGCAATACACACAGAATGCTTTATCTGTAAATGTAGCTAACATTGTCGAACAAATGAGAGCTATATCAATCGTCATACTCAATACTTTTTTTCTATCCTTAATGAACCCTGAATAGTTAAATAATTTTAAACCTTTCGATTTTCACCATAGTATCCTGGAGTTTAGCAGTTCTCACCTTTGAATGTAGATGCAGTGCGCTCTCGTAAGTGTCAATATAGCCCGGGTGGAGCTGGCTGTCTGTTGAGCTTTTATATATGGACGAGGTCCTGATTCCACAAACGCAGACAAAAAGTGCTCAAGACGTTTAGGTGAGTTCTTGGAACACACCCATCACAGTTATGCAAAACACAATATGTGTATTGTTTGTGCGTATATTAATAAACTTATTTAACGATTTTATCAAAAGAATGTCTCTTGGTTGACAGTGAAGCTCGTGGCCATCTATGCAAAACAGGAAATTCTGGTGACACAGGTAATAATGATCTGAATATAAGAGGAGAATTTAATTAAAAAGGAAAGCATAAAAGCGAAAAGTGAAGCTTTATAAATATAATTTATTCAAGGGATGGTTCACCCAAAATTGAAAATTCTCTCATAATTTATTCACCCTTTTGACATCCCAGATGTGTGTGACTTACTTTCTTCTGCAGGACACAAATAAAGATATTTCGAATAGTATTTCAGCTCAGTGGGTCCATACAATGCAAGTGAATGTTGACCAAAATATTGAAGTGCCAGAAAGCACATAGAGTCATCATAAAAGTAATCCATAAGACTCCAGTTGTTAAATCCATGTCTTCTGAAGTGATATGATACGTGTGGGGGAGTTACAGGACAAGGAAAAGAGAAAATAAATCATATTTGCACAACAGCCCAGTAGGTGGCGATATTATCACAAAGAATGAAAATAGGCAAAAAAATAGAAGAACTCTTGTGAATGTGCAAAGTAGGGCTGTGTGAAAGGAGATTTATTGTAATCAAGGACTTAAATATTGATCTGTTTCTCACCCACATCTATCATATCGCTTCTGAATACATGGACTTAACCACTAGAGTTGTACTGATTGCTTTTATGCTGCCTTTATCTGCTTTTTTTGAGCTTCAAAGTTCTGGCCACCATTCACTTGCATTGCATGGGCCTACCGAGCTGAAATATTCTTCTAAAAATCGCCATTTATGTTCTGAAGAAGAAATAATTTTTTTCACGATCCTATTTTCTGGTGTTTGTTTCCACAGCTCCATGTGAGTGGAATGTGGGAACATTTGTGTGAAAAGGTGAATCGCAAAATCCTTGTGACTGTGCTGTTTCAGAAGAATATTTTACATTACATACACAACGAGCACCAAGTTTAGTTCACCTGCATATATTATGTTTGACACAGTTTTGTGTGTGCAGGTGGAATCAGTGTTGACAAATCACAGAGATTCTGTGTTGGAGGTGAGCGAGACCATATTTTATATTTTAAACAGTTCTGTGCAAAAGTTTTAGGCATTTGTGAAAAATGTTGCAAAGTGAGGATGTCTTCAAAAATAATGTTATTATATTTGTTATTATTGTATAATTATATTATTAAAAATGCCAAAGAAAATAATGGCAGAACAATGGTGAACTTTCATGAAGGCAAGTACTATTTAGTATGGTTAAGTCTAGATCTAGATGTCCATGGACAAATTATTGACAAAGTTTTCCTCCTGTTGGTCATGTTTGAATTTCAGATGACTTTAATCATCAGGCCTGTGTGCTGCTGAATTCATATAATTCTCGTTCAAATAAAATGTCCAAACAAATGCATGCAAATACAGTCTCCAGTTACTTTTGATCCCTTTTTGTGGTGTGGGGGATTTTGGCTTGTGAAAATGATGAGTGGCTTTGGAATACCACTAACCACAGTCGCTGGTGAGCCAAAAATTAAATGTCAAGCCCTGGTCATGATATTGTAGTAATGTAATATGGTGATTCTACACTAAATGTCAAAAACCAGCTGTGGAAAAAGTCTTAAAAACAACAACAACAACAACAACAACAAAAAAAAACAATCTTGGATTTGAGTATTTTATTTTATCTAATGTACCACCTAGGCAGACTTTTACCATCATTCTTCCATAAATGTCACTTGCCCATAGACAGTTTTGAGTTACTGTTGTTGATTGTTACAACAAAGACAGTAATGACAAAAACTGTACGTCAGCCATTTCTTCAAAAAGACCACATGACCATTTAATCTAGCATGTTTAAGTGAATGTATATGAGTTTTAATGAATTGCAGGTTTATTTTTTATTTTTGAAATGTTGAATTTCTAAAGCATAGTTTGCAGCATTTACTGACTGTAGAATGACCCAGCAGCACAGCAGCTTTATATCTATAATGTTGCTTTTCCATCATATACAGATGCAGCAGGCATCCTGCTAACTGGTCCACAGGGAAAAAGACTTTTCCTGCAGTGACAGACTGGTAATAGCAAGTCTTCATCACAAACAGCAGAATGAATGAGCAAATGCTAGCTAGTTTAAAAGAGTGACTGCATTTTACTCAGTTTTGTCCACAAGGGGGTACTGTACTGTTATTTTTCCTTTCCCTCTTCTAAGAAACCAGAAAGGAAAGTTTAAAGTCATTTGATCGGCTTTTGACAAAATACAGCTACACCATTTTGAATGTTCTCTCTTATGCCCATAGTTTGCTCTCAACATTGGTCTTCAGTTTCACACACATGAGGAATTCTTCTTGGGCTGGAACCCACTCAGTTGAGCGTGCCTATTTTGGACCCTGTAAATGATTTGTCTTACATTTTCTATTTCTGTGAATTCTTCATATTTTTCATTTATGTATCCATGTTAAAACATGTATACAGTTTAGTTGTGTTTTGAAGTGTACTTTCAAATTGTGTGTGATTATGCATTTTTTTATTCGATTTTATAGAGAAAATTAGACTATAAAATGTGTCTTTACTATCCTCCTGAAGCCTCACTCACATCTAAAAAAACAGGAAGTCGTTGCTGCTGTGGGATTCCCTGAACATCTTTTGTGATGTGTATCAGTGTGCTTGTCTTTTTTAAACTCCTTCCAGGTACAGAGTTACTGTAAGATCTAACTTTTTTCCCCAGACACACATCATCCCATAAAGCCATGCATATGTGAACAGGGTGAGTTCAAGCTCCGCTCTAACACAACTGCCTGTAAATTAAGTGAGCTCAGAGACAGGCAGCAGACTTCTAAGAGCAGGTTTGTGCACCTGTAGTTTAGAGAATTTATCACAATATTAGTCAGAAAGTGGGTAAAAGTTTGATTCTGTGAAAGTCAGAGGGGAAAATAAATACAGTGGCACCAAAAAGCATTTGGACACTTAAGCCACAACTACTATGCATGAATGTCATTGCATCATATAACAAATATCAAATTATGTGGCATTTGTCTTAAAGAAAGATTTTCAAGCGATACGTTTCACAAAAGGTTTTAAATTCTGAAATGATCAATAAAATTCAAAATTAAAAAGTATTTATACATTTTCTGTTTGTCAAGTGTTCAGAGATAATGTCCATAGCTAATTTGATAAACATCACCTATGTGAACATCAGGGGAAATTACTTTAGACATCCACTAAAAATCATTTTGAGGCAAGGCTAGGCTAGCTAGCTCACTAAAACATAATTCACTAGCTTAGAAGTCATTGTAAAAATGTCAAAGGCCTTGTTCAGATCAGATGTTTTGCCTATCCAACTCAGATCCGTTTAATTCTTTGTATCTGAACAGAGAAAAAACACATGAAATATATTCAGTAATAATATGATTCTATATTCACAAGCCTAATCCAAACCACCTGTGTGGGTGGGTCTAAATATGACTCAAATCTGACTTTTGTTCATGTGTTTCTGTCTGAACTGTCAGATCAGATTTCATGTGTCATATATTGTGAGATGGTTGTTACGTCAACTATTGTGACAAGGCATTTCATGTCATTGCTTATGCCAACCTTTCCCATTTTTTAAGGTGTTGTCTGCGCTGAATGTGCGCCGATTTGGATACCGCCCTCATGATAATCATAATCAATGTTGAAATATCCATTGCTAAAGTCTCACCCATGGTGAACTAGTGGCACAAGTTTGCATTGTTAGTATGACAGCCAATGTGGATGTGCTGCAAAAGCGACTACCGTCTGAACAGAAAAGCAGTTCGGACCGTTGATCAAAAAAGTCAGCTCCTGGCAGCAGTGTGACAGCATGTGAACACGCTCTAAAGGAAGGCCAAATCGTAGAAGTGGACAAAACTAATCCTGACCCTGAGTCTAGAAAATTGTATTTATACCCCCATTTCCAAAACAAATGCTTATTTATCATCTTTACCGTCAGTTTCTACAGTTGAATGACCTCCAGAAGTCTTAATTCCTACAATTCTTTCCACACATATGTAGACGTCAGTCAAAATTCTAGAGCTCCATGCAGATTTTTCAATATCACAGCAAGTCTGGAACAAGCAAAACATAACAACTGGGTAGGTGTGTTTACCATAATTTATTTTGCTGGAATATTTAAAGGGATGGCTCACCCAAAATTGTATTGATTTGAGTTATTGATCAAAAAACCTGACACTAGCACAGTGTAGGTTGCCTGGGACAGCTGTCAGTTCTACAGTTTAGGGGTTGTACCACAATATTTGACCTCAGAATGCCAAGATTGATCCATCAGAATCAGGTATTCCAGAGAACTGTGAAGACATAAAAAACATGTAAATGCACACTCACTGATTGATCCAATTTCATTTGTTTTGCTGTCTTCAGTCCTGGGAGATGGTTCCTTCGGCCACCAAGCACGTCCCAGTAAATGACAAAGCACAGCTACAAGTGAGTGAATGGCAACAACAAGTTAATGGCAATAACAAGCTAAGCTTAATCAATTTGACCAATTTTCTGCTAAGAAATCACCATCCTTATTTCTCTCTGTCTTTCTTCATTTCAATAGGAAAAAGAAAATTTTTGTGCCTAGATTTAGTGACGAGAGATCTGAATTCCTCTTCATTCAGTTCTCTGAGGGCTGAGCTTTACGTTTGACGCTTAAAAAAAAAGTCTTCATGGCATCATGGCATTCCTTTGAGATTCTGTTCCATGTTGGCATGGTTGCATCACACTGCAGATTTGTCAGCTCATTCATGCTGCGAATCTCCCATTCTACAGCATCCCAAATGTGTTCTATTGGATTCAGATCCGGTGACTGGGAAGGCCACTGAAGAACAGTGAACTCATTGTCATGTTCATGAAATCTGTTTGAGACGACTTTTGCTTTGTGATATCATGCTGGTAGTAGCATTATAAGATGGGTAAATTGTGTCCATGAAGGCACGCACATAGTCAGCAACAATACTTACATAGGCTGTGGCATTCAAGCAATGATTTATTGGCATTAGCGGGCCGAAAGTGTTACAAGAATACATTCCACACACCATTACACCACTGAACTGTTGACACAAGGCATGTTGGGTCCATGGGTTCATGTTGTTGTTGCCAAATTCTGATCCCACCACCCCACCATCTGTGTGCCTCAGCAGAAATCGAGATTCATCAGACCAGTCTACGTTTTCCAGTCTTCAACTGTCCAGTTTTGGTGAGCCTTTGCCAACTGTAGCCTCAACTTTCTGTTCTTGGTTGTCAGAATTGGAACCTGATGTGGTCTTCTGCTGTTGTTGCCCATCCACCTCAAGGTTCACGTGTTGTGCAGTCTGAGATACTCTTCTGCTCATTACAGTTCTATAGAGGGGTGTGACAAAGTCTCTGACTTTCTGAAGGAGGAAGCAGGAGCCAGGTAAACAATCCAACGTGAGTTTTATTGCTACACTTTTCAGCATCAATCAACAAACTGCTTTTCAGCACACCATAAAATGCATGAGCACACAGTCAGTGTCATGCATCTCTCTCTCTCCCCTCCGGCAGTCTGGACACCCTTTTTATCCCCCTCCAGCTCTCACTGAAACCCAGAACAGCTGTTAGAGATAATGTCCCACAGGTGTCAATCCTTACTGTTCTCCTTCTCCTGGCCTCGCTCTCCACAGACACTGGTCGGCCACACCCACATCACCACTTGGGGTTATCTGAGTTACCGTAATCTGTCTAGCAATTCTCCGTTGACCTCTCTCATCAACAAGGCATTTCCGTCCATAGAAATGCCGCTCACTGGATGTTTATGGCATCATTCTGAGTAAACTCTAGAGCAGTGTTTCCCAACCTTTTTTCTGTTACGGCAAACTTTTTACAACTAAAATATTCTACGGCACACCACTATCCCACATAGGCTAACCATCATCAATATTTTTCCTTTTCTTACTCAAACCTTCCGCCTGGTCCACATCGACTTAAACTGGGTGCTCGCCTGTGCTTAATCAAATGCATCAAGGGAGACTGATGCTGAAGCAATTGTCATTAGATTTTGTATCTTTGCCTCAGACAGACGACTTCTCGTGGCAGTCAAAACGCCTCATCAAACGCTGCATCGCCCTCCACGTGAAAAAAGTTGCAAAAATCATCAAAGAGGGACGATTTTACAGGTTCCCACGTAACAAAATGGGAGTTGTGCACATAAACATTGAAAACATGTATTTGGAAGAGAGAAAATAAGCTTGCAGTTGCTTTGATAGCAGAAAGTAATAAAATGACTTGTTTATGTTTAGGTCTAAGCATTTTCTTGGTGAATTTAAATTCAATTTCACATTCAATGTTTCTTCACAAATTTGGACAGTTTTTAAATATTTATTGTTGCTTAGTACTCTCAAATACATTATTGTTGAAGCAAAAACGTGTGTGAAGTGACGTCACTTCATAGACTTCAATGTAATCTGCAGCGCTGATGCGAGTCATGTGAAAGACCCTTAACATATATAAGTCACTTGTAAAATTAATCATTGCTCTTCACAATCAAAAAGGTGACCGATTATGATTTCAGTATGGCGAATTTCTCAGAAAGGTGAGGAGTTTGGATACTTGAAATTATAATTTCTTTCATAATTATTTATTTTGTGGAATTTTATCATTTTCCACAGCATGCCTGACAATATTTCATGGCACACTATTGTGCCGCGGCACAGTGGTTGGGAAACACTGCTCTAGAGAGTGGTGTGTGTGAAAATCCAAGGAGATCAGCAGTTACAGAAATCCTCAAACCAGCCCTTCTGGCACCAATAATAATGCCACTGGCATTGAAACCTTGTGTCTCAATTATTGGTGTACAGTATAGTAAAATATAGTGTGTTACCTGTTCCCTGGTCAAAGTCCATACCAGGAGCCGTCCAGGTAAGAAGTACAGCGTCCTGGATTTCAGCACTCAGATCTGGGAAATTTGGATCTTTAGTTGTACCTTTAATAGCCACCTCAAAACTCTCTCCAGTGGCTGTTCTGGTGAAGCGTCCTACCACACAGTTCTGTTCTGTACCTCAGTAACTGGAGGCTTCAGAGGGTTCTGCTCCACTAACACCTGAAAACAGAGTGGACATCAAAAGCTGCATTATACTGTAAGTGATTTTAGAAGGGGACAACTTGCTAACCCATTAAACCTATTTTTGATTTATTATCCCAACTTTCTAATTGGTCTCCACATCGTTGTGTAGCTTATTTTAATGACAGCTGCATAGCTACACATTAGGATTATATAAAACCTAAAGGAATTCAAAATGATGGACAAATGAGGAAATCTGGCTCTTGTTACACTTTTAAACAAACAAGGTTTTTAATCCGTTTGCTTTATGATATATTAGCAGTCTTGATGGCATGGTTTATCATTCACCACATATACAGGTATGTATAGGGCTCCACCCTTTTTTTTGGAGAGCAAGTTTGACTTGCCCTTCTTGATTCTTCACCCTCATTTTCAAGCTGCTTCTCCCATTTTTTAACTGAGTGTAATTCCTGGAATAGACACCATCATCTTTGAAAGCATTTGTGATTTAAGCACAGTTTGGAAATGTATCATAATGTTGTTTGTTTACATTTATTTGAAATGAAATGCAAAATCCGGTTTCTATGTAATTTACCCACTCCCTTGTCCAGGTGTTGAAATGTTTGTGTAGTTCCAGACTCTGATTCCAGTGTCACCCAAACTACAGCATTTATTACAGGCTTGTAATTCTGACTATCCTCAGCAAACACTGGCATAGGTTTACTGCCGTCGCTGAACAGCTGGTTCATGTGGGCTTTGACAATAATAGGGGGAACATCAGCACGATCTGCTTGACTTGTTACTGTCATGGTCAAAGACTGAAGAGTTCCACTTAGAATACTGTATTTCCAGTTTCCAGGCTATCGAAAACAAGATAGGAAAAGCTAATCAATAAGATTGCTGCATCACACACTGTAGTAGTTGAATATATAGCTAAATATCCTCAGTCAAGCTACCTTAAAAAATGTATTACTATAAGTTGCTTACAAAAATGAGCTAACTACAGTACATTCAAGAAACTTTAAGGGGTAATATCTTTTTTAAATATGAAACTGTCCAGTGATGTAACTTATTAGGATTTTTTTACAACTATATCTATACATTTTGTCTGTTTACATATGTAAATGTTGCATTCTGATGGGCTTGTTGACTATAAAGTGCATTTAACAATTCATGCATGCGGTTCGAGCAGTCTTTCCAGCAAGAACACATGCATGTGAGTGTTTGAAAGCAGCTGGCTGAAAGTCAAACAGCTCACAGGTACCAAATTCAGTCAGTACTCTGTACTGTAGAAAGAACCAAATGTGTATTTTTTGACACTGAGTGCCGCAGCACCCTAATGGGGAACCACTGATTGTAAATAACGAGATAATAATCAGTTAATTTACTTTCTTCACTCTTGTGCTTCTAAAACATCCAGGGCTATTCAGAAAAGATCCAGGATGACAACCTCAGCCCAGGTCCAGCAACAACCCTCATGAAGCATAAATGTAATATTCATTATGTATTAAGCAAAATCCTGCGGTAAAAACACCTACTGTCACTATTCCGCAACATCTAAAAGGGATAGTTCATCCAAAAAGGAAAATTCTCTCATTCACTCACCCTCATGCCACCCCAGATGTGTTTGACTTTCTTTCTTTAGCAGAACACAAATGAAAGATTTTAAGAAGAATATCTCAGCTCTGTTGGTCCATACAATTCAAGTGAAGGGTGGCCAGAACTTTGAATCTACTAAAATCACATAAAGTCACATAAAGTTAGCATAAAAGTAATCCATAACTTTTAACTCCAGTGGTTAAATCCATGTCTTCTAAAGCAATATGATAGGTGTGGGTGAGAAACGGATCAATATTTATCATTTATCAATATTTAATATATATATTTGGTAATATTTATCCCTATAAATCTCCACTTTCACTTCCGCATTATTCTTAGTGCATATCACCACCTACTGGTCGAGGCTGGTCAAAGGTGGAGATTTAAAGTAAAAAAGGACTTTATATTGGTCTGATATAAAGAGAGTGGTATTTTTTTCAGCCACACCATATCACTTATGGATATACATTTAACCACTGTTAGTTTTAAGGATTAATTTTAAGATGACTTAATGGGATTTTTGGAGATTTAAAGTTCTTTGTACTTGTTCAATGTATTTGTTCTTAGTTACTTTACACCACTGCATTACATTTCTACTTCTAGGTGAAAATTAGCTTGTTCCTGGTTAAGTTACATTTCTCCCCTAATTCCAAGATGGAACATTAGAGAAATTTGCATTTAATCTTAAACCTGCAGGGGTATAATATGATTTATTCAGAGGGTTTCAGATAAAATAATCAATAATTTACAAGTACTATCTGCCATTACCCTTAGTGCCTCGTCTGCACTGTTGCCAAAAGCTATTGAATGTATAATGGCAACACTTGGTATTGCAATTGGAACACAATTATTAGGGTTGTCTGACACCTTGCCATCTGTCAGAAAAATGATTTTAATCTCCTACAACACTCCCATTGTCTTCTTGAAGTACCTAAAAAGATCTTTAAACCTAGATTGATGCCTTTACAGATGTATGTGCCACCATTTGCTGTTCTTGGCAACTATTTGATGAGATTCTCTATCAATAAGAGTCAAGCTGCTAAGAGTATTGGGTTTATCATTAAAGGTCAAAATTCTCACACTGTCTTGATCGTCGATGATGTACCGCAGGAAATGTGTGGCTGCTTGCTGCAGTTGAAGAATTCTAGAGCCCTTGAAAATGGGTGAATAATTTTCACAATTTCGGTGGAAAAGGGCTATGAGAGAAACCATGTACAAATAGAGGAGGCAATGTTTCCAGGATTGTGGGTGACAACTGGGTATTTAGTGTTTGTAGTTATAAAGGCTCTATATTATATTTTATGCTGAATAAAGACCATGTACTGAAGACTGGCCACCAGCATCATCAGAGTGTTGCTTAGAAGTGGATGTCAGAGGGAATGTTTTACCAACCTACCTCAGCACAAGCACAAATCCTTTATTTGCTTTTTCTCTGTACTGCCAATTTGACAACTCGAAAATATTAGAGGAAAATCTGCTGAAAATTAAATATTTTAATGGAGAATCACAAAAAGATATGTTAGGAAGTTAAAAGGTAAAAAATAAGCTCAAAGCGATCAATATAGCCTAATTAAAAATGTGATTTCATTATAAAATGTAATGTTATAGAGGATGAGAACATATCTTTAAAATCACTGAGAAAGTGCAGGTTCCAGTGGGATTTCCCAAATCCATTTTACGTTGTCCTCATCATGATATAATTTGGTAACTTTCATAATAGGCAGTGACAATAAAACCTCAGCTGTTGTCAGCACAAACAATTCAATTAACCTTTTAATTATTTTTATATTTCCTCATTGTTGGGTGTACTGTGTGGCCAACTCTGAATTGTCAATTTGTCTTTATTGTATTAATTGAATTATTGCTTTACAACTAAAACAAAAATGTCAAAAAAGAAAGAAAGAAAGAAAGAAAGAAAGAAAGAAAGAAAGAAAGAAAGAAAGAAAGAAAAGAACAATAACAGACAGTGAATAATCTATTTACCATAATATCACAATATGGTTGAACCCAGAAGGCCCTTGTCATTGCAACAAAAGCTATTTTAAGGACATGTTTAATGTTATGGCTCATTAAAAGAATGCAGAATCATAATAAATGCAACAATACAAATATATTTTTCTTGAATTTGCTCTAGTTTTATTTTTTATTTATTATATTCTTCTGTTTCCATTTCTGTGTTTCATTCTTTTTTTTTTATGAATAATAGGATCGGCCTCCTTATACTCCCTACACAAATGCAAATGTTTAAGGTATATGTAAGGAATAATGTACAGGCAGTCATAGGGCTGTTCAGCCATCACTAATTCACCATGGGTTCCCTTAGGATTTTCCTATTGGTTTTTATAATGACAGTTTGGGATTTATGAGTAAAGTAAGATCTGTGGTAAACATCCCAGATAGGACACGTACATCTCCGACATGTCTGTTTATGATTGTTTCATCTGGAAAGTGTCACTTTCTAATGAACATCTGCTAAATAACTTAAAAATCAGATTTACAAACATTCTAAATCATAAACATCTCAAAGACACCTACTGAAATTCTTATTGGCATCAGAAAGGAAACATCTTATCGAGGTCCAATTTCGAGGACATAAATTACACACAGTCACACCTCAAAAGTAAAAAACATTTAGTGTTGCCAATAAGTTGCTAAATAAGGACTACATATGCCACAAGCATGTGAGTGGACATGCCTGACAAAACGGAAAACTTGTAGTTCTTATTCAGCAACTTGTTAGGAACATACATTTTTTGAAAACACAGTGGGTTCAAAATTCACTTTGAGGTAGACTGTGTTTAAGTTATGTGATGTTGTATAGAACAAAATGTATCTTCAAGTAATGTTTACCACAAACCTTATTTTACTCATAAATCCAAACTGCCGTTATAAACACCCATAAGAAAATCCAGAGGAAACCCATGGCTCTTAAATGCTAATTCTCTTCCAGGTTTTTGGACAACAAACTGAACAGCTCTATGAACTAAATAGCCATCATCCTAATGCAGGTTTATTAATATGTGGTACACATGTTTTGAAGACAAATTCATAAATGAGAACATAGCAGGATGAATACTTGCAAAATGTTCAGAAACTTGGAAATACCCTCTTAAAAATAAAGAAACTTTGGATTTAAGACATTTTCAAAACCTGTAGGATGCAAGGGCGAGGCTAGCTTCAGCAAGGACACGACTGCGGTCTGACATGGGATGGCAAATGGGTTGGCAAAGCTCATTTTTAGGGTTGCAGCTGCCACGCCGTGCCACCATTCTGGCCACACTCCTGCAGTTTACTTCTACAGTTTTGAAAGCTAAATTTGATAATGATAGTTGTCAGATCCTAATAGTCTGTCCACGCAGTCCCTTTTTTACCTCATTCCGCTAATTTAGTCTGATCGTTTTAAATATGTTTAATGTAGTATCTGTACGTCACAGATTACAACAAAGTACAGCCCTCAAATATAGTCCATTCTTGATTCATCCACAGTTTCCCTTAAAAACTACTAAGCATAAAAATCAGTAGCAAAACTCGAGAGCTTGCATATTTGGATTTGAGAACTTGTACAATAAATATTTGTAATTTAAATTTGCAATCACAGCATCGATGTGAAAAGAATTTGAAGTTGAATGTTGCAGTCTGCACTCACAGACAATAATTCAAAGCTTGTGTTCTGAATTCAAAATTGCAGACAAGTAGTCACAAATATGTCAAATGAAATTCACACAAACTTGTATTACACATGGACTTTTTTCACTCATAATCACAGTACAACCACAAATCGGCACTTACAACCTCTCAAATCTGTCACTGCAACTTTAAATCTTCACGCCTTGACTTTTGCAACTACTTTTACGAACCTGTAGCAAAACTCACTTGTAGAATCCTGATGCAAGAGAGCAAGACCAGTGTTCGGCGGGGGAGGGGGCAATGAAGTAATTTTATTGGTTGATACCTAGCCAATGAATCGGGACATTTTTGTACGTGATGATGTCATGCAAAAGCGCCAGCTCGTGTCTTTTTGTTAGGGAAAAGCAGGAGATGTGTTATGGATCAACTGGTGTTCATGTTAACTAGGTTTATAATTTGGGGGTGTATAACTGGGGATGCAAATCATTTCACTTGCCTTTTCAGCAGATTTGTTCAATGTGAATGTTAACATGGGACATTGGTTTGAATTGTAAGGGGTTTCATATTAACATACAAATGGAAAGAGATTTACAAATTACAAGTTTCACAAAAATGTTATTAATTCACAAATAAAAAGAATGAGATTTATAAATATAAAAGTGAATTCACAAAAAAATTAAATGATATTTGCAAATAAAAAATATAGTTTTTAACTCACAAACACAACTCTATCCAGCATTCATTTGGGAAGCGATCCGCATTTATTTGCTGATATATACGAACTATAGTCATATAGTATGAATTAACCCCTTTACGAACCCAGTTGGGAAGGGAGTTTATTAATAATGAATGTGCTTGACTCATTATGGTAAATTACAACTGCCTGAATGCAGGTGGTTGTGTAAAATGATGGGGAGCCTGTAGTTAAGGGAAGGGGCATAAGTATATGTTTGGTAAATGAAATAGCAAGTGCTCTAAACAGAGAGGACTTTATGTCTAGGTTGTTAAACCTTGTGAATGTGTTTTAAGAAGACCATCCTGCAGCAAAACATTTACCTTGTAAAGACACACAGTTCGTCCATGCCCATGAGGAGGCTATGTATCCAGTTGAGTGTGCTTTAACACCAATTGGGCAAATCTTACCCTGTGACTCATAAGCCAGGGCAGTCGCATAAAAGATCCAGTGAAAAAGTATTTTCTTGGAGACGGGCATTCCTTTTATGCATCCTCCATAGCACGCAAAGAGCCGATCAGACCATCTGAACTGGCGGGTGCACTCAAGGTGGATTTAATCATTTGCTCCTCTAAGGAACTTTATGATTAAATAATTATTACCTATAGTGGCGCCGGCTTCAGGTGCATGATATGCAGATATAATCGCCACATAAACTTGAGTGAGTCCTGCATCTAATCACTCTTGAAGAAATATGAGAATTTAATGTATAGGGCAATTTACTGGGTCTTTGCTATGTGAAAGACACCAATCAGTGAATAAATACAATTTTAGTACATAGAGGCATCTTGTGGACATAATTCTGGCCTGTAAAATGGTGTTCATATCTGAATGCCTCAGTTCTGGTGCATTTAGCATGCACCTTCTGGGGCCACACATGCAGGTTCCACAGTTTGGGCTGGGGATGCCAGATTGTACCTTGCTCCAGAGAGTGCAAGGGCATCAGTCCCAAGACGATGTGCTCATGAATAGCTCTTGTTCTGAGAGACGAATCGCATAGCCATTATCTTCCCCATGATCCACATTGGAGAGGATTTAATCATTGCATGGGCGAGCTGAATAGGGCGTGCACCAGGATTTTGACAGTTCGTTATGAACTTCAGGAAAGAAAAGAGGCAGATTTATGAGATGTGATCACTTGACGGCATCCGGACTTCAGGAACCATTCATCAAGGCGAGACTGTGTAGGTTCCTCCTGGAGGAGACCACTCGATATAGAGCTCTTCGACCACCATGGAAAGGATGCAAAGCATCTCCTTGTCAGTGGCGCGTACACGCTTCTCACCCTCGCTGAGGGGAGGTTTGGAAGTATCATCTACTGACCACTCGCCTGATGCGGCGAGAGACATGACATCGTCATCATCCCCAGCGTCAGAACTGCTGAACAAGACGAGGCCGTTTGCTCCTGCGGAGAGCTGGAGCTCCTCACGCACAAAATGTATCAGCATAGACACGTTGCATGGAGATTGAGGGGCTCGCAGGGCATGCAACAACTCGAGGTCCTCCTCAAATTCATCCTGCTCGAACTTGTGGCCCTGCCGTGCCTCCTCATGTGATCCTCTGGTTTCACAGAAAAGGCAGTTGGGAGCGTGCGGGAGACTGATTCGTCTCTCAGAACAAGAGCGATTCACGAGCACATCGTCTTGGGACTGATGCCCTTGCAGTGAGGGCATCCAAGAGAACTGACTCTGCGTGGTCGCGGCCCAGATGTTACTTGTGCCTCTTGCACAAGTTACGATGCGGAGAGTTGTTTGCCAGAACACTGCAGATGACAGGAGAGTCTACACCTTGCCACGAATATTCCACCCACTGACTCGTGTGGTCGATGGCGAAGCAGTTGAGGGCTTATGACGAGAGATGAATCGCTGTCTCGAAGGAAGAAAATTCTGAGGAATGTTTGCGCACCTACTTTTATAGTTTTGCGCCTAAAATGGTGGGGCTTAGACACCATAGCCAATATTAGAATATGGGGTTATAGAGAGGTTTCAACTAGGTCGTGTAGAAGAACACTACCCATATGCAATAGTGCAATGTCAAGTGTACTGAGTCATAAGGGAACATGTTTTTCTCTAAGATGTTGCATGGAGGTTCAGAAAACTGAATCTTCCATTGAGCCCTTTTCAAATCTTTGGAGGGTTCTGTCATAGTCTCTTGTTCTGTTCTAATGCTGACATTTAGTACACTAAAATGTATCATCATTAAGTAAAATTTATTTCAACAAATTATTACCTGAAATAAAAAAAGCAAAAATCCGCCTCAGTAATCTGTATAAAAATTATTAAAAAAAAACAACAACAACAAAATCACAAACACAAACAGATGTAATTGGTCCATCCTCATCAGCGATGAGTAAAGTAACACAAGTCACGTGAGACCGCCGTCCTTGTCCTGCTTAAGAAATGGTCTGGACAATATTTTCACTTAAATAATGACACAGAGAAACGTTAATAGTCATAGAATTGAAAATACACGGTGAAGAGTTGAAATAGAAAAATCATTATTTGGACTCATCGTAGAAACAATCCTGGAGCCACTTAGCCCCGCCCATTTTAAGTTCCCGTTTCAGATGCATTGCCTTTCCATCCGTTATTTGTATTTCTATGAGGACATCAGAGAGAAAAAAGCTTACTTTGAAGTAAACAGATATTCTCCGCTTGTCGATGACAATCAACTTCTTTCACATGCAATAGTCATCTATATTTTAAGAGCGGCCATAAGCTGAGAAACACTTGGCAAGAGCAAACTGGTAAATGTATTGACAGTGCTGGCATGCTTGCTCTGTTAACGACAACGGCAAAGCGCAGATAGTGCACTCACTAAATTGTGCGCTCAGAAGCACATTCTCGTGCACATCTGGGCGTGTATACGATATTTGCTCGAAATTGTACGCGTTCTGTTATTTACTGCATTTCTGCCGATGCAGAGGCTAACAGTATGTAAAGGAGGCCTAAACCGAACTACTCTGTCAATAAATGAAGGTACTGTCATAATTTTGATGAATACACAGGTTTATAGTGAATGTCACTTAACTAGATGGTAATAATGAAATACAAAAATTTGAGACTGAGACAGGTAGCGAAAAAGCTTATTTTTTCTATATAAAAAATAAGCTTATATATATATATATATATATATATATATATATATATATATATATATATATATATATATATATATATATATATTACAACTCGTTTGAGCATAAACATTTAAGTGAAATAAAAAAAAATTAAAAAAAGTAAAGACAGAAAGAAAAAGGTTGAACAGCTGATCTTGAATGCATTTGACGCAAGGAATTCTGTAATAATGTTTCATTGTTATTCTTTATTTTTTAAGGTTTAAAATAAAAAAGTTATTTCCAGATTTTTAATGTGTTTCAAACTTTTGGACTCAACTGTATGCAACTTTCTTTTTTTTTTTTTTTAACAGTAGGCTACTCTTGATGAATTATTTTAACACCGGTTCATCACTCAGTGCAGTTTACTAATGCACATTATATGCATTTATATAATAAAAAGAGTTGGAACCTTTGGTAGTTCTCTGAACCAACACTTTCATCTATTCTCTTTCCAAAGCCTTGCAGCATACGGGCTGCTTGTTTAGGGTGCTCAAACAGGGAGGATATCATGGACCCGAACGAGAAGAGGCCCAACAAGTGGTGGACTGAACCTGACACGTTTGCCATGTTGGCACTCATAGAGCAGATGGGTTTAGTCCATGAGCTGGACAAGAAGCGCCAGCGCAACGAATCCCTCTTCCGTCATCTCCGGCTCAGTCTGGCCAAGAGGGGCATCCACTTCACCGTCACCCAAATCCGAAACCGCTGGAAAAGCCTCAAACACAAGTACCGCAAGATAAAACTGGCCAGCTACCGGAGTCCCGCTGCACGCCTTTCTGCTATAGAGTCATTCCGTTATTTCCATATGCTGGATAACATGTTGGTGCGTAAACCGAAGGCAGGAAACAAGGAGGAGGACCTCACTGATGGTCATAGCTTGGTTGGACGGACACTCGTGGACCTGGATGACAACACAGACAGTACTGCTGCCAGCTTTTGTATTTGATTTGTCTGTGTGCACTAATTTACTCGCCCTCATGCTGATTAAAACCTATATTCATTTATTTCTTCCGAGGAACACAATATAAGATATTATGTAGAATGTTCACACTGCTCTTTAACATATAATAGAAGTGAATGGTGACAGATGCTGTTGAATACCAAACATGACTTAAAGCAGCATAAGCATACCATAGAAGTAGTCCATACGATGCATGGTCTATGTTTTATATTTTCTGAAGCCAAACGATAGCTTGTGGGAAAATCTGATCTAAATGGATTAGATACAGAGACGAACATTTTTAGCAGATAATGATTTTGTACACTACTTCAAATAACATCTGTACTTTCACAAAACTAATATATGGCTCAGAAGACTTGGAGTACAGTGCCCATGTCACTTTATGATGCTTTTTGTCATTTTTTGAGCTTTTTGGTCCATCTCCATTCACTTTAATTGTATGGAAAATAGCAGCATGTATATTATTATTATTATTATTTATATCTCCTACTGTATTCCACTAAAGAAAGTTATATGGGTTTGTAACGACATAATTATCAAATAATGTTTTAGTAAAATAGCTTTTTTTGGCATGCCTTTTACAAAGCATCAATGTTATCATCTTTGTATTAGTAGCTTCTTTTCACTACATTGGCTTGAGTAGACAGAAATTGGGGGGAAAAATGGCACCAACAAGGACATAAATGAAATTCAAAATGTGGAGGCAAAAATGCCCTCATAATAAATTCTTAAAGAAATAGTTCACCCAAAAATGAAAATGTTCTCATCATTTACTCACCCTCATGCCATCTCAGATTTGTACGACTTTCTTCTGCAGAACACAATCAAAGATGTTTTGAAGAATTTCTCAGCTCTTTAGGTCCTTAAGTGAATTGTGCCAGAAAAGTTAAGCTCCAAAATCCACATAAGGGCAAGTCCTCCAGATGACTCCGGTGGTTAAATCTGATAGGTGTGGGTGAGAATCAGAAACTGACACCTTTTGGGGATTTGCCATATCTAAATCTTTTATAATTGAAAATAGTCATCCATATTTTATCCTCACTTTATTTTGATTTGATTTCAAGTGTTTTAAATTTAAGCGAGGGGGTGCAAAGAAAATGAATTACATAGAAACGTGCCCCGTCTCGAACTTCATGTTTTGCAAAAAATAAATAAAACATAATTTGGTGAATTTAGGTTATAAAAAGCTTAATTTGGTAAATACTTAAATATAGTGCATTGTAACAGGGCTATGATTCTATCATTTCAAAATAAGAGTCCTGAAATAAGTTAGTTTATGCTGGTATGATTTATAGTCAAAAGTCTTGCATTATGCTCCAAATCTGTATTTTGCTGCTTATTATTGGGATGTTGGTAGCACAATAAACTGCAACTGGATTTTGTTAATGTTGAACTCTTGTAGCGTCTATATCTGTGCCTGCCCTAGTAAAGAATGACTAAGATTTGTTTTTTAAAATTGTGTTAATCAAGTTTAAAAACTATCGGCTGATTAATCAGTTATTGGTATTTTCTCCCCCCTTCGTTATCTGTATTGGCAATATCCCCTATCGGTTGTCCTCTACAATTGGGGCGGCTGTGGCTCAGTTGGTAGAGTGGGTCGGCCACTAATCGCAGGCCACATTCCAAAGTGTCCTTGGGCAAGACACTGAATCCCAAGTTGCTCCCAATGGCAGGCTAGCACCTTGCATGGCAGCTCTGCCGCCATTGGTGTATGAATGTGTATGTGAATGGGTGAATGAGTCACAGTGTAAAGTGCTTTGAATACCATTAAGGTTAAAAAGGCGCTATGTAAGTGCAGACCATTTACAATTTTACAAGATTTGTATTCACATTGCCCTTTTTTCTGCTCTTCCAGGTCCTTGGCCTGAAGGCCTAGTCCCTAAATCTGAGCCTGAGAACTTTACTGCTAAACTGGAACTTGATGTTGATGAGAGTATTGATCCAGAAGATGTGGCTAGCTCTGAGCCTCAGAGTTGGGACGTAGGACCAGATGAGGTCATGACTCTGGGTTTGTCGGGAGAATATCTCTATGCAGTGAAGACCGAACAGACATCCCTATGCAATCCCAAAAGCACTAAAAGTACAAGAGAGACTGCTGACTGCAGTCAAGATAATTTCCCAGGTGACATACTGGTTAAGTTCAATCTGGTTAGACAAACATTGGGCTGTAAACCTCATGCAATTATGTAATTTATCAGAACTTACTAAGAGAAATCTCTCACATATTAGCGTATGATTCCTTAAAATGAGCTCTCATTTGTTGCTCTAAATTGAAACTACAATACAATACAAAGCAGATTTTAAAGTTTAGTTCACACAAAGATGACAATTTTGCCATTTATTCACCCAAATGTTGTTTGAAATCTGTATGACTTACTTTATTTTGTGGAACACAAAATACAATGTTAGGCAGAATGTCCATGCTGCTCCATTCCATTCAGTTAAAGTGATTGTGTCAAGAAAAATCACTATTACAATACCAAAAAAGTAGTCCATATGTATTGTACACTATATTCCAATTCATTTGAAGCAGTACAACAGGTTTGTGGAAGGAACAAACTAAAATTAAGTTGGTATTCACTGAAAATCTTCCCATCCACCGAAGCTTTCAAATCTCTTTCACTCTTTTGTATATTTACGGTCGGCATCTCAAGTTTGGTTGCAAGACATGCAGTAAACAGAACCAATGCTGTTTAGCTTCACTGACTTCAAACTGGAACAAAGAAAGTCAAACAGGTTTGGAACGACAATAGTGTGATGACAGATTTTACATTTTTGGGTGAAGTAATGCTCTCCGAGTCACACTTTTTCTACAATTCCTCAAAGGAACGTCTGAGGAGACCAGCAGCCTCATCCTCCAGCAGCTCACCATTCTGAACCACCGCCTTGGAGAACAGCTGGCTGAGCAGAAAGCCTTTCATTGCAGCATGCTGGGAATGATGGATCGCCAAATACAAGTCCTGGAACAACTTTCCAATTTCACCAGGAACCACCAACCCAAGCCTGAATCCACAGAGATGGACTCCTCCATTAGTCAGAAGGTCAACGAAGCCCTGCTGCGCATCCTGGAGGCTCAGACAAAGACTCTTCAGCCATGCTCCCTGTTCCCCAAGACAGAACTTACTCCCCCTTGGAAGGTCTCTCACTTGGAAGTCCACAAGAGTTCACCACCCATTGTGGGAGAGTCAGACAGTGAGACTGATACCTCTCAAACCATGGAGGGACACAAAGACAGCCCTTCTAATCCACCTTCTTTAGAACCTTCATCCTCAACCAAGACTGCTATTTTGCAGAATGGGTTATGTAATCACAATTGAATCCTTATTTGAACATAGTAACACAAGCCTTTTGTCCTTTAGACCCTGTTTACACCTGGTATTAATGTCCATCTCAGGTGATCTGAATACAAGTGGACAGCTCTAAACATTGGAATTAAATTACATAAATTGCAAACTTAAATTAATACAGTTAAATATAGCCATTGTCATAAGAATTCCACCCAAAAAATTATGGTGAGATTATTATTCAGAAGGCCTCCCCTTGACGCAATCCATTCAGTAGTTATCACAAGAGATACACGTTACCAGGTGGAAACAATGTTTCAGGAGGTTGTTTGTCTAAAGATGCAATATCTGAAACACAACCAAATGCATTGAGTTTGTCAGACTTTTGACATCTACCAGTGACACTTTTTGGTTTTCATTAGAATGTATCTAGTTCTCTGATGTTTTAATCAGTGTCAGTTTTGAGAAACAGAATAACAGACTATAATATTATTTATTAACTTTTGATTTCTTCGATTTCAACAGTTGATGTGAATCTTAGATTACAAGTAATTTAGACTGATGTTAAGAAATTGTAGTATCTGGAAAAAATATTGGTCATTGGTAACCAAGCTCAAAGTAATACATTTGCATTAAATTTAGGAATTTCTTATTAGGTTCAGGCTTAACTTTAAGGCTGATTTTAACAAGAGAGTGTATGTTCTCGTGAATTTCATCCTTTTAATCTCAACTCAAATGTAGTCCAGTACAAACTGATAAGTCTGTACATTTTTAAGAATTGCTTGCCTCTTATTATAAAGTCATATTTCACTGACTTTTGGCATAATATTATTCATATTCTCTTCATCTTTAAAAGTTGGTTAGACCAGGAATGGTTAAACCACGGGGTTAGATCCAGCAGCAAACACTACCTTCTCCTTTCAAGCGACATCCACCAAACTTGGCAAACTTCAGACTTTTCTGGAATAGTATGCTATGTCTTTGCTAACTGATCAGACTTATGGTTTTTGCACAGTGGACAATGAAAAATCTTAAATATTCCATAGACTTCAATTGACAGACATTTCAAAGGGGTCAGTAGAATGTTTGTTTATTTAAACTCCAACTGTCAAAAAATCAAATTTGAACAAACCCACAAAAGGCCTTTAACCTGCTTTAAAATCCTCCCATCCTCTGTCTTATCGGACTATGTGGCAGTCTGACTAGATTAGTTTGACTTAATGTCTGTATAACCAAACTTCACAATTTTTATACTAGTTTAATCTTTCAGTCAAGGCTTTGTCAAGCCAACATCAAACTTTACCCACCTAGTTTAGCTTGCTATCACTCAGCTACTTTCGCACTTCTTTTCAACCATAGTTTTTTCCAGCACATCCTGTAATAAAACTGGAATAGTGCAACAAGGCTGTTTGAATTTTTTTTTGAAAAATGTGTCTTTCCCCAATGTTTCATTAGCAGAACGGTGAGCACAACCTGGAAGCATCTGACTGAGGCATCCCTCACAGCCTCGTTTACATTCCCATGAAAAAGATAAAAGGCGCTAGGCCTACTCTGAATAAGGTATTATCAAACTGACAAAAGACATTAACACAAAACTGGATCACACCTCAAAATCATTTTTATTTCTGAGATCAACAGTGTAGCATACCAATGTGTGAATATTTGTCACTGCATTAGCGCTAAACCTGTTCGCAGTTGTTACTCCGCAACAGTAGGTGGCACTATTGGTCATATTCTATGAGTGCTACTGCACCAAAGACGAACTTTTGTTCAGCAGGATATTCATAAATGCATATTTATTTAACGACTAAAGCTACGTGCAAGCAGTAAGTATTTTAAAATGTGTGTGTTTAAATGGATGCCCTGTCATGATTAGCGTCTACAGATTCAGCAAGTTCAAATATCTCTGAAAGAGTAAAGTTAACTTAGCTATTGTCTGTCTTCACTGAAATCATAGAGATGATGTGCTTGTGTACATGCCACGTTTTTATTATTATTTTTTATTATTAATTAGTTCGGTTGTGTATCGAACAAGATTTTTAAATAATCTGCTGGGAGACTTTGTACTTTTTCAAAACTAGCTTAAGTTTTGACAGTACAGTCTAAACTTTACAGAAGCATCATTAATTTACATATAAATAACATATGTGATTCAGGAGATCAAATGTACATGCTTTTTTATGGCTGTAAAGTACAGTGTACAGGTGTATACAAAGTTTAAACATTCTTCTCTGGAGAAAATGAATTCAAAATAAACTTGAACCTCAGATCGCACCAGGCATGCGTCCAATGGCAATGTATTTGAATGGGCTTTTGTACACAAACCATGTAGATTCTCTTACCTAGAATTGAGGAGTTCATGCTGTATATTTGAGTTTGTATGATGAGCTTGGATGCTCACAGTAAAGCTCAGTTTCTGATGTTTTACTACGTAATTTAAATATTACATATGGTAATATTCTATGGACACATTATACAGCAATATCCTTTTACAGATGTGTTTTATTGGGAGCATTTCCACATGTCTGGAGATCTTCTCCATGTTCTCTTTCAGCAATGGCAGATGATGTTCTGTTTGAATTCCTCCACATGGAGATTGTGGCTCACATTTACAAGGAGCAGGTGACCCGAGAGGATATTGATAAGGTAGCAAGTGTGCAGCACACCAATTCGTCATACTGTAGCTCAATACCAGTAGTGAAAAAGTTAAAACAAACAAATAATACAAATAAGTAACTTTACCTTTATTAATATATCAATAAGTTAGGCCTAAAAGAGCTTTTTTTTTTTACAGACAAAAGCAGATTGGATTGGATTGGTGGACATTTTTACATTAGAGCTACTACTAGTATTGTATCAGTGTCTCAATTTATTATTTAGCACATTAATTAGATAATTGTCAAGGTCCATTCATTCTTACTAGATGGCTGTGAAAATCATTCCAGATCTACAACAGATGTTTTAGTCGGATGCCTTTAGCTTTCTGTTAATCAGTTTAAAAGAAAAAATTTAATTATGTATGAATGTGAATTGGTTTTGTTGTAAAAAAAAAATTATTTTGTTTTTACTTTAATGCCTGAATCATGCTCTGATTTCCTTTCCTAAGGAAAGAGTGACATGTGTATCTACTCTAGAGGCAATGGGCTTCAGAGTTGGACAAGGACTGATTGAAAGGTAACTTCTACTATTGCCTCCTGAACTTAGATGATGTTCAAAATGATTTGTTGTTGTTGTTTATGTTCACTGCTTGAATTAGTGTATAAAACTCAGAGGGGGTAATTGTGCCAAGTGAAAGTGCCGGTTATTTGCACTCTGGTTTAGCGCCCGTTTCACTAAAGGGATTGTGCAGATCAGGAAACAGCACCAATGTGCCACAAAATATATGCTAAGCGATATTTGCACGTGCAATCACGATCTTGCGGCCCAATTCTTAGCGCTACATAGCGGAGAATGCAGCAGACCATCGTGATCTGCCACACTTTGGTGGAACTGAACAGCATCACTCCCTTCTGTGATGCAGACACCTGAATAGTCTCTAACTTTTGCTGAAAGTGCGTTTGACTAAACTGCGCATCTGGATTTATAACGGGTTATTACGCTCTTCTCCATCATTTGATCATTATTAAATGAATTACGGCTGATGTGACTAATAGAAAATGTACACAACACCTGTTTTAAATCCAATTCAGTTTGCTTAATCTGCATTAATAGCATGATGTAAATTGCATCTGGCAATATTTGTTAATGAAGCATAATCTGTAATGAGCGTAATTCAAGTTAAAGGAGGCGTGTTTGCGTGGAAAGTAATGACAAAGACTCAAGATGCAGTACATTTTTAGATTGCGTGTGGGTAAGGTGAATGAGACGTAGGTTAGAAAGTGGGGCAACTGTTTAGTGAAATCGGCCCAGAGTATTTTCCTTAATTCAATGATTCTAATCATAGTAACGTACTCATGACATTTTGATTGCCTGAAGGTTTACAAAAGACTGTCCCTGTTTCAAAGATGACTTGGACATCATGAAGTTCGTCTGCAAAGACTTCTGGAGCACAATCTTCAAAAAACAAATTGACAACTTGAGGACAAATCATCAGGTCTGACATTTCAACCAATAAGGTATTTGTTAAGTGGCAAAGCATATGGAGTATTTAGTATAAACATCAATTGTTTTACTCAATTTGTTCTAGGGCACTTATGTCCTACAGGATAATACATTTCCACTACTGACTCCGTTTTCCACTGGAAAGCAATATCTTGAGGAGGCCCCTAAAGTAAGAATCTGTCATATACATATTTTGACATTTATATTATTTTATTTATATTTTGTTAAATATTATTCCATAAATAATTGGATAATAATTGATCTCCATGTTTTTTTCTTTCTCTGTAGTACTTGGCCTTTTCTTGTGGGATGATTCGGGGAGCTCTATCCAACCTGGGCTTGGAGAGTGTCGTGACTGCAGAGGTGTCTTTAATGCCATCGTGTATGTTTTTGCTAACCTAGTATTTCTCTCTCTTTTAAAAGGTGCACTAAGTTAGATTTTAGCTGGCTCCCATTGGTCGCTGAAGTACTTGTGGTTTTGGACCCTATACTGATGATCTGTAATCCTGGATACTGGAAGTTTGTTTAGTAAGTGCTGCCGCTTTACACCGAATATGTTTGTTTATCTTCGGTTTTGTTACTTTTAGTCTGTGTTTTTATCCAGCTCATAATACACATTACTATTATGGACATTGTTGTATTCAATCCATACAAATTTTGGATCGAATGTTGGAGTTTTGCGCTGGACCTTAACCATGCAGCTCGCGAGTTCTCTCACAGCTGAACAACACCATATGCTTGCACTGGCCTTTGATCTCGTGCCGTTTATCGGTGATCTGCGCCGTGAGAGTTGCAGGTAGGTGCGGTTTGTTTCATGACTCCAGCAGGGACCTCTTGTTGGGACATTTTATCTTTCGCTCTTGCACTCATTCTGTTCAGGCTGTTTGGTGGATCACACTGCTGTTTATCAATACCATACCATATAAATCTGGACTATACTGTTGACTTTGGGTCCGTTGTTGTTTGTGTATATTGTGTTTGTTGTTATATTGTTTGGTTTGCTTGTTTTGTTTACATGGATGTTTATTGAGCATTGGCTGAAATGGCTATATAAAGTAAACGTGTTATTATTATTGTCATTATAAGTGGTAATAACTCGGCAAATGACTTCCATTAAGTGCTGTCAACATGGCAGTGCCCATGAGGGGGCGACCTGCACCATGTAAAATTAAACCGCTTTTATTGGGTAACTGATGTCGAAAGTCTTCATCTCATGTGAGTGTACTTAATTTTCAACATATTTTAGTATATTATATATTAGTGCACCCTTTAACCCTTTTTTAATTCTTTGGCTATATAACCATATATTCAGAATATTTTAGGCTATTTGGATGGGAAAGCTTATTTACTGTTCAAGCATATGTGAATAAATGTTATTTGGACTATAACAGTCCTCACTGCCTTTTGTAAATCTTTTTTCTTCTTTTGTTTACAGGTAAATTCCAAGTTGTTGTACAAAATATCTTGGATTGACTAAATGAGCTGAGAACGGCAATGTTTCATCAAATCAAAACTTTATAAATGTGAATTACATGGACCTATATTCTAAATGTTTACACCAGAATGGCAAATAACTAAATTATTTTGATAAAAAAATGATGCTATATTTCAATGAGACGGATCTCATGCATTTCACATTTTTTATTTATACATCTACCCCTTATACATGACCATAAGACTGTTTTATAACAATTGAATGTCATGTTCTTCCTCTACATTACTTATTACAAACTAAATTATATTAATTGAAAATGACCGGAGCATATTTAGTTTGTGCTAATATGTTAATAACAAGTAACTAAAAACATATTTTGAAAGTAATTTTTTATAAACATTTGGTCAAGATAAGACACAGAAAAATTGTAGATACGTTAGTTTTTTTCTACTATTTAATTTATTTCTGTTTGTTTGTTGCCCTTGTATCTTTGATTATCTAAAACATAAAGGAAAAAACGTTCTTAATTTTTAAGGATAACACTTTCTAAATGAAGTTTAGCTGAACATACACTTTACAAGCCATAATTTAGTAATGATACACTTTGTGTTGAAGAAATCAATATCTTTTTTTACCCCTCAGTGTATATTAGGTGATTTAGGTCTCACTGGTGAAGTATTTAGGGGATAAATGAGAGATTCTTTTTTTTTTACACCAGAAGAGGGCAACCTTTGTTAGTCTATTTGTATGTCTCTGGAGTGAAAGACTTGTATATACTCGAACTGGTTGCAAACTTCTTGCACTTAAGTTAGTCTGCAAACTCTTTACTGCTGGTACCTCATTTAATCAAAGCTGTATTTGTTTTTCCTGTTGGTACTGTTTTGAAATGTAGATGGGTCATCACTGGACCGTTTGTTTTCAGTATCCTGCTTGTTTATTGTTTGTCTGTACATTTCTTAATAAATGTATAAATATTTAAATTAAAGATTTCAAATGAAATTAAGTTTGTTGTGTGTGTATGTGTATATATATATATATATATATATATATATATATATCAGAAGTTTACATGCACATTAGCATATACATTTAAAATTTTGTTTTTCAAAAGTTCTGAAATGTAATCATAGAAAACTTTCCCTGTCTTAGGTCAGTTAGGATCACTACTTTATATTAAGAATGTGAAATATCAGGGTAATAGTAAAGAGTGATATATTTCAACTTTTATTTCTTTCATCACATTCCCAGTGGGTAAGAAGTTTTCATACACTTTGGTAGTATTTGGTAGCATTGCCTTTACATTTTTTAACTTGGGTCAAACCTTTTGGGTTGCCTTCCACAAGCTTCTCACAATAAGTTACTGGAATTTTTGCCCATTCCTCCAGACAGAACTGGTGTAACTGAGTCAGGTTTTTAGATCTCCTTGCTCGCACATGCTTTTTCAGTTCCGCCCACAAATTTCTATCGGATTGAGGTCAGAGCTTTGTGATGGCCGCTCCAATACCTTGACTTTGTTGTCCTTAAGCCATTTTGCCACAACTTTGGAGGCATGCTTGGGGTCACTGTCCATTTGGAAGACCCATTTGTACTGAGCTTTAACTTCCTGGCTTGTCTTGAGATGTTGCTTCAATATATCCACATAATTTTCCTTTCTCATGATGCCATCTTTTTTGTGAAGTGCACCAGTCCCACCTACAGCATTGCACCCCACAATATGATGCTGTCACTCTCATGCTTCATGGTTGGGATGGTGTTCTTTGGCTTGTAAGCCTCACCTTTTTTCCTCCAAACATAACAATGACAAAAAGTTAATTTATTTTTAATCAGACCAGAGGTAATTTCTCTAAAAATAAAGATCGTCGTCCCCATGTGCACTTGCAAACTTTAGTCTGGCTTTTTTATGGTGATTTTGGAGCAGTGGCTTCTTCCTTGCTGGGCAGCCTTTCAGGTTATGTCAAAATAGAACTCATTTTACTGTGGATATAGATACTTGTCTAACTGTTTTCTCCACCACACATTTTAATTTCATAACATCTCATGTATACCATAAACAAATAATTATCCAATGTGCTTGGATCAGTCAATTTGAGCCCACTTTGAATATTCTTTCAAATAAATCTTTTCTCCCACTTAAGAAAAATAATGTGTTTTAAGGGGGCCTTTAGCCCCTGCAATATCATCCTTACACTTATTAGGCAGTTATCGAAACACTTTTGATTTAAACACCTTGAACAAAACCTTGAAAATAAATGTGATAATTTCAGGGATTTTCAAATTACAACATTTAAAACATTATTAAATATTAGATCAATTTCCTTCCAAATCAACCATTATACATGGTGTTTAGAAAAGTGATTTGCAAGTTTATGTTGCTATTAAGTGTTTTGGGGAAAAAATGAAATCAAACGTGCCTTTTACCCCCAGAAAGTGACATCTATCGGATAATTGTCACACCCAAACTTTGTATGAGAAAGGCAGATCGCTCTTTCTTTAACCACAGGACATATTCACAGTGTTGTAATTATAGTAATCATATTCCATGAACGTTTTGCACTGTATGACACATTACCCATTGATGCATTTCTATCATTTCCATGTCTATGATGTAAGAAACAAACAAAGGCAAATAAAGCATTCCAACAGTGATGTAAAGCAGACATATTTAAAGGGACCATTTAAACTCATTCAATTCCACGATGAGGTGTTGCTTAAGTATTCCATATTCTTCTAATAAAAGCTAGTGAAGTTAAACACCATGTGCCATTTTCCTGGTTAGTTTTGACAAAAGTCATCATAGTTCTTTTGTAACTCATTTACAGTTTTTTTCCACCCTTTTATTTCTGCCAGATCCAGTTTGTTAGGTCACTTCTTCTCTCGAAAATATATCCCAACAGCCTTCTTCTGCTGTTATAAGAAACAAACAAAAAAGTACCATGCTTAAATAGAAGGCCCACATAAAGATCTTTAGGAAGGCTACGGTAGTGAGAGCCCATTCATGTGCCCTCTTTTGTGGAGCAGTTTTCCTTTGCTGCTGCTGGAGGTAAATAAACACCCTCAGCCAGAGCACCAGCTGTCTCACTTCTCCTGTGTTGTCGTAAAAGGGTTAGTGGAATGGCAGAGAAAAGGAAGTCTGCTGCTGAAACTAACTAAGGCCAACTTTAACCCCTCCCCCCACAATATTCACAATAGTGCTCTACTTATATGCTTTACTTTCATGGTTGATTATTCAATTATTGCATTTGTGGTAACACCCTTGCTTCAAACACCCCTTCTGTCTCACAGCAACATCCTATACATTCAAAGTTTTCTCTCAGGTTAACCCTATTGGACTTTTTTGGCCAAATAGGCAGCTCATATCTATTTGGCAGTTTTATTTGACCTTTCTAGGCCAAACTTTGTACATCCATCCATCCATCCATCCATCCATCCATCCATCCATCTTGTATAGCCGCTTGTCCTATGTAGGGTCACGGGGAGTGTTGGAGCCTATACTAGCAGCCTTGGGACAAAGGCAGGAAAACACTGTTGTAGTTTTACCTGGGCTATTTGTATTGTTCTGACTGAATGTACAAATTTGGGGAGACTTTTAAGACTTTTGTGGCCTTTAAAGTTATTTTAATTTGACTGAAGCAACCTAATAATTTGCAGCTCTTTTTAAACTTTACATGTTGTAAACCAATTAATAACGTCATGAGAACATAACCATCAGAGTAAATAGAGAGTCATATTGTCCACAAAATCACAAGTATATACAGTTATTACTATAGGGTGAAGTATGATTTAATTTGTTTTCACCAATAAGGTGCATTCTGCACAAGCTAAATATGTCAAATAACTGATGGTTAACTATACAGTCCATTCTTCTGTTGGTTAAATTATCAAGCATTTCATATTAAAGGGGTTGATTTAGTCCAGCTATATTTGAATCTGTTTGTATTGTGATTGCCATGACAGTTCCATATAGAAGAAAGATTCCCCTGTTACTAATTTACCCATCTGTCTGTAGCATGTGAAACTGCTTTGAAATGCCTGCAGGGACAGAATTATTATGCATGTCTTTGGCTAACTTACATTGATTCCAAATCATTTCACAGAAGAGCATAAAAATGATAAACTACACTGGGACAATACAATCCACCACTCCTCTCTGTCTCCACATCCTCTATGCCTGTATCCCTCCCTCATCTGCCCTCATGTGCACTCCTCAAGTGGTGGGGGGGGATAATTGGAACTATGGTAACTCGAGCCACTGAGACGAGCTGCAGCTGGTCTATGAATGCAGAGAGAAGAACACAAAATCCCACCAATACAATCCATTGGTTTAAGTGCAGGATTTACTGTGATGCCTTCACAAGCTTTCTCATTAAGCCTTATTGAGTGTACTGGTGGAATTGTGAAACACTGTAAGGTCAGTAATTGTGTCAGTCAGAAAACATTGTGGCCTTTAAAGTTATTTATTGGGAAGTTGGAAACTTTTATACAATTGTACTCTACCGGTACAAAAAATATTTGCTTTATTTTAATTTTTTATTTTAATTTGAGAATTAAGCTCCTCTGATTTTAAATGGAAATATTGGCTGCTATTATTAAAGGAATATGCTGGGTTCAAAACTAGTCAAGCTCAATTTGCAAGCATTTGTGGCATGATGTTGATTACAGCAAAATAATTTGACGTGTCCCTCCTTTCCTAAAAAAAATAAAATAATCTTGATTACAGTGAAGCACTTACATTGGAAGTGCATGGGGCCATTTTTTGGAGGGTTTAAAAGGCAGAAATGAGAAGCTTATAATTTTATGAAAGCACTTACATTAATTTTCTTTTAAAACTTGTGTATTATTTATGCTATAAAGTTGTTTAAATTGTAGTTTTTGAAACAGACTAAACTACTAGGATTATAGAGTTTATGCCGTTACGTTGTCATGGTAATAATGTTGTAAATTTGGATTGAACTTTTCACATATCAAAGGGTAGTAAGCAATGCTATCACAATAAAGTCACGTTTGCACACATATAGTTTATGTCTTCTGGCTATACTTTTGAAACATTGAGTATTTTAATGTTTACAGATTGGCCCCCATTCACTTCTATTGTAAGTGCCTCATTGGAGCCCAGGTTTTTGCTTTTTTTAAAGAAAAGGAGGGGCAAGTTGAAATTCATTTTTGAGGCAATCAACATCATACCACAAATGCTGAAGATTTGGTGTGAAAGGGCCATTTGTCTGCAATTCATCTTGTGCTTTTGCTACATGGATAGTAAGTGTAAAAGGACTTTGATAGAGAATTCATTAAAACTATTAAATAAAACAAATGGAAGTATAAAAATGGTGTAGTAACCTTAAATAAGAAACAAATCAAAACTCTCTTATATGCTAGATTCTTCAGGTGTAGTTGGAGTTCACTTGTATGCTGAACACTTGTGGGCCGCTCTTCAATCACTATCTGGTCCAACTAATGTATGTATGAAAATATATATATATATATATACATTTACAGTATATGTACAGTTTTTTTTTAAAATAACATATACATAAGCACGATTTTTATTTGTCTACTTATTTAAGGCATGTAAGCATAAGAGCATAAAGCACATTTAAGCCACTAAATCAAAAGGTGTTTAAGATCATTACAAATCATGATTCAGTAAAGTGTGTCCAAACTTTTGACTGGTGGTATAACGGTTACAATGTTTATTGTTCAGTTCAAAAGCACCTTTGTCTGTTGTGTCCATAATTGATAAGCTGAACACCTTTATACAGTCACAAAGTTATATGGCCATTAACGTCTTGATTGACAGGAAAAATGCGTAAGGACCGTTCCCCTTTTGTTTTGCCCATAAATTGCCAAGATGTTTAGCTGGACAAATCCTAGACGTGGACCCTGCGTTGAGGGGCGGGTGGGAAAAAATGCATAAAAGTGGCAAACAATAACTTTTATTTTGCCACTCTAATTTCAAAAGGGAGCCATGCAGCAGTCCCTTTGTGAAAGAGAAAGTGGGCCACAATACCAGGATATCTGTAGAGTCTTTCTTTTTACTGTGCTGAAAGGATTACGCTGATAAAAAGAAAAAATAAAGACCAGTACCTAATCACTTCCCCTGGTAATTCCTACGCTTGATTAAAAGAGGGGGACAAACCATAGAGGGATATCAAGTGGATTTGAGCATTGCAATGGGGGAAGGAGAGGGTGTGCTACCTGACGTCTGCGCTTTTTAGTTCATTATGTAGATTCTTCTAAGGTGGTGGAGATCTGCTTGGGAAAGAAAATGGTTACTTTACTGGTTCAAAATGTAATGGATACATGTATGTTTGGCAATGTTTGGTATTGGCAAACTTTACATTCAGCTTTAATTATTGAATTTTTAATAATAATATAATGGACCCTAGTCAACGGCATAGTTACTTTGACGACAATGAAGTCTGCTCAGTGGGTTGTACCCAGAGATGTGGACTCGAGTTAGAGACTCAGACTTGAGTCGCACTCGAGTCGCATTTTAATAGACTTCAGACTCAACCTAAAATTACTTCAGACTTGACTCTTAACCTTAACTATTAATATTTTAAAGGAAGAATTTCTGTTTTATTTGTATGGTTTTATTACATCATTTTACACATTTCCCCATGTGTCATGATTGATCGGACCCATATCATAGAATTTGATGATGTATTTCTGTGTAAAGCCGAAGTGATTAGAGTCCCATTAAACTAGACCGCACCCGCCATGCCATTTGTGCTCACATTTGATTGTGCCCTCAGAAGCAGGAGCTTCAGGAAGGACATATTCTCAAATATTAGTAAAATTAATTAACACACAAAGCAAGCTAATATTGTACTGTTGCAAATATTGGGTGGTGTAGCTACATAGCTCATATGGATCGCCGACCAGAGGTTGCGTCAATTTAAACCTAGCACTTTTATTAATGTTTTCGTGGTATACATGCCCCCTTTCTCTCTCTTAAAACAGCCTGCAAGTTTGTTCAGCATCTATACCTAGTGATATGGCTGGGCAATAAAACGATATTGATATTTATCGAAAAAGAGTTTTGATATCAATGATGAACTTTTGAGTAATTTTCTATATTTAGCCTATATTCTACATCAAGAGTAGCTGATCGAAACAGGTACGTGTCGCTAAAATCGCAAGCAGTTTGGCAATGTAATATATATTATATATACAGGGTTGAGAGGGTTACTTTTTAAATGTATTCCACTACAGATTACAGAATACATCCTGTAAATTGTAATTTGTAATGTATTCCGTTAGATTACTCAAGGTCAGTAACGTATTCTAAATACTTTGGATTACTTCTTCAACACTGGTAGATTTTTTCACTTGTTTTGACTATAAAACTCTGCCAGTACAGTAAGACAAAATACACACAAAAAAATATATTCTCTGAAAAACCTAAATATCTTATGCAGTGTTGTTTCTCAAACAAGATGAATCAAATTGATCTTGTTTTAAGGAATTTTAGATATTTTTACAGGAAAACAATACAAAAATGATCATCAAGAATACAATTTTTGCCCTAATATCAAAGGTCTTAACTAGAAAAAAGAAATTATAATCCAACGTGAATTTTCTTGATACAAAATATGATCGTGTCTGGTAACGTGCATGTAAAATGGCTAGAAACAGCATTTTAGCTTAGCGTAAAGCTAACAATTTACACAAGGCTTATTTCTATTTCTTCTGCTCCAAACTTGCTTCAAATTTACTTCTCTGAATTTAACACATCTTAAGAAAGTGTCTCACCACTGTTCAAATGCACTTTTGATCGCATCATTTATATGTATAAATGTTTTCCATCTGAAAGCACTAAATATTAAATGAAACAAATGACAATAAAATGCAAAGTAATCTCTTCAGTAATCAAATTACTTTTTGAATGTAACTGTATTATAATTACCAATGATTTAAATTAAAACTGTAGTGGAATACAGTTAATTATGTTTTGTATTTTAAATACGTAATCCTGTTACATGTATACATGTATTCCGTTACTCAGTATATATATATATATATATATATATATATATATATATATATATATATATATATACAGTAAATATACTGTATATAAAAGATGAAAGTGACTTGAGACTCGACTCGGGCTCGTGACAAAAGACTCGAGATTTGACTCCAGTGTTAAAGACTCCAGACTTAACTCGGACTTTAGATGAAAGTCTTGTGAACATCTCTGGTTGTACCATTGTGCGTACCTTAGTGTTTATTGTTCAACCAACAGAATATTGAAAATATATCTTTCCAACCTAAATTTTAATTTTCAAAAAACTCTGGAAAACATGTGTTGTGAAAATTATACATGACTTAAGGACCCTAAAGGAATGTTCTGGGTTTAAAAACATTTAAGCTCAGTTAACAGCATTGGTGGCATACTTTAATGTTAATTATATTTATTATGTGTATATAGGTTTAAGTTGCTTAAATGAAGGTATTTGTGGTAAATGTTTGTATTAATTAATTGACAAATTGATGCAATTAAGGTACTGTTAAATAGTCATCTTGCTCTTTAATTTAGGAATTGTGAAAAGGATTGTAAATGCAGATAAAGTAAAATACGATCAAAAGATTGCATACATTTTTAACGGTGAGAAGGGAAGGTATAAGAAGCATTGGCAATAATGATAATGTTTCTTTGTTGTATGTACAATTGGGGGGGGGGGCGCCCCCGCCCCCAATGACACTAGATGTGCACATTTAATGTATTTCACTCTTAAACAGAAATAGTGTTTTGTTTTGTTTTTAACTCTGTTTACATCATTCAAGATTCAAGCCAGCTAATATTCATTCAGAATATTGTCGCAATTTTTTTAAATAAATGAAACCGACTAGTTCAGATTTGTTCACTTAATTGTTTAGGTAACCATTTTTGTAAATCACACTTTTACACCAGTAGGTGGTAACAAATGAAAGTCTTTTATGTGTATTGAATTGTTAAACCATTGATAAAGCATAAAGACATTCAGGACTGAAAGAAGTCTAATTGTTCTTTATTCAAATGACCATTTCTACAAAGAGACTTTAGCAGTGTTTAAATATCACATACCTTTTCCCTGCAAATGACAACAAAGCATATCATTTTGTGAACTGCTGTCCATGACCATCAAGGTATCCAAAAAATACCTAAAAGTAACTGCAGGTTTTAATTATGACCTGATGTCTTAAACAAACAACATCCCTCCTCCTCTCCTTCAATCGGTCAACAGCCACTGATCCTCGCTCGTTCACGAATCGAATGAGGACATGTGGCAGATTTGTTCATTTGGTCTAACCAATGATATGCATCTTCACAGCTCAAACTCCAGTGCTATTGGCTCGTGCTACAGTCAGTCTTTACAGGTGGGAAATGTCTCATGCTTCAAACCAGTGCAACGTTGTGGCTGCAGCTGTGTAAAACACTTGCGTGCTGATTGCCTAAAAGTCACAGAGTTTTAGGGGGTCTGAGATGGATTTTAGCCCTCCTAAAAAGAGTCAAGTAATGCCTTTGCAGTACCATCAATTATGTAAAAATATGGCCTCTTTCTCTACTCTAAAGTGCTAATTGAAACTATGGCTGAGTCTACTTGCATTTAAATTGTACATACAGTACATACAATGAGAAAATTAGATGAATGGATCTAATTTCAGTATTTGTCATAATTGTTTACCCTGACTTATTACAAAGATTGAAGTATTTTCAGGGGCACACAGAGTTCAATTGAAGCCCACGACCCTTAAACTAAAGGAGAGCGAAGTTACTCTTGCTTATCCTTCACAGTTTACCTTACTAGATGCTGTGTCAGTGATAATCCCTTCATTGGCAGTCACTCAATCTCACCGATTCCTTCTTAGCTGATTCACTGTCACCAATGTTGGGGTCCAGTAGCATCTCTTCTTAAAAAACGAGAGAGAGAGAGAGAGAGAGAGAGAGAGAGAGAGAGATGTCCCCCTTTGGCCATCTTCACCCTATATTTACCCCCCTTCTGCCTTTCTACTCTCCATCATCCCATTTGGCTCCTCATGGTAATAGAACATTTGTGCAGTGATGGACGGTCCTTTTGCCTTTGCTAGCTTTTCCATGGACTGTTCGCATTGCAGCAAGCCTTTTGTCACAGGGTGTCGCTATGTTCTCTGGTTTTAATTGAATCAACAGGATTGCTGTTAGGAAAAGCGTAGAGGCAAAGGGGTCTCTTGAAGGGCAAAGGACAGGTCAGGACCTCTGATCCCAGCACAGGACCTGCTGGGCATGGCCCACTAGTGTCAAACTCTGGGCACTGGGATGAATTAGCACAGTGTTTGTAATGGGTCCCAGCTGGAACACAGCACAGAGCTCTTGTTTTTCAAGACTGGCTGAGCATTGTAAGAGAAAGGTCTAATTTCATCTTTCTCAAGAAAATGTTCTTACAAGCTGTACGCTCACATCATGTAAGGATTGCACAGAACAGACATAAATCAGCTGTTCTTGAGAAGGGCTATTCATAAAAGAGAATTATTCCCTTTAATCACTTTATTCTTCACTTCAATCATCACTTTCAAGTGTCTAATAAGTGCAAAAGAAAATGCTTGTAATTTATAACAGCAACAAGTACTGCTAATGTATTTGTTGATCCTCCAACACTCAAAATTGCTTTTTGCTTCTTGTTGAGATTAGTGAATTAAAAGTGAATTCTTTAACATTTGTTAAACTTAATTTCATTGCATGCAATCAATTTACATTTGTGAAAACCCAGGGTTTATTAATTACAGTTTTAATATTTACTATTATTTGTTTTATTGCACTGGTTGTATTGTGTTATTGTACTGTTGAGTCGAACCTTATGCACTACCAATGTCAACAAATGGACCGTTAATTCATGGAGACCAATAAAAAGCTCTTTATATGTTAATGAGTTATTTATTGGTTGGGAATGTTATGTATGACCCATTGTTTAGGGCATAAACATGCTTAATGCCATTCAAGGATATTTTTATTTATTATTATTTTATATATACATATTTTTTTCATACAAAATGTGAGTGGTGCTCTTCGATGCATCACAGTGCTAGGGAGTTGTGGGTTGTTGCCAGAGCATTGCTATACGGTTGCTTACTGGCCTAAGTCAAACCCATAATAATAATAGTAATAGTAATAGTTGATATTTACCCAAATAATTCTCAACCGATGAACAAAACTGGGAGCTCTCCTACCTAGCATATGTTCTCATGTTTCTAAGCTGGAAAGCAGGTGTTGCAAAACTCGGGTTCTTAAAGGGGCCGTGTCCAATTTATAACTAGAATTAAATTAAATTAAATTACATTTCTCCACTTGGCTACATTTACAGGGTATACCTAGGAATAGTTTACATCTTTCAATGTCTATGGTATTTTATTTTTATACTTTATCATACGGCAGATGAAAACCACATGTCAGATTGCTAAAAAAAGTTATAGCAGTATTCTTCTCAACAACTTTCAAGACTTGAGGTATAATTCATGGCCATAGTATGGACTGACATTTGATATAACATTAGGGTTTGTTCAAATCCCTACATTCAATTAACATCATGGATGTTTTCAAACTGAACATATTGCATACAAATTCAACATTTACAGGAGTTGCAAGTGTCGTGCATTGTTGTGCAACTCCCTTTGTTATTGTCACCCCTTCTAAAACACCATAAAAATGAAATGACAAAAAAAACCAAACAAAAAGCAGCTGCTCTGACTGCAAATCTTTCCTGTTTATTTTAAGGGAGAAAACTCATAAATAATATTCAGAGCATTGTTATTATTATTAAAATGTGTCCCATTGAGATCTTTGTCATTGTCCCCACTGTGCTTTTCTCCACAACCATTTTTCTTGAAACATTAAATTATTCTTTGACTCTGGAACAACTTAAAGATCGACCCCTCCTCCACCTCTCCTCTACCCCCTCAGCATGATGATGGTTAAACGACCCCAGAATCCAAACCAGGCCTACATTATCCAGGCCTGTCCTCAAGGCATGTTGTTTATTCCTCCTTGAAGACACGACAAATAATCAAGATATCTGTCTGATTTTGAAGCTCCTGAGGGGCAATTGGGGGAGGAGGACGTCAACACTCTGGATAAAAGTCCCAGTTGCCCCTCCTATAGAAGTTGCTAGGGCATATGAGCTTTGGGACAGATGCTTGTGGAGATAATATGACTCATATCCCACAGGCATACGGTTCGACTGCCCAGCAATTCCCATCTCCAAATACAACTTTAAAGGGTTAGTTTACCCAAAAATGAAGAATTCTCTCATTATTTACTCACCCTCATGATATTCCAGGTTTGTATGACTTTCTTTCTTTACCATATTCTAATGAAGAAAATTAGAAAAATATATCAGCTCAATAGGCCCTTAAAATGCAAGTGGATTTTGATACAATTTGTGAAGCTCCAAATATCACAGACTGTCAGCATAAACATCATGCATATGACTCCAGCGGTTAAATTAATGTCTTCATGATCGCTTTTGGTGCTGAAAAGATAAATATTTAAGTACTTTTAACTAAATCATGCTCTATTCTGCAGTGGTATGTACTTGTGATGTAATCGCATTGGCATTTGAAACACGTGAGAACTGACGCACATGTGGCACAGCTGGAAGAGCAGTGCTGTTTACAAGTGAGGAGGAGGAACGCTGTACAGTAGCTTGGTTGGTTTTGGGTTTGATCTGTATTAATCTGTTTCTTAACTCACAATGGTGCTCAGCCGAGTGGAGAACATGAGATTAAGTCTGTACCATGGCAATGGTAATACATCACATGAGAGACCGCTTGAACTCCACCCTCTCGTGAAGCTTCCCAGAAAATATTTAAAGTAAGCAAATCGCTTTGGAAGATATTAATTTAACCTCTGGAGTTGTATCAATGACAATTATGATGACTGTCTGTGATTTTTGGAGCTTCAAATATCAGATCACCATCCACTTGCATTTTAAGGACCTTCTAAGCTGAGATATTTTTCAAATGTTTTTCAAATGTATTCTGGTGAAGAAAGAAAGTCATACACTCCTGGGATATCATGAGGGTGAGTAAATAATGAGAGCATTTTCATTTTTGGGTGAACTGTCCCTTTAAGCTGTCCATTGATTCTCATGATTGGCTTCATTATGTTGAAGTATTAGTGTTTACTAAAGCAAGCATCACTATTACTATTGGCCATACTTTGTGCTACAGACTTGTTGAGGTGAGGTGTGCCATTACTGTTCTAAGTGATCACACTTACAATGCAAAAACAATCCCATTAAAGAAGGGGCCAAAATCATATCTCGAAAACTATAGATACTTGGAGATGGGCTCTTTTGACCTGGGTCTGTGAGCAACTACCTAGGACACCCTAGCAACCGCATAGCAAAAATACTAAAAACTACTCAGAGCACCTTAGCAACCGCATAGCAATACCCCGGCAACAACCCAACACAAAATAGTGACAATTTTTTTGGTGAAGGTTTAAAAAGAGCATGATTTCATATGGAATTTCCAAAGACTATTCATGCATTGTACTCTATCTTTTTAAATAGCATGATTTTGCCTTTAAGAAGTCCTTCATTCTACTTTAAGATTCCTGATAGTACATTTCCATTACATTAATGTTGAAAGATAGAAAGTACAGTGTAGGAAACACATAAATAATGCACCACACATACTGTAGTAAACATGTTTGCCTTTTTTTTTTTTAGACTATTATAGCTGATTCAGTTGTGCTTCTCCCCTCTTTTGAGGCTTGACCCATGGGGTCATGGGGTGCTCTGTAGTTAGAGCCCATCCTTTCTGAGGGAGAGAGATCTCTTCTGGAAGAGTGCAGTGTTCTCTTTGTTCACTGTGTGGAATAATACAATGAAGGTGCTCAGGCATGCACTGGGAGGCAGATCTCTAGGGCTACCCCGAATCTCATTAGAGAACTTTCCAAAGTTTATTGTGATTGGACGGCCTTGTGAAAGGAAAGCAAGGGCCCTAAGAGTGTGGAGTAAGCCTGAGGGTCTGTGTGTGTGCATGTGTGTGTTTGAATGTGTGTGTGGGGATAGAGTTAGTCCCATTCCCATACAGGAAGCAGATGTTTTGCAATGGCCAAATCCACTGGGATAGGTCTTAAATGCCGTAACTCTTTTTAAACTCGACGCACCGTAAATACGGTTCCATACGCAGTGTTGATGTTTTTCTTCCCCATTCCATATAAATTCATATAAGTGCACTTTTCCATGCTTTTGAGTAGCCTATAAAGGGACGGTCATAAAGGCGACCAGCAGGGGGAGGCTTTGAAAACAAATCTGGTCATTGCGTAGCACGATTGGGCTCTCAGCAGGGAACAGGCCAGCGCTGTGCACAATACGCAGCCTAAAGAGACTTCCTGTGGGGTGAGGGATGTAAAAATAAAAACTAACTTGAGAAATGAAAATGAAAAGCAAGGTCCTTGACTTTAAAGACTGCAAGTGAGGAATTGGTTCATTGCTGATGTAGTTGACTGTTCCTTATCACTTTTAGGTCACAGATCCAACATCCAATACAGAGATGCAGGAATACTTGATGGTATGAGGATGAAGGTCAGATTTGGTTTATTTGAGGGGTTTGGAGTGGGGTAAGTTGAGCCATACCTTGCAAATAAAAAAAAAAGCACACATACTTTTATAATATTATAAGCTTCACATTTCTGCCTTTATATCCTCCAAAAATTGGCCCCCATTCACTTCCAATGTAAGTGCCTCACAGTAACCTGTTTTGCTTTTTTTAAGAAAAGGAGAGGGGATTTGAATGCATTTTTGTGGTAATTAATATTATGCCACACATGCTGTCCATTAAGCTTAATTTGTAAGGAACTCAGAATATTCATTTAAGAGCAGAAAATGTGGAAAAAATAACGTTTTTATCTTGCTAATTTAATAATCATATATTCATAAATTTTCTACATAAATGACAGAGAAATGCATGTATGTGTGTGTGTGTGTGTGTGTGTGTGTGTGTGATATATGTGTGTGTGTGTGTGTGTGTATATATATATATATACTGTAAAAATAAAATAGCATTTTGTCCAGCTTATGGGGGGTTTTAAGTCACAGACACTCGAGATGTAAATTAGTTTGCATCTATATAAAAACACGTTAGACCAACAATATTCCCTCAAATGTTGTCCCAACTAGTCAAACAGAGTTGTCTGAATGAACAAGTTCATATTGAACAGTGTTGCTGAAGTGTGATTTCCCATTATGCATTGCAACATGAATAAATTATTTGGATAGTGTTATAAGCTTATTTTTTTCTGTTTGCTGACTTAATTTGTGCTGTTATTTTGTTAGTTAATAGTTGTGGTGATGTTAGGAGCACATCTTTTAACTTAATGATGTTTGTTGATTGTCACCATTATTGAGATGTGTGTGTTAATGGTTGAGGTCTATTGTGTGTCCATGTTGAACAATCATACATACAGCCTTGCCTTACAAGACATATATTTCCCTTCAATAGCAAAGATCGCAGGTAACTTTATATATAAGTAATTTAAATAGTGACAACATGGAAGATTTTATATTGCAAATTTTTAGTTGGCTGCACTAGAATTAGAAATGAGTAGTTCACGCAAAATTATTTTTGCATTTAGTGAACAAACAAATTCGCTTTGACTAACAAAGCAATTTTACTGAGGACAATTATTAAAACATCATTGAGAAATCCTCCCACAAATTTTTTTTAATACATTTTCAGTATTTGTGTCTGTTGGTGATGGTGATTTGCCAACATAAAACCATATGCAGTACTGGGGAAGTTACTTATTTAATTTTATTACTAATATTTATTTATTTGCAATCAGAGCCATATTTTTATGGCACAAAACCCAATCTGAATCTAAATTAGGGAGACAGCATGAAACAGCATTTGAACAAATCAATACATTTACAAAAAAGGCCACCATTAAAACGAAAAACACAGCATCAAACAACCCCATTTTACAAAAATAAAAAATGTTTTGTTATTTTAATTTACTATTTTTTTTTTCAAAGGAAGATGGTTATGCTTGTTAGAAAATGTTCAGTGTCCTCACCAGTTGAGAGACAAAATTCCATAATATCCATTTAGCAAAAAACAAACAAACAAAAAATAAACAAACAAACATGAGTGGTAGTTAACACAATAAATTACTCTGACAAATAGGCCTACATTCGGTGTAGCCATACAGTTATCACATTTATTTATGTCTTTTAGCAGATGCTCTTACCCAGAGCGACATAAAATGACATACATATCGCCCTTCCTTTCCATAAACATTACTGTGTTCTATTCCTTAAGAGCATTCTTGCTTTGCCAACAGTCATCATTCAGTGGCTGTACAGTGTAAGCAACTTTTAAAAGACAAATTGGCTGTGGTTAAAGAGCAGCAACTTAACCATAAAGCTCTGACAGTTACGAGTGGCGGCTATTATTTAACAGTATCCTTGCAACCACGATCACTGCATGTGTATAATTGTGTGTTTTGTGAAGGCATGCTTTTCTCATTCGGTTCACTTGTTTTCTTAAGCGTAACTGGACACCTTTTCCCTCCAGGACTGCTTTTTAGTAAACTAGCCCCTACCTTCCCCACAAATGCTCTCACTCTGATTATCACACACACTTATTTATACAAACATGAATGTACTGAATTAAATGTTTAACACACCGTGGAATGTGTGTATGTATATGATGCTCACATGTACAAAGTTTCGGACATATATTTAAATGCAGCTGCATTTAAATGTGATGTCCTTGAAGTCCACCCCTTATACATTTAAGACACACACACACACACACACACACACACACACACACACACACACACACACACACACACACACACACACACACACACACACACACACACACACACACACACACGTTGGTAGCTATCATTATGAGGACTCCATAGACATAATGATTTGTATACTGTATGAACTATAGATTCTATCCACTAACCCTCACAAAAAACTTTCTGCATTTTTACATTTTCAATTATAGGGACATGAGAAATGTCCTCATAAACCACATTTATAGCATAATACCTTTGTAATTACCAGTTTGTAACCTAAAAAAAATGTCCTTGTAAACCACCCAAACCTGCCTACACACACACACACACACACACACACACATTTAAAAGGGCAGAGATCAGTGTGGATAGTTTACCTTGCAGGCTGTCTTAAGTGCAGATTGTTTTAGCTTGTCTAAATGGTGCTGCATCACCTGTTCCTGGTTTAGTGTCAAGGTCTGTGCAGTTGATGGAATGATTCCAGGCTAAAATGATAAACACATTAAAACTTAAAGGCTACATGACAGATGTCACTACTTATCCGTTGAGAAAAGTTTAAAATAACAATAATAATAATAATAATAATGAACATTTTTGTGAAAATGGTCAAAACTAAACAAAGAAAAAGCAGTCCATAACAATGACATAATCCATGTTAAAAATGTAATGTTTGACATCAGATATAAGGATATGCAAACAATATAAACCAATGATCAGTACAGAGAAGTTTAAATGACAATAACACATTTGCACATCAAACACTTAGACATATAATTGCGGTAACACTTTACATTAAGGTTGTATTTGTTAAAGGGATAGTTCACCCCAAAATTACAATTCTCTCATGATTCACTCACCTTCCTGGCATTCCATATATGTATGAATTTATTTCTTCTGCAGAACACAAAGTAAGATTTATTTGAAGAATATTTCAGCTCTGTTGATCCTCACAGTGCAAGTGAATGGGTGCCAACATTTTGAAGCTCAAAAATCCACATTAAGGGAGCATAAAAGTTATCCATAAAACTCCAGTGGTTAAATCAATATGTTCAGATACTATATGATTGGTGTGGGAGAGATACAAATAAATATTTAAGTCATTTGTGTTTTTTCAGAAATTCTTCTCCTTGTCCAGTAGGGGGCAATATGCACGAAGAATAAGAATCACCAAAAACTCAAGAAGAAGAATGTGAAAGTTTTAGTGGAAATTGACTGAGCAGGGAGGAAAATTTATAGTAAAAAAGGACTTAAATATTGATCTGTTCCGCTAATGCATCAAAATTAGGTCACTTCTGAAGTCATATGGATTACTTTTATGTTTCCTTTATGTGGATTTTGGAGCTTCATTTTTGCACCCATTCACTTGCATTGTATGGACCTAAAAAGCTGAAACATTATTCTAAAAATCTTAATTTATGCTCAGCAGAAGATAGAAAGTCACACACATCTGAGATGGTATGAGGGTAAATGATGAGAGAATTTTCATTTTTGTGTGAACTAACCCTTTAACATTTGTAAACACAATAGTTAACTTTGACTAATAATGAATGAACAATAGTTGTACAGCATTTATTAATCTTGGCTAATGTTAATTTCTACATATACTGATACATTTATACATTTGGAGATGTATAATTTAACATTGGTTAATGCACAATGAACTAACATGAATTAACAATGACCAAAAGCATTTTTATAAATGAAAATTAACCCAAATTAATAATTTATATTAATATATAATTAAAAAAATTATAGATTATTTTTAGTCCTGGATACCTAATGCAACCTTATTGTAAAGTGTTACTGGAATCGCATATATATATATATATATATATATATATATATATATATATATATATATATATTTTATATCAATAACAAATTAGAATATGCAAACCTCACACACACACACACACACATACACACACACACACACACACACACTCTCTTAGCTAAATACCTTTTCACTGCTCCTTCACATACAATAAAAGCACACTGTGACTGTAAAAGCTATAAAACTAGACAAAAAGCTCCATAAAAGCACCATAAAAGTAGTCTATATGACTTGTGTGCTATATTCCAAGTCTTTATGACAGCTTTGTGTGAGCAACAGATAGAAATTTAAGTTGTTGTTAAACCATCCTCAAAATATGGGTGTTCGAATGACATGAGGGTGAGTTATTGATGATGGACTTTTCATTTTTGGGTGAATTAAGTATGGTAAAAGGGCATAACTTTTATGTTGGTGACAAGGAACATCATACTTACATTGTAAAGTCAAGCAGATTGATTATGGATTCTGGAGATGCATTAGAGTGCAGTTTCAACCTTTGACACCTTTAAGTGACAGGAGATATCTCAGATGGTTTAATCCAAAACCCCCACTGTGACCTCTCACTGTGGGCCAGTCCAGAGGGGTGTGTACTTCAGCACCTGCAAATGAAATTAAAACAGATATAACAGAGTAGAGAACAAACAAATCAAGTCCTCCACCGACAACATGCAAATGTGCAGCCTGTGTGAAGGTTAATGAGACGTTGTCGACTGAAATGACAGAAATATGAATTGGAGCCTTTCACATTTCTGGGTTTGGAATGCGGAAGTAAACTACAGTGGGATAAACTTCTATAGCAGTGAATGGGAGACCATCGCAAGTAGTATTTTTTGCATTCCCTTTTGTTCCAACAGCAAAAGACACAAATCTACTATTACCGTTCCACAATTTTTCAATAAAGGAAGAACAAAAATAGAGAGAAATTGATTATGACAGAAAGAAGAGAGAAGATGCCAAATTTACTGTCACTCCCTCAGCAACTATATTTGAAACCCCATCGCAGCAGGGTATTGAAACATAAAATATAGAGTAATGAATTTACACTTCATCATTAAAACAATTGCAAGATTTACACTGCTAAATAACGTGAAAACTCGTTGTCACAGTCTGTGAAAAGGGTCCATGTGTGCAGGAACAATAAAACATCTACAATCTAACAATTCAAATCGTCAGAACTCATAAAAGACGAATCAAATAGGCTCTGGCCTTTCATTTTTATCTACACATGGAGTGTATAAGTCCACTGAACACTCTTTTGTCACTCACGTCCGTGTGCGTTTCCCATGCGTTTGCCGCATTTGCATGAGAACAGCCCTCAGAGGTGGGTGTGAAATATTCTTTTCATGCTCTGCTAAAGGATGGAGATCCCTGTCAAGGCGAAGCTATCTTGTTGTGGCTTTGGTTTGGAGATCGCTGGATTCCATGAGCCAAGGTTTTATGTCATGTAATGCAAGGTTAGGCCTCTGCAGCTGCAGAGCCCATTAAAAGTTGATTGAGATCATTCTTGGGACGTTTACAGGTCATTTGCAATGGCATGTGGTGCACATGTGGGATTAAGGTCATTGGAAAACACCCTTGTTGAGTTTCTATTAAGTTTCTATGCTTTGTTTGGGATGAATACAAAATATGAACGTTAAAAGACAATTTTGTCAGTGGTATGACTTTCTCTGCATCACTAATTCACAACTAATTTAAAAGGAATGTTTGAATAATGTGCAGTTTTCGGTTGGTGTTATCCAAACAACCTAGGCTTCTGTGGCTTGTTGAATAATTTTCTTCTTGGTCATTTTGAATGAGCGATGGAGCTTGTTGGGTGGGGGGTTTCGGGTGATGTTCCTTTTTGCCCCCTAACACTGTTGTTATTAAGGATTAGTGCAGAGAGGGTCTTCAGCTATCTCGGCCCTTTCCCTAAACAATCACGCCCTCCCTGCCCCCTCCCACTTTTACCACTCACTTGTTCCCCTGGGGTGGGGGATGGCTTTATGAAGGCTTTTTTAGCCTAAAAACTTTTTACTCATTATGGTCTAAAGTCTTTTGCTTAATCAGTAGAACGGGAGGGGAACAGCCCCATCCAAGCAAACACCCACCCAAATCACACCACACTTCCCTAACCACACATCCAGCCCTCACTTTCTTGCCAATAACATTGCATCAAACACTGAAGTCCCCTAATGCTTCTTCCAAGTACCCAAAACAAACTGACCAGATGTCTGTTTATCACATAGTAATGACCTCATGACAACAGGTTTAGTGTTCTAGTCCAAAAGGTATTTAGTATTTTAATCACCGGGGACTTTCTGTATGGAACAGTTCTGAAGTTTGACTTTATCCTTTGTAAGGAACGTTCTGATGAAGCCATCCCATTCTTTATTCATTTATTCTGCATAACTCCCAACAAACCATTGCAACACTCTGTCTACAACACTTGTTTTTTCCCCCTTATTTGGGCTTTAATGAGGTGCCCAGTTCCTCTTGACCTCCTCATAAAAGTACGTTTCTAATTATATGCTGTAGTCTTGCAGGAACGTTGACAATAGGTATTAGACAGAGTAGCTTTTTTGTTCAGTTGTGTTCTATGCTGAGGTTAAGTTGCAGTGGCATGGATGGAAATTAGACTTAAGTTAGGTAGTTCACAAGAGCACTTGTGTCTCAACAAGCCCTTCAGACGATGACATATTGGTTTGTTGGAAACTCCTGCTCCATGCCTGTTTTGGTCTTTTCTGCTTTTCATTAACAAAGGGGGAAATCTTATTAGTGCAGAGCTAAATGTGGTGAGAGAGTAAAATTACACTTGCACTAACAAGCTACCTTGAAACCCTAAAGGGGAACACTATGAAATCAACGTTAGCTTAGAAGCAGGAATGGTTAAAGTTTCTCTTTTTTATCAAAACTTCTTTAATAGGACTAGACCTGAGGACTGAAAGGCAATATTAACTGGTTACCAAGGATGAAGGCTGCACACTCCAGAAGTACAAAATGTGCATGTTCAAACTATTATATCACGCTTTACCACATAGAACCAGTCACGTCTCCTTTCACAGTGGGATCACCAGATCAGTGTCTGTGGTCATCAGGTTGGGGGATATAAAATTACATTTATGTCAACCTCTTCGGCAGTGGGTGACACTTTCAACGCCTTCACTAGGTCATATCAAAGCACCACAAAGGCTTTTCATCTCCAGTTCTGACAGCAGCAGGGTGGCATGAACAAGCCATGAGATGTCGTACCTGAATCAGATGACGTACACTATAGCCTAAAACCTTGTCTTCAGAAACTGATTGGGCATAGCTATGGTAACATTGAGGAACATATCATAGACTACCATAATGGCATGGATAATAAAGTAAACTGTGAATATTTAAAATTATGTAAAAAAAAAAATATACAAAAATAAGTGTGGTTACAACTGTTAAGAGCATTTGTCCCACAATATACAGTACATTTATATAGGTATATATTCTGAAGCATCCTATCTTTTTATCACCCTTAAAGTTACACTTCATATAGCTAGTTATAATGTATAGGGGAGACTAGGGCTAGTTGCCACAGTGAATGTTTGAGTAGATTTACTGTATTTTAGAATGTTAAATTCATAGGTCATAGGCTTAAAAACAAAAAAAACAAAAACAAAAGAAAAATACAAACAAACAAAAACAACAACAATAACAACAACAACAAAAACGCTACTTCCACTGTTATTGCGTAGGAAAAAAGATATAGTTTGCATACCACACATTGACTTTTTGTGAAACCAAGTCCTAAATACCAGGGCATGTTGTCACAAAATGGGACCTGCAATTAAGTAGCATAATTTTGTCCAATTTAACCATTTTTAGCTCAATTTATAAACTATAAAACAATTATGAAACACAAAATAATCCACACAACTTGAAAAACTGGAAAATGTTCATAATAATAAATAACATGAATAATTAACATTAATGATATTTCTATAAAAGTGCAGAAATTAAAACACATGTGACAACCTACCCCATAAAAATGTGACAATTTTATTATATGACCTACTATAGTTGACCCTTTCCCAAATCTATTCGAGTAGTTTTATTTCACTTGTTTACCCAGGAGCTATTACAAAAATATGTTATTGGAATTTTAGTTTGGAGGATAAAATTCACACCAAATAATAATAAGAAACCAACATACAGAATCACAGCAAGAGAAAACAAGCATATGTACAATTGTATTTTCACCTAATACTTTTTAGATTCTATAACTGTTTTTGAAAACTTCCTCGTGTAACAACTAGTACCACTCTGTGATATGTAATGTTTATTTAAAATAGAAGCACATACAGTGGTTCTATTATACATAAAAATGTCATAAATAAACAATAATCAAGCGCGGGCTTTGCACAGTTTAAAGCAGTGATGCACTTCAGAGCACAGGCTAGTGAAATGAGAACGAAGAGTGGGTGGAGCAAAGTGACAATACGGAGGTGTGGCCGCTCGTACAGTGCATGGTTAAAAACACATGTTGCTGCAGACAGTGTGGAGTTCACCAAAACTAAGGAGTTGAGGTGGATCACTGGGTAAAAGCTAGTTAGTCAGTCAAGCAGGACTATGCCGTCCTACGCCCTGAAACATTTTATTGACCTGGATGATATCCTGTGCAAGGTAAACGCAAAGCTAAATTAATAAATGATGACAATATGTTTGGTTTTGGGATACGTAGCGAAATATCATTGATTCAAGGTTATGATTCCAACCATACAGCTATAAGCCATTGATTATGTTGAATTATAGATATTTGTGGATAAAAGCTGCTTGGCACAAGGCATTAGGCAGAAAACTCATAATAATGCACTATGAAAGTGATATATCTGCATGTTTGTAGAGTAAAAGTTAACCAATCGAGTCACATGAAATCTTGCTAGCAACTTTTCAAACAGAGGGAACGTGGCCCATGAGTGAGCGCCTTTTTAAAATTAAATAAGCTGTTCTTTGTATTGTGCTGGTTGTTCCATGTATGCTACTTGGGGGAAACTGTATGCAAGTGCTAAATACTTAGATCAGTGTTGTTATTGAAAGCCCAAATATTTTAAATTCGTTTGCTTTTCAAATGTAAACAAGCTGTTGGAGTTCGAGGGGGGAAAAAAACGTAACGCTGCAACCCGCGTTTATTTTGGAATTCTCTCTAACGTTTTTTTAATGTAAATTAGCACATCTAAGAATAGAACCCAATTTAAATGTAAAAAATTTGAAATTCAAACCTAAATCGCATTAATTGCACCAGAGGAATTCAAGTGCTTGTTTTCCAGTGATTATTTGGGTGGGGGTGGGGGGGTTACTGTAATATTAAAAGTACTTTTAATATTTAAAGTCATTTTAAACAGGCAGACCTTTTCCTTATTCTGAAGTGTAATGGTATTTTTCCCTCCTCCCTTTACAGCATCTTTTAAACCTTGATCTCCGAGAGCCAGCCGAGACCTCTGCACATGTAGCTGTTGGAAATGGAAAGCCTGACAGTCCCTGCACACTTTCCTCCACTGGTTCAGGACTTTCTCTAGACAGCATGGATAGTGGCTCCATGAACCCAAGCTACTGGGGGCCCCAGAAAGTATCATCTCAGTCAAAGTGGTGCAAGATGCCCTTCTGGTCAGAGCGCTCCGTTAGCATGGTGGAGGAAAACACTGGAAGTTTGGGCTGGTTGTCTGCAGAACCCAATAATTTTCAGCATCCTTCAGTCCAGTCCGGTACCGGGTCTCTTTCCGGCTCTACATCTTCCATTTCATCCACCTCATCTCGCTACAAAACAGAGTTATGCCGCACATTTGCCGAAAGAGGGGTGTGCAAATATGGTGGTAAGTGTCAGTTTGCCCATGGGGCCGAAGAGCTGCGAGATCTTAACCGCCATCCCAAATACAAGACTGAACCTTGCCGCACTTTCCACTCCATTGGCTTCTGCCCCTACGGCATCCGCTGCCACTTTGTGCACAACACTGAAGAAGATCTTGCAGATGCCCGACCCCAGACCTCCAATCCAACTGTCCAGCGACCTCCGCTCCTCAAACAGAGCTTCAGCTTCTCTGGGTTTCCTACAACTCTACAGTCTCTAGAAACCCCTCTTTCTACTTCCTCGTTCTTCTGTGCTCCCTCTGCATCAACTCCAACCCCCACTGCCATTTCTGACCTTCTCTCCCTGGCCTTCCCAGACATTGATCCAAGCATTCTTCTGGACCAGGCCCGGGAGTTCCATCCACAGTTTTTGCCCTCACCAGACTCTGGGTACTCTCACTCCGGATTGACTCCCACTTTGTCACCCACCCAGCTCATTCCCTCCCAGGCTGAGGGCTGCCTGAGGCAGAGCCCCACTGGTGGGGCATCTCTAGGCCTCAGGAGTCTATCCCACACCTCCCTCTCAGACCATGAGGGTGGCAGCTGCAGCTCATCCAGTAGTATGAGTGGTTTTGAATGTTCCAATGGACTTGAAGCCAGTGGGCGAAGACTCCCCATCTTCAGCCAGCTTTCAGTACCTGATGATGGCATCTACAGTGAGGGCAGCAACTCTGGCACAAGCTTCTTCCTGTAGACTTTGTTGCTCCTCATGGGGACTGAACTGTATACTGTGGTATACCTACTGTATTATGTGGCCAATACTTTACATTTTAGTTAAGCTCAGAGTGAGACATGCTGTTTGAGAGAACTGAATTTTGAAATGATTCTTTAAGTGGGGTTTGATTGTGCTTTTAAGTGAACCAATCACCAAGTTTTATTTTTTAGTTGACTGCTGCAGAAAAGAAAACGGTAACCTGGAAAGGTACCGTCACACAGATGTTTTGAGTAAAAGATGCAGGTGGTAAAACTTTTAAGATGCATTTAGCAATCTGCTAATTACAAAAGATTATTGTACCAAAATAGCTAAAGAGTATATGACCCAGTCTTGTAAAGGGTTTTCAATATTTGAGATGGCCAGTATTCCTTCTACACAGAGACTAAACTTTCTGATGTTGTTAGAACTGAGTTTAAGTGATGTTTGTCAGCATTATCATTTTGAGATGTTCTTGCTACTTTTGAGGTCAGTGTTTGGTTTGTTCCCAGATTTACTCGCCTTAACTTTGAATATTTCGAAGCAGGCCTCTGGAAGTGCACAGTTGAAGCTCTATTTGGAATAAGTTGCCTTCTGATAATGTTGCGTAGTTTTGGTATAGCTGTTGAGGTTTATTGTAAGTTTAGGCAAATCCAATGATTACTTAATGAGACATTAGTGGCCTTGTGGCCATTAGTGGTTTTGTTTAGTCCTTTTTTTTTAATAGTTCGTTCTGATGGGTCCCTTTTTGCATCTAATTGTCTGCAATGCTCCTGTTGGGTTTCATGATGGAGAGTTTCAAGTAACTTAAAGTTCTTCTTTTTTTTCTCTCTCTCTTTGTAATTTATTTTATTGTATTTATAGAGAACGTGTTTTTGATTAACATTTGTATCAAGTTTAATATATTGATTTTTCTCCCTGCTACCCCTCTCATTTTGTACTGAAATTAAACTTTGTTAATGAACATCTTTGTGGTTCTATTTTTTTCTTCATTTATGGGTTTAATTATGATTTCAAAATAACTAGCGGATTTCCAAAACATGTGCTATATTCTAGCAAAGAAATTAAGTTTAATAAATGACACCTTCTGTTTGATGAAAGCAAACTTAATGTTGTACTACTCTTACGATTTCCATTTTTATTCAGTATAAATGGTAGGCCATTCCGAACTCTGCCTATTTCTAGACAAATAAACTAAGTCTACTGGCATAGAAACTCTGTATTTGACAAAGAACAAAATTCTCTTAAAATGGATTTGCTGTGCTGTTAACTCTTCTGTGTTTTCAAAATAAAAAGCTTAATTTATCCATAGATGTGCATTAATGGTGTTCTAGTTCAATTACACCTTATCAGAGTCACATGTGGCTGTGAGTCTGTTCGTACTGTGGTTATTGTGGGGGAGGAGTGAGCAGAACACATCTAGTATGGAAATGAGAAACCCTTTGTTTAATTTGGTTTATGCCCCATTTGTCCACCCCTCCCTAGGTTAATTGGTTGCTAATGATGAATATGTAGTTATTGTCTTATTTGCTGAAGATCAAATTAATTTGATCTCAAAACTGCTGCTGAAATGACTTGTTGCTCCACTCTGAAGTTACATATGTACGGTAAGGTTTCCCCACTTTTCCATTTATATTCGAAATATGAGGGATTTGTTATAAAGATTTGTAACTGAATCTCACTAAAGCTTTTGACAGGTAAGTAACAAGAAACTGATTCTGTTCACCATTCACTTGTCAGCAAAAACAATGATTTGGGGAGGTGTCCTTTGAGAGAGGCTAACCAGTCAAAGGGTTAAAACGGTCTTACTGTTCTCTATTGTGTGTAGGGAAGATTCTCCCACATCGCCTAGTGAGTTTTTACAAAGCCAGGCACATTCTCACACAGGGCCCAGATCATATGGAATCCCGAGCAGATGGCCACATTCACTGGGACTGTGGGTCAAACATATGCTCTCCAGGCTCTTGTGTAGAATGGAATCTATGAGCAGAAAGGAAAAGGGAGCTGGGGGTGGGGACTGAACCTGGCTACTGTAAGGCAATGAGTGGAGAAAAAACTTTTGAAGTTTATAAAGGAATTCTGCTAAACATAAATCTTGTTAAATTTCTCCAAAAAAAAAACAACAAAATAAAAATCTGATATTGTCATAGATTTGGATGCTGTTGGCTAGACAAGAGAACACAGTAAAACCACAGTTAGCCAAGTGTCAACTATATGAGGAAAACTGTGGTTACATTAAGTTGCTTGCAATGGGGCCAGACTAATGTCAAAATACATATCGTTTTTTTTTTAATCATTTTTTTTAGCTTAACTTGTATTGAACCCATAATATTCTTAAATAGCATACTATTAATTGTAAATATGGATGTTTAGTTGAAGATGGCTTTTTCTAAATGACGACAATATTTAATATTTAAAAAAAAGTTATTCATTGTGAGTCAGTCTCCCTTTGTGCTTTGACAACATGCCCCTCTATAGATTGTATGAGCTTGTTCAATTAACTTATTCTAAATACTTATTCTAGTCATTTTCAATTTTGTTCAAGGTGATTAAATCAAAAGTGTTTTTTTAATAACTGACAATAAGTTTAAAGATGGTATTTGGGATAAAAAGCCCCCCTTTTTGCAGGACTAAAGGCCCCTATAAATCACATTGTTTTTTCTTAAGTGGGTTGAATAATTTTGTTTAGAAGAATGTTCAAAGTGGCTCACACTGACTGATCCAATCACAGTGGAGATTCATTTGTTCATAGAATACTTTAAATGTTATGAAATGCCAATATGATTGACATGATGCACCTTTTTCTGAAGTGGTTATTTTGAACAAGCATTATCTTAATTTGTTATTCAAAAAAGCATCTGGCTGTCTCACAATCTTTGCACAAGTAAAAGAATTGTTCCCTATAACCTTTCCCCAGATATCTACACTATCAATGAAACCTTCCTAGGAGCCTTTTACCCTAGGTGTGGGATTTTTTTAAATTCAAAACAACCTTCTGTTGTTATTTCTTGAATGTTGATACACTTTATGACCAGAAAAAAAGGTAATTTTCCTTAAGGTGTGCCTTTGGCCGTGTTGCTGTACACTACAATATAGTCCACCTTTAGACATTTTAATTAAAGTAAAAATGTGTGTCAATTAGCCCCAGTTTTCCTAATTTTGTTCCTTGGTCCTTATAAATATGTGCATAAGAAGTTATCTGACCTTAAAAACTGTACAAGTTCAGTACCACAAAGATACCACCAGAGGTCAGTAAAGTCATTCAAGTAGAGCCCATAATATTAGGCCTTGTAGTTGGCCACATGCAATGCAACATTCTTATTTATTATGAAAGTGCTAATCATAATCAGTAAATAGCTTTTAACATAGTACACTGTCATATACTGTAGTCTTTCATAGTTTATGATAGTTTACAGTTGAAACAGCGTTGCTTGATGATAAGAGAATAGCGTGGCTCATCAATTTAATTGTTTTAGGTGTTTGTTAATTTGAAAAGAAAAGCAATTAGGTTTGTAGCTATAAATGTTTTTCATAATATATCACTTATATTGAGTTTGTACAACTGTTGTGACGTTACAGTGTGGGAAAATAATTTAAATGGGCATTCCCCATGTGAGATGAACGATGGTGCCTGTAAGACGATAGGGAGATGTGTACAGATTTAAGTCCAGTAACCTTTAACATAATCTGACTAGACTTTCTACTGTGCTATAAGTTAATTCTGCATCCTAACTGTTAATATTTTGTACTGTCTTAATAATACTATTTTCCCTTATTTCCCTTTCGAATTGTTTTAATATGTTCACCTGACCTAATCAAATCCCACTTGACAGATATTATTGAAACATTTACCCCCTGTTTAGCCCCGAAGTAGGCATAGACTTTTCAAAAAATGACTGCTATCCAATACAGTAACACTGCTTTTGTCTGTGGCCAGACTCTCCATTGTGCTACAGTATAAGGTATTTCCGGGTCCCATTGTAAAGCATGACCACCTTGACAGTTAATGTGTATGTAGGTTGACTTGAACCCAATAGTGCCCAAAATTCAGAAATTAATATGGGACCACACGGCCTTATGGCATGGAAAATAAATGTAAAAAAAAAGACAGCTCTGGCTTGCATTGATGTCACAATTGGCAAGTTTCACTTCCTTTTTCCTGCTTGCTTCATTTCCTCCCATATGGACTACCAGTCTCAAAAAAGGAAGTGTGGCCTCTTTACCGAGGCAGTTCTAAGCAGACACAATGCAGACACTGCACTATGTTCTCATTAGCTCAGCTATTGTTCAGGTTGTTCGGGCACAATTATTGATGTTCTTGTTTTGCAATGGTTTAACCCTATTCTTTTCAACAACCATGCTGAGGTATAGAAAATCAGAGGCATAATTGTAGATACAAGGCCAAGAAAGTGAGACAATATGGAAGAAATCATATATATATCAGGGTGTTGTTTTAAACAACAAGGGTGAATATCAATTTTTCACCTGCTGTTGTTTTTGGAAACTCACCAGTTTTTTCAGCTATTTCAGATGTAAGAGAGCCAGGGGAAATACATTTTTCAACATGCTACTCTTAATGAAAACATTTTATAAATATGTTCAAGGACTTGCAAAACAGTTGTAAATTTGAAAACTTGCTCCCTCTCAAGGGAACAAGGCCGATTGAGTAATTTTACTGAATGAACTGAATGTTTCCTTGGATTATTCCAAATGCTGTTTCCTAAGGTTTTTGGGAGGTCAGTTCTTAAACTTAAAACAAGTTGAATGCACCATTTATATAGTAACAGACACATGTTTTTAAATGATCTGTGTCTAGCTACAGTGATAAGTCATTTTCATTGAGATAACCCTCATTTTCTGATTGATCAGATTGACTTTACTGTCCTGATATTTGGGTTTTCCAAGACCCCAGAGAGTTATAATACAATTAACAGTAGTCTAATGTCAAAATAAACTTCAAATTCCCTTAATATGTTCATGTGACCTAAAGAAAACATATTTGACAGATATTATTAAAGCCTTTAATCTTTTGTTTTACCACAGACTTGTTACTGATGTGACTCTTTGTGGTCATTTTGACCACAGCAAAAACTTTTTTGAAAAATGCATTTTTGCATTTATTAATATACTATTGGCCTACCTGAGATTTCTGTTTTTAGAGATATAAAATGCTATAAATTACATTAAATGCATATATATATATATTTAAAAAAAATCTGCATAAGTTTTGGACCTTGGTGCCTTTCTTTTGAGTAAAGGAGCTGAAACAAAGCCTGTATCTGTAGTCTTTGAGGTTTTATGTGTTTTATGCGCGGTGCAGTGTGAGGTGGTAGAGTTAGAGGAAATAAGGCCACAGATGGGTGGAGAGCAAAGGGAGACTGCTGCTGTTTTCATTGCCTCTCTGGGCTGAATGGTTGTCTTTGTAATCCAGTCACAGCTCCACATCCCACATGTGTTTCAGAACCAACAGCCCTCTCCCCCCTGCTGACGAAAGCACTTTAGAAGAAAAAGCAGCCAGCAGAGGACAGCTCCTCTAACCTCTACTTGTTTTGAAAGTAACCAAGGCTTCCATTCCAATTTGACTGCATGTGTGGATTTGTCCCAATGCCCGAGGCTTTGAAAAATGACTTGAAAATTGCACAATTTTGTTCCTTATCAACTGTGGGAAAACATGTTTTTCGAAATGTGTACTTGTTGCTTGCATGTGAAAAACTTACTCTCAGAAAATGAATTTTGGTCTTTCAGCTGCATATGTTTATTACATTGTGTTTGATAGTGTAGATGAACATGTACATACAACAGTAAAAGTGCAAAATAACTTTTTGTATATGTCCAGACTGTTACTTTAAAAGCTTTCAACATTTTCTTATAGGGATAATTTACCCAAAAATTTAAAAAAGAAATTACTTACTCTCATGTTGTTCTAAACACATATTACTTTCTTTCTTTCATAGTACACAAAAGGAGATATAAGGGAGGGTCAGTCACCATTCACTTTCATTGCATATATATATTAATATACTGTATATATATATATATATATATATATATATATATATAATGCAGGTAACAGAGGACAATTCTCTTATGAGACAGTCAATCTGCGCATCTTATAACGTGGCTCGTTGTGCATGCCGCCACAGAGACTCACAGCGTGTGGAGACTCATGCTACTCTCCGCAATCCACGCAGAACTTATCACACACCCCATTGAGAGCGAGAACCCCTAATCACGACCACAAGGAGGTTACCCCATGTGACTTCCCTCCCTAGCACACGGGCCAATTTGGTTGCTTAGGTGACCTGGCTGGAGTCACTCAGCACGCCCTGGATTTGAACTCGCGACTCCAGGATTGATAGTCAGCGTCAATACTAGCTATCTGCAAAAAAGTGATAAAATCACTTACTAAACTTTTCTGTGAAAATCCAGTTTTCAACTCCATCCAATTTTACAACTTTGTTGCCATAATGATGTAAAGCAGTACATCCTAAGGTGATCTACACAACTTAACAACTCAAATTATTCACAACTTTTAAAAGAAGAATTAATGTAGGCGCTTTCATAAAATAGCTAATAAAAATGGGCCCTATTCACTTCCATTGTAAGTGCCTCTCTGTAACCTCTATTTTTGCTTTATTTAAAGGAAATGAGGGGCGAATATAAATTATTTTTGTGTGGTAATCAACATTATGCAACAAATGCTGTAGGCCTAGATGGACTAACTTGAATCGAATCTGGAATATTCCTTCAATATTTGTTATTATGAGTTCTAAATATGGAAGTGATATAGACCTGTGATGTATAATTCATAAAAATGTGACAAATATGCAATTTATACCTAAATGCGTAATTTTGCTATGTAGAAATTTCGTCTGAAATGCAGGTTTGTCGTCATTTAAAGTGGAAGCCACACGCCATAGATTCACATCTGCTGATTCAGCCTTTCGTTGCGACATGAAATTAACATGGCAATAAGAAAACATACATTTTTAAAAGTAAAACTCTTCTTGGATTTGCTTCCGCAAACATTATGCACACATCTAATCAGGTCTGTGGGAGATTCCCCTAGAAGACAAAGTAAAAAAATAAATAAACCCTGAAAGAATTGACCTGTTTTTTCTTCAAAATTTTGTAAGTGAGTGGCGCAAGTGCTAACTTGCTATCTAGCAATCATTGCAGTGTTTTGACTAGGGGGTTGTCTGTGTAAACCAAGTCAAAGTAAACAAAGTAAAGGAACTATAGTGTGACCTCACACCTGATGTGAAAGCAAACGTACTGACATCAACCACAGTCACATTGCGGCAAGGGAAAGTACTTCTGGATATAAAT